>NW_006408648.1:3761911-3768835 GCF_000296735.1 Chrysochloris asiatica | reverse complement strand
AACAACACTGTGAAGGATGGGTATTCCAGAATACTTAATTGTGCTCATGAGGAACCTGTATATAGATCAAGAGGCAGTTGATAGAACAGAACTAGGGGATACTAAATGGCTTAATATCAGGAAAGGTGTGTGCCAGGATTGTATCCTTTCACCATTATTATTCAACCTGTATGTTGAACAAATAATCTAAGAAGCTGAATTATATGAAGAAGAATGTGGGATCAGGATTGGAGAAGACTCATTAACAAACTTGCTGCTTGAAATGAAGTCAGAATTTAAAATACTTACTGATTAAAAACCTTACTTCAGTATGGATTATAACTCAATGTTAAAAACAAAACAAACAAACAAAAAAACTTACCCATGAACTAATAAGATTATGATAAATGGAGAAAAGATTGAAGGTATCAAAGACTTGGTTGGATCCACAATCAACACTCATGAAAATACCAGCTGAAGAAATCAAATGATGTACTGCATTAGACAAATCTGCTGCACAAAACCTCATTAAAATGTTCAAAAGCAAAGATATCAGTTTAGGGACTTAGGTGCACCTAACCCAAGCTATGATATTTTCAACAGTCTCATATGCATGTGAAAGTTGGACAATGAGTATGGAAGACCATAGAAAAAATGGTGCGTTTGCATTGTGGTGTTGAAGAAGAATATTAAAAGTACTATGGACTGCCAAAAGAACAAACAAATCTTTTTGGAAGAAGTACAGTCAGAATGCTCCTTAGAAGTCAGAAAGGCAAGACTTTGTCTCTCATACTTTGGACATATTAACAGGAGGGACCAGTCCCTGGAGAAGGACACATTATATGGTAAAGTGGGGGGCGGGGTTAGTGAAAAAGAGGAAGACTCTGTAACAACTGACACAGTGGCAGCAACAATGGGCTCAAACGTTTTAACAGTTGTGAGGATGACGCAGAATTGCGCAGTCTTTCGTTCTGTTGTACACAGGGTCACTAGGAATCAGAATCTACTCGATGACACCTAACAACAATAACAGGCCTGCAAAGCTGTAAAAGACTAGACTTCAGTTTGTTAAAGTCACCTGTGGCACTTCTGTTATAAGAGCACTAGATAAACTAAGACACTTGACAATATCCAACCATCTATCAAGCCAACATAAAGCTGAGTGGTTGTGCTTGAAAACAGGCTGCCATGCTGTAGAGAGAAACCAACCTCTACATTGGCTTTTGAACCTCACATCCCAGTATTTGGTAAGATGAGATACCACACAAAAGACTGGGTGAGTCTTTCTGTTCAGAAAGATACCAATATACCACAGGTTTACACTTCTTCTACTGTATACACATTTTTGAATACTAGTAGTCTTAGGAAGATTTCTGCCAGTACAAATGATTGGTACAGAGTTACAGATACAAAATCTCCCACAAAGAAATTCTTTTTTATGTAAAGGATAATTCATTAAGATGAAGCCAAAGGGAAGAGAATTAACTGCTTAGAGAAGCCAGAAAAAACTCAAGTCCCTCGGTATTTTTCAACACCTTGAAGCTCTAATTTTACAAGACAAGGAAATGAATTCCTGAATCAGTGTCCTACTGTCTCGCTTAGGCAGTGACTGCTACAATTAGTGTTGAGATTCAACAGGATACTCAGTGAACAGTCAATGTCTCTTTTATACACTATGGGTATATGAGTGTATTTTTGTTTGTTTATATATTATAGAAAAAATGATTTATGTTACTAATTACATTTTAAGACATCTTTCTTATAGCAATAAAGTTCTCTTGTGCTTTGGAATACCCTGCTTCATCTTCCACCTGGAAAATTCATTAATGGTTTACTAAGAAAAAAAATATATTCTTCATAAAGCTATTGTGAGGGTTAATTGAGATTATTACATGTGTTCTTGGTGACTAGTAGATAGCATGGGTTCTGTAAGTGCTAAGTGATGGATTAAATACATGAATGAAGTTATTTTTATTATGTATGTGATTGATTTGTTACTGGGTTCAACTGAACACATCTTCAAGCGACGAAATTGCAGAGAGAATGTTCATAATTTAAGACACAATCATCCACATGCTGTTTGCTCCTGAAATTGTAGAAACAATAACTGGGAGGAAATAAACTGCCTGTACAGAACATGCTTTGCAAATTCATACTACTACAAAGATGAAAAAATATAGTTTCCATGGGAAAAAAAATTCCCTTCAACTCTAAAAAATTTTATGATTCTGTTAGCACATGTGGGAAGAGAAATCAACAATTCATTCTTTTTTTTTTTTTCTTTGAGCCTCTGGTATTACGATCCTGTTGACATGCATCAACTCCTGGTGTGGTGCTGAAGGATACACACTGGACTACTAGTTGCAAGGTCCATAGTTCAAACCCACCAGCTGTTCCTTGAGACCCTATATGGGGTTGCTTTGAGTCAGAACCAACTCGACAGCACTTAAGAACAACAACATCAACATCCAAATATAGGTGTAGTAATAATGTTCATTATCCAACTGAGGCCCAGGCATTGAAACAGCAACTGAGTCATGGGTGTGGTATTGTTCTGTACTAATAACGTTCTTGATAAAGGAAGAACATTAGACAAGGAATGTGAAGACCTGAATTTTCCTTATGGCTTTTAAAGGTATCTTCCCCTCTCTGGCCTTCAACTGCAACATCAATAAAATGAAAAAGCAGGGAAGGTGGTAACTGAGGTGTCTCTTCTCCAGTTGTTCCACTCCCTATTTTTGCTCTGTGGTAAATGAGACAATGGTCTACAGTACAAGGAATGAAGTTATACATAAGGTGGCATCCCAAAAGGGAAGTAAGAACCTCAGGGTTTAATTAACTGTAAAATGCATCATTAGTTTGTGCATTGTAGGACAGAAAAAATAAATGCTGCCAATTAAAATATCACACACCATAAACTATAAGAAGCATCCTAATTTCAGAGATGTTAAAAGTTAAAAAGAAAAAATAAAGCATCTCAAAATCAATGAAATATGGGAACTAACATTCATTGGGTGTTTATTATATTCTAGGCATGGGGCTAAGTGTTTCAGGCATATTATTTGATTTATCAGTAAAATAATCATATGGAATAAATAGAGATCTGAGAGAAATCCACATTTTACAAAGGAGGAAACTCAGGTACAGACTGCTTACATAATTTGCTTAAGGTCATCTGACTAGTAGATGGAAGAGGCAAAACTTGAAGCAACATCTATTCTACTCAATAAACTCCTTCTTCTTAATTGTTTACACTTGGACGAAACACTAGAGTATCAGAGAGACAGAAGAAAATGATGGAGTTAGGGGCTGAAATACCAAAGTTATCAAAATACTTTAAAGAAACCTATTAAGATAAACTACTTTGAACTGGGAAGAATTCAAAGTAGATGTATGAGTAATACAAGCACATAATTTATAAAGTAACAAGCCCACAGAGGCGATATGATTTTCCCCAAGTCACACACCAGTTAGTGCAAATACTAGGGTTCTAGAATTTTGTCAGGAAATAAGATCAAGGTTACAAGTCTCTAACTTCCAACATCTACCCATTCCTGTCTTTTCAAGTTCTAGATGCTTTCCCTTCTCCCTAATGTCTTGATAACTATGGCTCTGTGATCACATAGGTAAGTTCCAGAAAGCAGATCCATTGGACTTGAGATATGGAGTCATTCTCGAGGTAGTGTGGGAAGGTGAACAGAGCAGTTGCCCCTGGGTTCTAGTTCTCCTAGCTTCCTAAATCCAGCATATTTAGTCTCCCTGTGCCTTGTGGCCTCATATGTAAAATTGGGGCTAATAACACCAACCTCATAAAGAAGTAATGTAGCCCCTAGCAGTATGCCCAGTACACAGCAGGTGGACAATGTATGGTAGTTATTATGACTTTTGAAGTACACTGGGGCTCTAACTATCCCCTCATCTTTCTTAGCCACCGGGTCTTTCTATGAACAACCTAGTTTGCATTTTCCAGTCTGAAGACCATCCTTTTGGCTGGAGATAGTAGAAGGATAACAGAACTGCATTCTTGCCTTCTCCATTTTCCTTTACAATAAACCTTTCCCCCAAGCAGAAAACAAACACCCTCCTCTATTATCATTCTTCAGAAGCTCAACTCCTGATGGCTTTAATCCAGTTACCTTCCTTCCTTTTAAATTTTTTGTGTAAGGCCTTTATAAATTCAAGCTTCTTGAAGAAGTACCTTTCTTTTCAGAATGCATCATACTTGTCTGAAAATAAAGGCTAACCCTTTCCCAAGGAGTGGGAAGCCCTTGTCCCTTCACAGTACCTGGAGCTCAAGGTCAAAACAATTTATGTCCAACCTTGCAAGTACTAGGGGTTGAGTTCCAATACACAAAAAGCCCTCTCCCACCATTCTGGGCTCTTTGTATTTCAACTTAGATTTCTATTAGAAGACAATGTGTGATAATTATGTTCCAGGCGGCTAGGAGAATGGGCAGGTCCTCAAGCTGAGAAGTAGAAAGTGCAGAAGCTGTGCAGCCAAGATGTGGGCTGAATTAATAATCCTACTTTCATGTCAAAGACACATAACTGAGGGCAGAGCATGTGTCCTCTCTCATAGTAAGCCCTGTTTGGGGAATGCCCAGCTGGTGAAACAAGCAGGCACAACCAAGACCCTACTACCCACCTGGTGATGATAGCTTGCCTCCCCAAAGTATAGGCTTAACAAATCAAGCACATGAAGGGGTAAGGTGCATTAAAAAAAACCCTAAATTTCAGGTTCTGCCTTCTCAAGCCCTGCCTAGCTGTTATTCTGTTTTTGCTGTTTTACTGGAACTTCGTGCTTGATGTTTGTTACCACTTATTAAGTACAGGTTCCCTAAGTATCTTGCATATTTTATGTATTTTAATTCTCACAACTACTATGGGGCACATGTAATTTTCCACATTTATGGATGAAAAGCCAAGGATTGTTGTTGTTAAGTACTGTGGAGTCAGTTCCAACTCATAATGACCCTGCACAGGGTTTCCGAGGCTGCAAATCTTTACGGGAACAGAAAGCCTCATCTTTCTCCCACAGAACAGCTGGTAGTTTCGAACTGCCAAGGATTTGTTGTTAAGTGCCGTCGAGTCAGTTACAACCCATAGAGACCCTGTATAGGGTTTCCGAGGAGCTTGAACCACCAACCTTGCAGTTCAAATGACTTTGCAGTCTGGCACATTAAGCCACAATGCCACACCAGATTAGAGAAGTCCAATTTGCCCAAGGTCACAGAGCAAAGACGAAGTCAGGCTTTGAACCCAGGTCTATCCTATTCCAAACTGTGTGCACAAAACCTCATACCGCATGGCTCTGTCTTACCTAGTTCTCACAACTAGAGTCCCCACCCCATCCCCACCCCTCCCAGTCAGGGCATATCAGGAGTTGCCATCTGCTAGGACTGGGATTCAGTCTTGTTTGGTACAGCCTCAGAAACAGTAATTAATGCACCTGGGATGAGCCCCCAACTCCTGAGTCCTCATGGACTCACAGGGTAGTCAAAAAACTCAGCTTCTACCTTAGTTTCCATTGGTCCTTGATATGTGGAGCATGCT
This sequence comes from Chrysochloris asiatica, assembly GCF_000296735.1. NCBI lineage: Eukaryota > Metazoa > Chordata > Mammalia > Afrosoricida > Chrysochloridae > Chrysochloris > Chrysochloris asiatica. Next base: position 3,763,303 of record NW_006408648.1, on the reverse strand, counting down.
CTGAAACCCCATCTAACTTTAGGGATTTGCCTACCCTGGTCATGTACCTTTCCTGGCTGGATAGAAGCATATCCTAGTGGCACTCTGATTAAGTGGTTGGCTCTGAAATGAGAAGTTAGTGACCACTCCATGGGAGAAAGATGTGGTAGTCTGCTTCTGTAAAGATCTACACCCTTGTGTGCAGTTCTAGTCTGCCCTATAGGGTCCTTACAAGCAGGAATCCACTCAATGGCAATGGATTTGGTTTTGGTATGACACCTGTTGGCCAGCCAGGAATGGATCAATGACCCAATAACATAGGGCCATAGACTTGTCTGACCGCTAGTGAATCCCACTTTTGGACTCCGGTGACACCTCTACCACAGGACTATTCTTGTAACCAGTCTCTTCAGCCCTACCCAACACCTTGGATGGTAATGGTGGCTTGAAGGAAACTTGCTTTTATTATCACAGTTAAAATTTTTAAAAAAAATAATCATATATATGGAGTTCTGGTGTGGTGCTATTGGCTAATGCACTGGACTGCAAGGTTGGTTTGAAACACAAAGTCAGTAGTTCAAGCTCACTAGCCACTCCTCAGAAATGCCATACAGGGTCGCTATGAGTTGGAACCAACTCCACGGCACTTAATACCAACAACAATAATATATATACATATATATGAGCGTAGTGGTTCCATACAATAAGCACTGGACTGAGAACCACAAGGTGGGCAGTTCAAACCCACCAGCAGCTCCACAGGAGAAAGTTGAGGCTGTTCATTTCCATAAAGGTTTACAGTCTCAGACACTCTATGGAACAGCTTTACTCACTCCCAAAGGGTTGCTATAAGTTGGAATTGACTCAGTGACAATGGGTTTGGGTTTGTTTTTTAAAAATACATACATTTTGTTGTTGTTAGGTGTCATTGTGTTGGTACCGAACCATAGTGACCTTATGCACAGCAGAAGGAAACACTGCTCGATCTTGGGCCAACCTCACTACTGTTGCCACACTTGTATTTAAATATATACATTCATATACATAAATACAGAGTCCTGGTATGGCACTATGGAATAAGGGCTGGACTGTTAACCACAGGTTGGCAGTTCAAACACATCAGCTGCTCCTTAGAAACCCTATACTGGGTCACTATTAGTCAGAATTGACACAATAGCACATAACAGCAACAACATACATCTAAGTATATAATGAGAGCATGGTGGCTCAGTAGGATAAGCACTGGATTGCTTATCCTACTGAGCCACCATGGTTCAAACCATTCACTCCACATGAAAAAAATAGGGCTTTCTGCTCCCTCAAAAGTTTAGAGCCTTGGAAACCCTATACAGGGTCATAACGAGTCAGGACAGCACTTAACAAATCTATCTATCTATCTATCTATCTATATAT
>NW_006408648.1:3744166-3761777 GCF_000296735.1 Chrysochloris asiatica | reverse complement strand
AAAGTATATAATACAGTGATGTTCATTATATTCATGATGCTATACAACCATCACCTCTAATCAAAAACTGTTTTCATCACCTCAAACAGAAATCCCACTTCCCCTAGCCCCCAGTGGCCACAAATCTACTTTTATCTCTAGGCATTTGCCTATTCTAGATATAAGTGGGATTTGTAGAATATTTGTCCTTTTGCATCTGATTTATTTCATATAGCATAATGTTTTCAAGGTTCAGACAAAGCTGAATAATATCCCATTGTATGGATATAGCACATTTTGTTTATCCATCAGCTGATGAGCACTTGAGTTGTTTCTACTTTGAGTTATTGTGAATTTGTGTGCCAGTATCTGTTTGAACCCCTGGATTCCATTCTTTTGGGTATATAGTGGAATTGCTAGATGATATCACAATTCTATGTCTAACTTTTTCAGGAACCAGGAAACTCGCTTTGTGGTGTTCTGTTGGATCCCATGGGCTCCACTATTGACTTTTCACCTCTTCTAACCCAGCAGTCCCTCAGCTCTCACACAGATATTCCTCCAACTCTTCTGAAAGTAATAACACAAATTTTACTGGATCATCATCATCAGTTTTGAAAAGAGAAGCCAGATTTCTAGTCATGTTGTTGTTGTTGCTAAGTGTGTTGCATCAGTTCCGACCCACAGCAGCCCTGTATAGGATTTCTGAGGAGCAGTGGGTGAGCTTGAACCACTGACCTTGTGTTTCAAATCAACCTTGCAGTCCAGCGCATTACTAAAACAACCCATAAAAGGCCATCTACCACATTTCAGATAAGAAGTAGCTAAATAAAAATAAAAAGTTATCATCCCACTAACTATTAATGACATGGTCATTATAAACACAAAAATAAATATTATTACTAAAGTCAAGTGTTGCCTTGAAACCAGCTGTTACACTCAGCAAAACACTCCAGTCCTAGAAAACTCTGGGAACTCATGTAATGCTGTAAATCCAGTCTGGATGAAATTTCTGTCTAACTGTGGGAACGCAATTGTATTTTCTCCACATGCCACACTATCACCTGTATCTATGGTGGTAAGCATTTCTGCTAATCCATGTAAAGATGTGGCAGAGAGTGGTCAGATGTTGATCGGGTCAGCTCCCTCTTCTTCTGTAGCACCCAACTATGTTACATCTCCCAGGAGCAACCATGTGACTGATGTCTAGTCAATGGAATGTGGACAGAAGTGTTATGCATCACTACTAGACCTGATCCATGAAATCGTCCTACAAGTGCATCCTCCACACACACTCTTTCCCCTTCTGCTGGCTGGATGCACGGGGTGCAGTAGAGAACTTCAAGATTGTAAGGATGGCAGAAATACTGAATAGAAGGTACCTGGGTCCTGGAGTTGTTGGCCAACTAGGAACATCTGTAGTGAATTGTGTCACGAACAAGAATATAAGCTTCTATTACATTATTCCAGCAATCAACCTATGTTGCCCAATCAGTAGAGACCCTGCCATGTTAACAGAGTTTTTGGTAAAAGATTAGGGTGGCTAACTGTGGAGGCTCTGAAGAAATTACTTTTGCTCTTTATTCTAAAATCTTATGGCCAGGGTACTCAGTGAAAGGTAGACATAACTCTTTTATATATATATCTAAGCAATAAGGATTTGTCAGTAATTGTGGTACAAAAATTGCAGAAGAACTTCAAAGAGAAGAATGATAAAAACAGGAAAGGGAAAAACTTGGAGGAACTTTGATACCAGATATAAATGGTTAGCCAGGCTTTCTACTCTTTTCCATAAAAGAATACCTCCATTCTCATGCCTTTAACAACAACAAAAAAGTAAAGGTAAATTGCAGAGACATTTATAAATATAAGCAGTATCATTATTGCTCAGGTTCTCAAATCTAAATCCATGAACTGGTATCTGAGTCAGCCAAGCTACAGCCACATTTCTAACCATCAGCATGTGTTTCCATTTAGATGGCACTCAAAATTCAAAGGTCTTTCACTGTTTTCAACTCTATGTCTTCAACATGCAGAAGAGAAGAACAATCATTTTCTTCATACAAACATATGCCAAGACGATTATAGTAATTACCTTACTAAATCCTCTCATATTCTTTCCAGAACCAGATACCATTTGCATCTCACAGACTTAGGCTCACAAAAGTCAAATGATTTGCCCAATGTCACACAACTAGTAAGTAAGAACTGTAATACTGACTTTTACTTTTGTGAAACATCATAACTGATTGGACTGCTTTACCAGTTAGCTACACCCAGTGGTGTGCTGAACTCCACCTATTCTGAATCCTGAGAACCAACTGTAATTTTCAGGAATTTTACCAACTGGTTATTAAACAGGTTAGTAGCTTGAAATCTGTCACAATAGGTATATTACACCTATTCACAAACATTACCATCGGGGCTTTTTACCTCTTCTTAGAAACATTACTTAGAATACCTTCCTATCTGAACCAGTATGGCAAGGCCACACTGGTTCATCAAAACACTGATCGTGTTTTGATGAAATTTAAGGAATAATAAGTAGACAAGAACAGTTGCTGGTCTACAAACTTTGCAAACCAAAACTTATAAAAAGAAAGGCAACGATTACAAAGACACAAAAGGGTGCGGAAGAGATATGTCTCCAAGAACATTTTCCATCTTCTGACAATTCTAAAAGGAATTTTCCAAATAAGTTGGTAAGAAATTATTAGGATGTTTTGCTAGCTTTTTTATGTGAAGAGTTACATTCTGAAGTGGTATAGAAAGAAAAAATTTAGAGATTTTACTTTAAACAAAAGGATAGAGGAGGCATCACAGGCCCCTTGAAATATGTTTTGAAACAGATTATTTAAAGAAAGAAAGAAAAAAGGAACGTACAGTTATCACATTAATCCGAAGCAGAAGATAAAACCACATGATACATTCCAAAGCCAAATATAAATGACTGGAATTTTTTCATGGAGCGACTGAGAAAGATTTACCTTTTGGAATCAAAGTACAACTGAATTAGACAAGCACACAGCATCTAATATTTGGGGGAAAGAGTCCAGAAGCTTGTGGACTCATTAAGGGCAGTCAGCCTCCATTCACTTTTTCCTCTTTAAGTAAATATTTCACAAGCGGAGAATAATTCCCACGTGAAAAACAAAGAAATTAGTGTTTTGGGTTTGGTTTTGTTTCCCCTTTTTTTGTGGCCCAGAACAGTTGTTCCCAAACCTGGCTGATTATCAGATTTGGAAGAGCAAATTTTTAAAAATACAGATTCTGGTGTCTATATATAGACTTAGATTCAGTATGCCTAAGACATTGTATGCTTGCCAGAAATGAAGTGAAAGATGCATAAAAAGTACAAGGGTAAAACAATAATTATGGCTATTAAATGGTCCTGAGGAGAAACCTAAGAAAGGTTGACCAATAGACCTGAGTGTGGCCAGGGATTGAAAACAACACTCAGGGCAGATATTTATAAAGGATTCATCTTTTTAAGAGGTCACAATTAGAGATCAAGCAGAATTGTGAGTATAAGTGAGGAAGACTATTTGCCACTTGCAAGCTGTCTATAGAGGGAAAACTATTAATTTCTCTGCGGCTCAGAATCATCTGTAACATGGGTATGTTGTTGTTGTTGTTATGTGTCATCAAGTTGATTCCACCTCATAGCAATTCCATATGACAGAGTAGAACTGCTCTATCAGGTTTTCTAGGTTGTAATCTATATAGAAATGAACCCTAGTGGCTCTGTGATTAAGTGCTCAGCTGTTAACCAAAAGGTTGCCACTTCGAATCTACCATCTGCTCTATGGGAAAAAGAAATGGCAGTCAGCTTCCACACAGATTAAAGCCTTGGAAACCTGATGGGCAATTCTCCTCTGTCCTATACAGTGACTATGAGTTTGTATTGACTTGACAGCAAGACGTTTTAATCCTTACAGAAGCAGAGTCAGGCTTTTCTCCCACAGAATTGCTGGGTGGGTTTGAGTTGTCAACCTCTGGTTAGCTGCCAAGCACTTACCCACTCTGCCACCAGGCCTTCCTAACATGGGACTACTCACTCCCAATTTGTGAGGTTGTTGGGAGGGGAGGAAGCATCTATCACAGTGCCTGTCCCTGAGGAAGTCAATTTTAACTACTGTTACTATTATCATTTTCTGTTTCATCCAGTCACACCAACCCAACGCATAGAAAGCCACCCAAGTTACTAACTGGATTCCTCCAACCTCTTTCCTCCAGCAGTAGCCTACAAAAGGCTCATAGCAGCACTCTGAGGAAGACAGAACAGGCTGAGCACTGTGTCAGTGCTAATTTGATCTTGTCCTTAACTACATACATGGCCTTGAGCAAAGCTCTTGCTACTCTTAGTCTTAATTTCCAGCCCTGTCAAATGGGCACAATCAAAAAGAACCTTTGTTGGTCAGAAGCACTAATGAAGAACCCAGGAGAATGGGTTAATGAGAAGGCTGACACTCAGCTCAGGGATAACAAGGAAGCCTGTCATTGTCCCCTGAAGCTTTCCCTCCCTGGTCAGGGAGGGTGTTGGGATTTCCAAAACTACTGCACTGAGCTTCAGCTAATTGGGGGCCTGATGACACATGTCACTAGGTTTCTGGGAAACAATGTGATCTCTCCAGCCTCAGAGCTCTGCAATGAGGAGAAGGGAGATGGGAAATGTCCCGGGAGTAATGGAACCAACATTCCTAGGTGCAGCACATAAAACGTTAATGGAACTCAAGACACCATCAGAACATGTCAGAGACTAAAGGAAACAAACAAGCTGAGTGGAGAGTGCTGCTGGCCCAGCCTGCCAGTTGGCACGATGCACTGGAAATGAGACATGGCCAGTCAGACGAGCAGTAGGACAGTGAAGAGTATCACAGCAGGATCAAGATGCTTCAGAGACTCCAGAAAGTCCTCAGGGATTAAGGGAATGGCAATTTGTTCTCTGCCAGAAAGGAAAAGAGGTGTGTCTTGAGGGAAAAGCGATGAAGTATAGAGGAAAGACATGTTAGTGGCTCAGAGGCAAAATTCTCACCTTCAAAATGGCAGACTGAGTTCCATTCCTGGCCAATGTCCCTTAAGCATAGCCACCACCTGTCTGTCAGTGGAGGTGTCTGTCTTGCTGTGATGCTGAACAGGTTGCAGTGGAGTTTTCAGACTAAAATGGGCTAGGAAAAAAGGCCTGGAAATCCTGTTCTTGTTGTTGTTAGATAAGATCGAGTCAGTTTCTGCTCACAGAGACCTTATGTACAACTGAACAAAACACTGCCTGGTCCTGTGACATCTTCAAAATCGTTGCTGTATTTGAATCCATTATTGCAGCCACTGTGTCAGACCATCTCATTGAGGGTCTTCCTCTTTTTTGTCAATCCTCTATTTTATCAAGCATGATGTCCTTCTCCAGAGGACTGATCCTTCCTGATGTTGTTGTTGTTAAGTGCCATTGAGTCAGTTCCGACCCATAGCGATCCTGTATAGGGTTTCCAAGGAGACACTGGTGAGCTTGAACCACCAAACTTGCAGTTCAAACGGCTTTGCAGTCTGGCACATTAACCCACAGCGCCACACCAGGACTCTGATCCTTTCTGATAACATGTCCAAAATACATGAGATCAACTCTTGCCATCATTGCTTGTAAGGAACATTCTAGCTGTACTTCTAAAATAGCTTTGTTTGTTCTAGTAATCCATGGTATGTTCAATATTCTCTGCCAAGAAGACATCAATTCTTGTTTGTTTTTTCTTTATCCAATGTCCAACTTTCAAATACACATGAGAAGGTTGAAAATACCGTGGCTTGAATCAGGTGCATCTTAGTCCTCAAAAATCCTGTAAGTCCTGGCTTTTTAATATTTTAAAGAGGTCTTTTGCAGCAGATTTGCCCAATGCAATACATCATTTGATTTCTTTCTTTCTTTTTAATTGTGGCTTAGATGGATGCTTACAGAGCAAATTAGTTTTCCATTCATCAATTTATACACATTTAGTTCATAACATTACTTTCAATTATCTCAATTTAACAGTACTCTTCCCATTTCCTCCCAGGTTTCTCCATTCATCCTTCTTTCCATTCATCCTTTCCTGTCCCTGCTGCCTTCTCAGTTTTGTTTTGGGGCAAATGCTATCCTTTTGGTGTCATATGATTGATTGTTCCCAGAAGTATACTCCCCATGAGTGTTACTGTTCACTTTATAGGTCTATCTGTTAGTTGACTGAAAGATGATCCTGGATGTGGGTTCAGATCCAGGTATGAAGGGTATCTAAGGACTCTAATCTTGGGGGTTCCAGGAGTGTCTCTAAGACCAGTAAGTCCGATCTTTTTTATGATTTTGGATTTTGTTTTCTATTTCCCTCCCATTCTATCCAGGACCATCTTAGGTCCTGATCAAAAGAGTCACTAGCAGCGGTCAGGAACTATATAGTTCTTCTGATCTCTGGATAGTCGAGCCTGCTGTTTTCATGGATGTTGATTGTGGATCCAAGTAAAATGAAATTCTTGACAACTTTAATCTCCTTTTGTCATGATCCTGCTACTGGCTTAGTTATAAGGATTATTGCTTTCTTTATGTTCAGATGTAATCCATACTGAAGGGTGTAGTCACTGACTTTTATCAAGTCCTCTTCACTTACAGAAAGCAAGGTTGTGTCATTCTCATATCATAAATTGTTTAATGAGCCTTCTTCCAATCCTGATGCTACATTCTTCTTCATATAATCTAGCTTCTCAGGTTGTTTGCTTAGCATACAGACTGAGTAAATATGGTAAAATGCTACAACCCTGATGCATACATTTCCTGATTTAAACCCTGCAGTATCCCTTTGTTCTGTTTGAATGACTGTCTCTTGATCTATGTACAGGTTCCCAGTAAACACAATTAAGTGTTTTAAAATTCCCATTCTTCATTCACAATGATATTTATAATTTGTTGTGATCCATACAGTCAAATGCCTATGCATAGACAATAAAGCATAGGTAAACATCTTTCTGTTGTTTTCTGCTTTCAGCCCAAAAATCCATCTGGCATCAGTAATGACATCCTCCACTCCAAGTTGTCTTTTGAATCAGGTTTGAAGTTCTTGCAGTTCTCTATTGTTATACGGCAACTGTTTTGTTTTGTTTTTACTTTTAAATATGAATTGAATGAAGGTTAAAAGACGAGATCATCAGCTTTACTTTCAGTCAGCCATGGGTTTTGCTTCATCTCAATGATTACACTCCCCTCCCTGCAGCAACACTTATCCTGCTTCCTCCCTGTGACTTCCCTTTTACATCTTATTTTTCAAAAAAGAACAAAGCAAAAAATTTGATATACACATACAAAATACATATATATTAATTTAAATGTTCAAAGGGCATTTACTGCAACTATTTTTGAATAATCTTAAGTAAATACTAGATTGCCTTACAATCTATTTCTGAAAAATCAGCCAATGAAAAGAGTAGGGGGTTGACTTTACGGTAGCTAACAATAAAAGGTAGCAAGTCCTGGTGTGTTCAAGCTCATCAGCTGCTCCTCGAAAACCCTATACAGGGTCGCTATGGGTCGGAACCGACTCGATGGCACTTCACAACAACAACATATATCAACAAATAAAAGTTCAATTATATCTGCTATTATAAGAAATAATGATAAGAAATCAAACACATGCCAAGTAAAGGGGTAGACTGTGAAGAGAAAAAGGCAGGTGGGACTGTGAAAATATAGCCTGGAAGGAAGACGGTAAAAGAAAAGAAATCAGGAAGATGAGAGGGAATATTGGGATATCCGAATTAACAGCACTGACAAAAGTTCAAAGAAAAGTAGGTTACCCAAGCTTTCATTAAAGGTATAGGGTGAAGTGGCTGCCACTACTCCACACAAAAAATAAGCATTCCAGATCTCCATGCTGATGTTCTGTTTTATTTTTTTATTTTAATTGAAAATTTACAAATCAGTTCCATGGAGATTGTTGTTGTTAAGTGTCGTCGAGTCGGTTCTGACCCATAGCGACCCTGTACAGGGTTTCCAAGGCTGTAAATCTTTATGGGAGCAGAACGCCTCATCTTTCTCCCACGGAGCAGCTGGTAGTTTTGAACTGCTGGCCTTAAGGTTCACAGCCCGATTCGTAACCATTACGCTACCAAAGCTCCTTAAAACACCCAAATATGAAAGAATCCATAATTCTAATTTGTTGTTGTTGTTAAGTACCGTGGAGTCGGTTCCGACTCATAGTGACCCTGCACAGGGTTTCTGAGGCTGTAAATCTTTATGCGAACAGAATGCCTCATCTTTTTCCCACAGAACTGCTGGTAGTCTCGAACTGCTGACCTTGAGGTTAGCAGCCCGATTCGTAACCACTACGCTATCAGAGCTCCTTAGCTAACTCTAAATTCATCATGTTTTCCCCTGCAAATGAAGGAAAGTAGAAGATGGGGAAGGGGAATGGGAGTGATAAAAATGCTACCTGCTCTGACCTATATCCTGGCCAAAATTCCAATACCCTGGTCTCATTTCTAGCTCCTGGTCACAGCTGTAAGGGTTAAAGCCTGACACAAAGTGGTCCAAAGAAAAACGATTTCTCCCCCAAGACAGGAGCAATATCACTGGAGCAACTCCCTTTGGTTTTGCATATCTTTAAAAGTTAAACATTCTCAAAAAAGTAAACATCCTCAATTCTATCATTTGTTTACGTTCTATGTCCTTCATATTGAGTGCTCCCAAGAGTAGCTTCTCCCATCCTACCAGCAGGTTTCACAGAGCAAAGATCATACTTATTAACCTGTACAGATACCAGCAGAGCTTCCACACACAAGGACTTTGCAAATACCTTGTGATGAGGATGCCATTTTACAATTCCCACTTTTTCCAAATAATTGTTTTTCATGACAGATAAAGTTCTGAAAACTAGTGGTGTCTGCTAAAAAAAGAAAAAATGCCAGGTCTTCAGTCCAGGGAAGGCACCAAGACACTGGAGTGGCCAGGAACTTAGCCAGATAGAGTCAAGGAAGCTGGTAGGATGGATGACCTGTACCCACGGTGTCTCCACCACCCTCTGAGCCTGACTTCAGCTGGGATTTCCTAGATCTCAGAAACCTCTTTCAGTTAGGACTGTGCTTGCTTTAGAGTAAGAGAAAACCCTACTTTAATGACTTCAGCAAGTAAGGTGCTTAGTTGTCACAAGCAATAAAAAGTCTGGAACTGTCCATCCAGGTCTACCTCAATAGTGGCTATATTCTGGATCTGCCATCTCCTAGTCACATGATTATTATGCCTCCTGGCATCATGTCCCCATTCCTTAAAGAAAACATGAAGGACAAATAGCTCTCTCTTTGGATAATATTGCCATGTATTAGGAAGAGAAGACCTACCCATTGACTTGTGCCTACATGTTAACAGTGCAGAATTGTGTCACATGGCTTCCATTGTGGTAAGGGAAGCTGACAACACCACGTAAACATTTTATTCTCTATCCTCTAAAAATGAGTCCTATATGGTGGTGCTATAGGATAATCACTGAACTGTTAACCACAGGTCAGCATTTCAAATTCACCAGCTGTCCCTAGGGAACCCTATATAGGGTGGCTAGGAGTCAAAACCAACTCAACAGGCACTTAACAACAACAACAATCCTCTGTAATAAAGGAAGGAAAATGAGAAGGATGGATTTTGAATACACTAACCTACACACACAGGTTCATAAAATAAAAGGACCCTCACATTAAGAGGGATGGAGCAGATGGTCTTTGATCTTCTGCTCTTTCAAATGTAAAGAGCTGTGAAAGAAAAAGACTCTTACAAGTGACCCCTCCACTTAATCCAACATGCTGAGTCACTTTTACATGCATTCTCTCCCGTATTCTTCACAACAACTCTTTAAGGCAGGAAAATGATAGAATGAGGTTCTGAGCCAGGGCTCTAGTCTTAAACTAGTGTTTTTCTTCCAATGGCCCACTTGCCATTATTATAATACTGCCTGCTCCTGCTGCCGCCACATCCTCTTTCTTATTTATCATGCTCCATTTTCACTTGAAATTTTGGGTATATGCAAAAGCAAAAGAATGGCCATGGGAAATTCAGCAAATTCCACAGAAAGGTTGAAAATATCAAGAACCTTTCACTCGTGCCAATGGGACATGCATCTTTTATTAAGAACTTACTACCTGACAGGTACCATGCTAGATGTTGGGTCACTAGCTCAGACAGCCAACTCCCTGCATGTCCATCCCCCAGGAAAGCATTTAAATGAGAACAATTTTCTCTTTGATCTCTTGCAAAATTTACCCATAAGAGATACTAGAACATCAAATGCAAGAATAGAAGATGCTTGCCAGGGGTCATCCTCTCCAGGTACCCTCAGTTAACCCCCATCAAACAGCCTAGGTAGACCTTGACGTTCTCTGGCCTTTCTGCAACAAGCCCTGTTACTCGCTGCTACACAGAGTCCTCATTACGCAGGCTAGCTACATCCTCCTCCACTAGAGAGAGTACTTATAGCATTGCTTAGTAATTGCTTGGCCACTGTTCTGACTTCTGCACAAGACTCTCACCTCCTTAAGAAAAAGAAAAAAATACTTGGATTGTGTTGAATTCAATCTTGTTTTCTAGTTATCTAGTCTAGTGCCCCCAACATGGTAAGTTCTTAATAAAAATTGTTAAACTGAATGAGTGTGAAACACAATCACTCCTGTTATGGTGTCTATGATAGTAAACGTTTTGTGTCAACTTGACTGGGCCAGGATTCTCAGTGATTTGGCAGTTGAGATGTAGTTATCCCTATGGTGAGATCTGATGTAATAACCCAGTAAGGTTTAGAGTGGGTGAAATACACCACTCTAAATCTCACTAAACCCTGATCTGATGTGTAGAAGATTCCCAAGAGTGTGGTGTGCAATCATTTTCATTCTATAAGAGATAATAGGTGAGAGACTTTAGCACAGAGAGAGGGACCTCCTACCACCAAGATAGAAGAGCCAGCAGTGGAGTGTGTGTCCTTTGGATCCAGGGTCCCTGTATTGTGGAAGTCCTAGATCCTGAGGAAGACTGATGCCAAAATGTATGGAGATCTCCAAAGAATCCTGGACCTATAGATGCTGAAAGGAGACAAAGACCTTGCCCCAGAGCTGACAAACAGAAAGCCTTTCCCAAGAGCCAGCACTCTGAATTTGGACATCTAGCCTCCTAAACTGTGAGCCAATAAAATTTCTGGTTGTTAAAGTCATTCACTTGTGGTATTTCTGTTATAGCAGTACTAGAGAACTAAGACAGTGTCCATTCATTTCTTTTTGCCCTTACCAACTAGGACTCACAATCTACAGATACTTGTTGTTGTTGTTAAGTGCCGTCGAGTCGGTTCTGACCCATAGTGACCCTGTATAGAGTTTCCAAGGAGCAGCTGGTGAGCTTGAACCACCAACCTTGCAGTTCAAATGGCTTTGCAGTCTAATGCATTAACCCACAGCGCCACACCAGGACTCACCATAGATACTAGGGAAAGTAAAACTTGGACAATTAAGCAGAAATCGCTCAGGATAGCAGAATGCAAGAAAACAGTGTTCTAAAGCATTGGGAGTGATCTTTCTGCATTTCTGGAGTAGAGTGGGGTATGTAAAAAGAGTGGAAAACGGGCACTGGACCTCTAGCAGGCAGGAAAGCAGAGGAGTAGAGAACTGGAAAGAAGCTCAGCTGGGGAGGAGCAGGAAGAATGTCAGTCATACACTCTCACTCTGGTGTCAACGCTCCATCCTGGGCCCTATTCAGGGAATCAGTGCCACAGTCACACAGGCAGCTTGGTCACTGTTCCAAAGTTTCCCTGCCTCTCATCTTTCCAGTCTTGTCCCATCCTCTATACCACTTTCTGAGGTATAGAGCACAAGGCAAGACTGCCCCACTGCCTTACATTGACCCCAGCACTTGTCCCATTCTAGCACTTGACTGTCTTCTGACATTGACCCATCTCACAATCCTGACCCCTATGTACTATGTTCTATGTACTCCTAAGTCGAACTGAAGCCCCACAATCTATTCCCAGGTCCTACCTGCTCCCTCAGAGTCCACATTGTGGACCAATGGCCACTGCTGACAGAGGAGAGCATGCGGGAACCCAAGAGGCCTCTAGACCAGCAGGACAATGACCCTTTTGAGACTCTGATGAATGTCCCAGAAAAGGGCACATACATATATAGCAATGTAACTTTCAAGCAATTATAGGAGCTCGATCAAGCCCCCATAAACCTCTTCACAGAGCCAGAGTAAGAATCCCAGGTCCACAGAAGTGTCTAAGGACTATTGCCTTTCCTGGGAGAAGTCTCCAATGGCTCCGGCAGGCAATTTACCAGCTTGTCCACCTCCCAAGGAAACATTTAGAACAGTGAGGACATATATTGTCCCTTTGATCTCTCTCATCTCAAAATTTTTAATCAAGAAAAGAAAAATCAAGTGCTAACTGTATAGCAAGCAAAGGACTTGACTTACATTTTATAAAAACCAAATCAAAATCTTTCCAATAAATTTTTGAAGTGGTTAAGATCCCCATTTCAGATGAGGGAATAAGGCTTAAAGAGGTCAAGAAACTTGAATGTGGTCATACAAATAGTGTGTTACAAATGCAGAATCAAGCCCAGGCTTGCTTGAGGCTCATGTATATGCCCACACTCCATGGTCTTCTCACAGCTAGGTTACCTTTTGGGCAATACAAGGAATGCTCTGGTGTCCCCTCCACGTAAATACAAAGTCTTTAATTCCATAAACAGAAATGTAGCTAAAAAAAGAAGTAATGCCTCGATTGGCATGTGTCTAGTTCCCTGTAGTTGTTAAGTGCTATCAAGTCAATTCCGACTCATAGCGACCATGTATAGGGTTTCTGAGGAGCAGCTGGTAGGTTTGAACTGCTGACCCTGTGGTTCGCAGTCCAGTGCTGATCCTAAAGTGCCACACCATTTCTCTAGGTCTGGTTATGAATTCAGCTGCGAACCGCAAGGTCACCAGTTCGAAACTACCAGCTGTTCCACAGGAGAAAGAGGAGGCTTTCTGCTCCCATAAAGATTTACGGCCTCGGAAACCCTGTACAGGGTCGCTATGAGTAGGAACCGACTCCACAACACATAACAACAACAACAACATATAAATTAAGCCCTGGTGTGGCACTATAAGACAGGACTGCCAACTGCAAGATCAAGTAGCTCAAACCAACCAGCTGTTCTTGGAAACCCTATACAGGGTCACTTTGAATAGGAACTCACTCAATGCCACACAACAATAGCAATAACAATCTAAAGCTGATATTGTTTTAAATCACCACATACCTGTAGAGCTGAATCTGGGGACAGAAAATGAATCTGTGGAATTGACACCTGAGTTAGTTAAGAGTGTCCCCCCCCCCAGGAGAGCTGTAGATAGTCCTCTAGTAGGAAACAAAAGAGCAGCTAAAGGTGGGGTCTAGAACAAGCAGAGAAGCACCTTTGACAGTGTAATGAAAAAAACATCTAGCGAGTGGAAGAAACATTCCTAAATAACTGTTGTTGTTGTTGTTAAGTACCTTGGAGTCGTTTCCAACTCATAGTGACCCTGCACAGGGTTTCCAAGGCTGTAAATCTTTACGGGAGCAGAAAGCCTTATCTTTCTTCTGCAAAATGGCTGGTAATTTCAAACTGCCAACCTTGAGGTTAGCAGCCTGATTTGTAACCACTATGCTGATAAAAAAAATAAGGCTCCTGATAAAATTCTCCCTATACACAGCAGAAGGAGGCCTGGTGGCACAGTAGCTGAGCACTCAGCTGATAACCAACAGTCAGTGGTTCTAACACACCAGCTGCTCCACAGGAAAAAGATGAGACTTCTGGAAAGATTACAACCTTGGGAACCCTAGAGGGCAATTACACTGGTCTGACAAGGTTGCTATCGGCTGGAATGTGACTTGATGGCAATTGCTTTGTTTTCTTTTGCTTTTATGCACAGAAGTTCAGGGATTGGGTCAAGGGAGGGGACAAGCCCCAGCCCTGTTAGGTGGGGTCTTCAGTCAGCATTTTGTACCCACCAGCCTCTTCAAAGGAGAATAAATGGCAGTCAGCTTCTGGATTTACAGCCTTGGAAACCCCATGGACAGTTACATTCTGCTACAGGGTCATGATGAGTCAAAATCCACACAATGGCAATGAGTTATCTTCACTGTGACTACAAGAGATGGCAGAGCTAGGCTGGAAGGTGAGCTAAATGAGAAGAAGTCAAAGGAATGCCACAGCTGGCAGGACCAGAGGGGACAAAGTCAGGTATGGTTTGGCAGTCTGGAATCAAGGAGACAAGAGCAAATGAACACTGTTTGGGATGGTTTACAACCAGCACTCAGGGTTTGCTTTTAAAGACCAGAGGCAAGGATTTGATGAGCAACATTTATTAGGTAAGTCTTGGTTGAAGCATCTAGAGAGGGTGGACACCCTCTGCCAGCATCATAGACGTTCAGGAAGCCAAATAAAGTGTTAGGACATAAAATAACAAATTAAACAGCTAGGTTACATGGGTGAGAGAGAAAGTAAAAGGGGGAAATCATTACTCACAGGGCAGAGCATTTCTGCTAATGGTGGTGGGACAGTTTAGGAAACAACAGTGGTGGTCGTTACATAAGACGAATGTAATCAGTGTCACTGAATTGTGTATTTAAAAATTGTTGGCCAAAAATAAAAAAGCAAGGTAGCATGTTATGAGACTGTAGGAGAGCATGTTCTTCTAAGATATTAGAATGCTATAAGGCAAATTTATGCAAGAAAATTATGGATGTATGCAATGATTAAATCACATGGGTGTTTATATCAGTATTGTTTGTAATTTTTCATGAAAAATCCTAAGCATCTAAAAACCGGAGCATCATTAAATAAACAACGGTAGCACAGTGTAACTGTTAGGTGTATGAGGTCTAAAATCAAATTGTTTAGGTTATATCCCAACTCTGCCATTCAAGAATTGTGTGAACTTCTGAAAATTACTTCAACTCTTTTTGCCTCCATTTCTTCACCTGTAAAGTGGGCATAAGGAGCCTGGTAGCATAGTGGATTATGAGCTGGGCTGCTAACTGCAAGGGCAACAGTTCAAATCTACCAGTTGCTCTGCAGGAGAAATGATGAGGCTTTCTGCTCCCGTAAAGATTTACAGCTTCAGAAACACTGTACAGGGTTGTATGAGTCGGAACCGACTTGGTGGCAAACAACCAACCAACCAAAGTGGTCATATGCTAGTGTCTGCCTCCTAGTATTATATTACCTAGCAAAATTCTTAATACACACAAATCATTCAATGAATGTTAGTGAGTATTGTCACTGTCAAGATGCATCCATAGAATACTATTCAGCTATTTAAAATAATTTGCAGAAATGGAATGATATTGAAAGATGTTTGCAAACAATGTGTCTGGGGATTTAAAAGCAGATTATAAAATGTGTATACTTTATTATTGTTATACATATATTTATGTTTCTATTTTTATAGGTATGTATCTGATGACTAAGAAAATGAGACAAAGATTCAGAAATAATAGGCAAGATCAGGAAATTACTTTTTCCCAAAGACATGAAGAAAAGAAAGACTAGCTTCAAAACAGCCAAAAACAGCTCTAAGGGGAATGTACTCCCAAGGAATTTCTTTGATGTGAGCTTAGGGGAAAATGCTGGCTGTCACTGCTGTCCCCACCTGCACCCTGCCCTTCTCTCTCGTCTTCAGTCTATGAATAGGGATGTGAGCTTGGCTCCCTAGATGGAAATAGTGTCAGCTGCCTCCATTATTATCAGCATTACCAGTAAGAATGCTATTGTTATTACGTGCAACTGAGTTGGTTCTGACGCCTAGCAACCATGTATAGGGTTTCTGATGCTGTCCATCTTTGCGGGAGCAGATAACCTCATCTTTCTTCCTCAGAGTGGCTGGTGGACTCAAATCACTGACCTTGTGGTTTGCAGTTTAGTGCTTATCCTACAGAGCCACCATGCTCCCATGTTATCAATAATAACAATAACTAAACACCTAACAGTTTCTGAGCCCTTTCCACACCCAGCTGGCCTTTAAAACAGCTGACCTTTACCTGAGTAGTGGTCCTGAGGATTCCACCTGCAGTTTGTCTCAGTCTGACATGGACAACCTCCTCCAAACCCCAACTAGTTGCCGTGTCTACTACTCATAATGACCCAATTAAACAGAGTAGAACTACCTCCTCAGGGTTTCCAAAGCTGTAAATCCTTACAGAAGTAGACTGCCATATAGGTCTCCTTTGGAGCAGCTGGTAGGTTAGAACCACTGACATTTTAGTTAGCATCTGAGCACTTTAACCACTTCACCACCAGGGCAAATCAGGGATTCTCACTCAGGTCATGCAAATCACAAGGGAACCATGTGCATTCTACAGGCATCACTGAGGGGCAATTCCAGGATTCCTCTGTTAAGGTATGTGGATCATAGAAAAAACCCCAATCTTTCATTTCCATTATTCAGATTGAACAACTGCAGGGAGGGGAGACAGAGTTCCAGGTTCTAAGGATAAAACTGGTAATGAAAGAAAGGTCCTTAGTTCTCCTTCCTCTTGGTTCTGAGAAGCTCTGCCTCCTCCCAAAGCAAAAGAATGCTTTTTACAAGAACTGAAACAATTATTGGAGTGCACTAGACTGGAGGTGAGTTTGATGCAAGTGTCTGAAATTAGATTTCTGGCAGGTAGGCAGGCCTTTGCTGGCTTCAGCAGCTGTCCTTTTGTGCAGAAGTGTGGACAAAGCACCCCACGCTCAGCTGCTAAACTCGGCTCCTCATTGTTATCCAAACAATGGAGTCAAGAGGTGGATGAGAGTGGAGGCAAAGACAGGGGCTCTTGTGGAGCCAATTCCATGCTCAGGAATAACACATCCGGGGGCAGTGATTCATAAAGACTCTGTATTCTAAGACCTTCCCTTTCATGGCAGGTTGGACAAGATGAGTGGCTGTACACGGTCCTTGGGGAGAAGGAGGTAAAGATTGCTTCCCTCCTTCCACCCTGCCCACACAGGGAAGCCTCAGGAGGTGGTGTCGTAAATGTCAACATGCTTTACAGAGGCTCTTAAAAAGTCAGAGCCCCTCCCCACCACTGACAAAGCACTTCTACATGTTCCATCTCTTTGATCCTTATAGCAGAGGAAGTGGGCAACCTATCAGTTTATACCAGGCAGCATCCCAAGGGGCAGATAGCATAGGAGGTCTTGAATAAGGTAGGCTGACTCTGTGGGCAGATGGATGAGGACCTGTTAAGCCTGTTAAGCCCTCTCTGGCTTGGCTAAGTGCCAAGAGAAGTTAATTAATGTGAGGCTAGAGTAAAAATGGCTTCACACCTTCTGGGTGTGTGTACATAGGCTTTCCCTAAGTTTTAACCTCTTCACTAATTCTCTTGAGCCTCTCCTAGTAGTAATAAGTCAACTTTACAAACAGTTTTCAAAATATTTGGGTCTACCGATACCTACAACTGTCTGAAATATTTGCAACAATTATATATATACATTATACTTATATTGAGAGAGAAAGAGAGAGTTCTGGTGTGGTGCTGTGGATTAATGCACTTTAAAGATAGTTTAATTAATTAACTGTACTTTAAAGACAGTTTGAGCTGCAAAGTTGGCAGTTCAAGCTCACCAACTGCTCTTTGGAAACCCTATA
>NW_006408648.1:3713311-3742676 GCF_000296735.1 Chrysochloris asiatica | reverse complement strand
TACCTCTATTTCCTGTTCCTACCATCACCACCTTCTCTCCCTAACTTTCAAATCTAACAGTATAGGATCCTTAGCAAACATACTTCATCTCTCCCCAACACACAACCTTCTTCTCATGGAACTATAAAGGCCACTCAGAAACGGAACAGGGCCAATCTGGTTTGACCCACTCAGAAGTTACTGTACAAAGGGACTGGGGAGGGATCAGAGTCCCTCGGGTTCAGCTGCACAAGTTCAACTCAGACACTTTCTTCTCCTGTCCTTGTAGGGGAGATCATTTATTCTTTCAGTAACATGGAGATGGGCTTTTTAACTGCTGCTGACAACACATAGCTAGTGCTTACAGAAAGATGACTTGCTTTTATGCTTAACCTGAAAGAAAATTTTAATCCTGGTGAAAAGACTGTAACTCTTGAATGCTACAATTCATTCTATAAAGTAGGTAGCATTATTACAACCAAGAAACTGAAGCCTAAAGAGGCTAATAATTGGCTTTACGAACAGTCAAACCCATTAGCATCGGGTTGAGTCCACCTCATTGGGACCCTGCATGACAGAGCAGAGCTGCCCCCGTAGGGTTTCCAAGGCTGTAAATCTTTACAGAAGCAGACTGCCACATCTTTCTTCCACAGAGGGGCTGGTGACTCCAAACCTCGGAGCTGCCAGCTAGCCATTAAGGCTTCCCCACTGCAGCACCAGCACTCCTCCTTATGATCACAAGCCAGGACAAATGATAGAGCCCGGTCTGCCTGACACCTGGGTCTATCCATGCCCTCCTTCCCTTGGAGCTCCTTCCCTCTCCTCCAGACCTAGCAGAATCCTTCCCAGAGTTCATTCACTGTTCAGGTCACATCACAGGAAGAGACATTTGGGGACCAATCCAGCACGTATTGATCTCTTCCTCATCTGCTGTTTTATTACTATCATAATCTTGAGTACGCCATATCACCATTGATTATTTCTTATCTTTTATTGCTCTCTATTTGCTTCATCTATGTGCTCTTAGCTTCGTAACCAGTTCCTCCACCCAGATGGGTCCTCTTGATACCCTCACTGTGAGCCCTCAGGGATGCTTGCTGAATAACCAGTCTCAGGAATACAGATGCAAAACCTAACTGTCATTTTCATTTTGAAGCTCACAACTTTACAAATCAGAATCCTCCCTAGTTCTACCTTTTCAGCCCCTTTCACATGCTAAAAGTGACATTTATGAAGTATTCTTAAGAAATGGTAAAAAAAAAAAGCAAGGATGCTATGTGAACTCAACTATGTAAAAATGCATTAAAATATTGGGGGGAATATATCAAAGGAAAAATAAAAACAAAAAATGAGAGGAAATATATCAAAAGGTTAAAGAGAGGTTATCTCTGGCAGGTGGGACTATGAAAGACTGATATTTTCTCATTGGGTTTTCTGTCTTTCTTTGGAAATGTCAGAAATTTTACTTTAATGAAATCCTAGGAAGAATGTTAAAGTGGATTCTATTTGTAGTGAGGAGTCAGCAGGGGCAGAGAGGTGTAAATGGTTTACTTAAAATTCAAAAAAATGTATTAAGAGGATATCACTCATGGTCCAATCAGAAAAAAATAAAAATTAACCAGATGAAAGTCAAAGCAGGAAATTGGCTTTCCAGGTGATAGAAGAGCTAAGAAGCCAAACAGGACGGAGGGAAATCAAGGGACTAGCTACAGCTACAGAGAGTCACCCCATAAAAGCTGGAAGCAAGAGCTGAGCCTCCTTTCCCACACCCAGAAAATGTGGAAGGCAAACAGAAAGGAGAGAGGTACTCTAGTCACCGGGTTCTTTCCATCTTTCAGCATCCTGACAGTACAGTACACTGGCCAAGCTCAGCTGAGAGCCGCTGTCATGGAGCCTAGGGAATATAACCAATAGCAGTTGGCACCCTCAGGAGCAAGGCAGGAGAAACTTAGGAGGGAAAGGGGAAGATGGATCTGTGATGGTTAAGGCTTTGTGTTAACTTGTCTGGGCCAGGATTCTCAGTGGTTTGGCAGTTGACATGTAGTTATCCCCCATGATGAGATCTAATACAATGCGATCAACTCTATGATGAATTCTGCTTTGAGCAGCCAATCAGTTGAAGGAAAGCTTCCTTCAATATGCTTGAAACATATTGTATACTCAGGCAAGGCTTGTTTGCTCTCTGCTGGGGCTCTTCTTCCAACATCTGGTTCTATGGACTTGAGCCAGTGGCCAGCTCTACTACCTGGGAATCGTCAGCAGCCTGACTTTTTACCTGCTGGACCTACTTACCTGCCTGTCTGCCTACCATCTGACCTGCCAATCCTGATTCAACTCTGAAGCTTTGTGAGTCAGAGGCCTTCAGCCTGACATCTGACCCATGGACCTGAAACTGACCACCTCTACAGCTATGTGACCTAATTTCCCTAATATATCCCTCTCTTTGTATATACATGCATATATATTTATCACTGGTTTTGCTTTTCTAAAGAACCCAGCCTAAGACAGGATTTAAAGGCAAACAGATCCAGAATCAGCATGAAGGGGGTAAAACTTAAATATCAAATAGACACTAAGTCAAGTTAATAAAGACTAGAAGTACATATGTTGAAAATTTTTTGGAGTGTATAATTCTTATGTTGTTGTTGTTAAGTGCCGTCGAGTCGGTTCCGACCCATAGCGACCCTGTACAGGGTTTCCGAGGGTGCAAATCCTTACGGGAGTAGAAAGCCTCATCTTTCTCCCGTGGAGCGGCTGGTAGTTTCGAACCGCTAACCTTAAGGTTCATAGCCCGATTCGTAACCACTACGCTACTATAGTTATGTATTAATAACAAATTCAAAGTGAACATAGTGTCTAATTTAACACTTATCACCAGTATTGGTGTGGTGCTCTAGGATAAGCACTGGACTGCTAATCACAAGGCCGGTGGTTCAAAAGCATCAGCTGCTCCTTGGAAGCCCTATACAGGATCACTATGAGCTGAAACCAACTTGACAGCACTTAACAACAACCAACGTTGACCAGATTTTCCTGATGACACACACCTTCCCAAGGCCATCTGAAGATATGGATTTGATGCCCAAACCTGGTGTGGATTAAAGATGGCCACACATTATTTACTAATTTAAGAGACAGAATCTAGTTCTCCTTCACTTGAATTGGGGCTGGGCTTAGTGACTTTTGTGGTCAACAAAAAATACTGGAAAGGGCATATTGGGACTTCTGAGGCTAGGTTTTAAGAAGCCTTGTTTAAAAAAAAAAGAAGAAGAAGAAGAAGCCTTGTAGCCGGGAACATCCACGAACATCCACACTGGAAAAGGCCATTCACCATCTAGGAAGTTTAATACCTTATGACCAAAATATGTGAGGAAGCCCAAGCTAGTCATGTAAAAAGAACATATGAAGAGGGAAAAATGTCTGGTTAACCCCAGATGTTCCAGCCCAGGCATCAGACATGGTGTGAAAATGCCATCTAGCAGACACAATATGGAAAAAAACAAAACACATCAACAATTTAAAAAAAAAAAAAATACAAGGAATCCAGCTACAGGTATAACTGAAGCCCCAAAGATATACCCAGCGCAGTGGTCCCAGTCATATTCAACTATTAGTGCTCCCCCAGAAGTAGCCCCACAGATTGTGGGGCAGTCATCTTTGTGTGCCCTGCCTGAATTCTTCACCTACCAAATCATGTGAAAGATTGTTTTCATGCCACTATATTTTAGAGTCCACAACAGATCGATGGAACACCAAGCCAGTTTTGGCTGTCTTCCAAGGTCATCTAGTCCTCCCCAGTGCCTTAACTAGGATTGTGCTTTAAGTAACCTGCCCACAGAAGAATGTCAAAGTGGGAAGGGAACCAGGTAGGGTTTTCAGGAGAAAAGACACTGCTCAGGCATTATAATTCCACTACAGAGAAAGGTAGAGGCCATGGAAAAGTTCAGAAGATATATGAGGAAGGCCAACCACAATCACACTTCCTGTGTGCTTTCACTTCTGGATTTGTACACAAACTCTCTGTCTATATGCCCTCTGCTCTGTCCTTCCTTCTTTTCTCCATCCCAGCCCTTTGTCACCTTCCAACCCTGATTAAAAGCTGGAGTAATTAAGATCTGACTTACTCTGATTAGTCTCATTTCCTCAGTACCCACACTCAGAAAATGGGAGAAACAATTGTGAGCTAAAATTAAACAGCTTGGAAAAGTAGTTTGTTGTACATTTCTTTGTTTGTAGGTTGGGTGCCTGGATAGTGCAAGTGTTTTGCAATTGACTGCTAAACCTAAAGGCTGGCAGTTCAAACCTATCCAGTAACTCCATGGCAGGAAGGCCTGCCAACTTCTTCCATAAGGATTAAAATTCAAAACAAAACAAAACAAAAACATTCTGTGTAGCAGTTGTCCTCTAACATATGGAGTCACCATAAGTCAGAATTAACAGGATAGCCATGGCTTTATGTTGCTTTTAGTACAACCTTGCATGTATGACTTTTTCAATCCAGAACTGGGTGGTCACAGGGAGAAGCATTTCTGCCTCCTGCTTTCATGGCCTTAATTCAAAGCTCCTCGAATCTTTGCATGAGTTAAGATAACAATATAATATCACCACTTTCAGAGTTTGACACTTACGTAAGTTCTTCACAACACTCCACTCCCCATGACCTAAGACATAACCTGTGTTTTCAGACTTCCTGCAGCATGTGGTTGTAGTTGTTGTTGTTGTTTGGTGCCATCAAGTCGATATCGACTTCTAGCAACCCTATACACAACAGAACAAAACACTGTTCGATCCTGGGCCAACCTCACTACTGTTGCCACGCTTGAGCCCAGTGATGCTGCCACTTGGTCAATCCATCTCGTTGGGGGTCTTCCTCTTTTTTCTCTGACCCTCCACCTTACCAAACATGATATCCTTCTCCAGCGACTGGTTCCTCCTGACAATATGTCCGAAGTATGAGAGATGAAGTTTGGCCATCCTGGCCTCCAAGGAGCACTCTGGCTGCACTTCTTCTAAAATGGATCTGTTGGTTCTTTTGGCAGCCCATGGCACTTTCAATATTCACCTCCAACACCATAACTCAAAAGCATCAATTCTTCTATGGTCTTCCTTATTTATTGTCCAGCTTTCGCATCATATGAGGTTATTGAAAATACCATGGCTTGGGTCAGGTGCACCTTAGTCCTCCAGCTGACATCTTTGCTCTTCAACACTTTAAAAAGGTCTTGTGCAGCAGATTTGCCTAATGCAATACATCATTTGATTTCTTGACTGCTGCTTCTATGAGTGTTGATGGTTGATCCCAGAAGAATGAAGTCCTTGACAACTTCAATCTTTTCTCCATTGATAAGACTGTTGTTTATTGGTCCAGTGGTGAGGACTTTTGTTTTCTTTACATTGAGACGCAATCCATACCGAAGGCTGTGGTCTTTGATTGTCATCAGTATGCATTTTAAGCGTGTGGTATATAATATGAAAACCAATATAACTTCATTACCAGCATTTATTCTCTGGAAGACGTTAGGTATTGGAAGACAATTCTAAAAAGTTTCCCATGGTTCTGCACATCTTATGAACAAATAAGGTCCTGATAGCTTTTGTTCCAGACAATCTTTTCAAGGATGTTTGTATAGCATACAGCTTTGGAAGAGAGAGAGATACTGTCCCCCTCTAGAGTCAAGGACAGATTTGCTTGTTGGCCAGTATAATAAAGACAGTGTCTCCTTCGGGACAAAGGTTGGACAGATTTGATTACAGTCCTTTTATAAAAGACTGGGCTTTCCTAAGCTTGGGGTTCCTCAGCTGTAATGTGAACCCACTTTACATGCAGCATCAATCAGGCCCCCCCACACTGCTCTCCTGAGACACAAAAATGCTGAAGCTTATGCTGCCTGCTTTGCTGTGAGTAATTACGTCCTTTGTCCCTGACCCAGGAGTCTCATATCTTCTGCAGGCATTCAGGAAACTGTGGCAGGACAACTTATTAGTTTGCAAGTAGGGTAAAGTCTCAGACCCTTCACAGTCCTTGACACAAGGCAATAAGAGTACACACTCCTCCCCTCCAAAACACCTGTTCCCACCTCTCTCATTCCCCTGTCCAAAGTACTTCCTTCTGTCACATCCTTGATTACAGGCTCCACGGTGGATGCCAGCATAAGCTACGAGAAGCTGAAGGTAAATGTAATTAAGTGACTAATTCAAGTGCTAGACACCAATTTCTGTCAGAACCAGCCATGCTGAGGAGATAATGATACTAACTACAGCAGCTTTTGCTTTGAAAGGAAATCTTTCCAGAAATGTCTTCTTCTCTACAGAGCGTTTCTCCTCTGCCAGCTCCAGCCACACATAACGGTTTTCTCAGTCTTAAATGTCCACATCCTGCAATCCAGTATCTCTACTGAGGAATCCAAATCTTCTGGGAGCTGGTAAAATATGCACACTCCTACTGAATCAGAGCTTCTGGAGGTAAGGCCTTGGAGTCTGTATTGTAAACAAGTGCCTTGCCCTTAAGCACATTAAAATTTGTAATAAATACTGTGTGCTCAGTCCTGGCCGCATATGAAAATACGATACTCAGCTCTAAGTCAAAGCTTATTATGAATTGTTCCGGACTGAAGCTGGACATAGTTGTTGTTGTTGTTTTTCTGTTTGTTTTTAATGCTTCCCTAAAAGATTGCATTTGCAATGAGGGTTGAATCTCTCTGGTCTAACTACCCTATTTGGAACAAGAACCAGCTAAAAATGTACATATTGGGGACTTTTCCCTAATATCGCTCTACTTCAATATCCTAATTGCCCATCATCAAAATCATGTAGTTCTCCCCCTTTCAAATATAAATCTCTCTCCACCTTGTAATTCCCTAATGATCACTTAAATAGAAATCTGCCCCCACAGTGTAGACTTAATTAGCCTGTTCCTTTTCTTTTACTCCACCTTGGTACTCCAAGTAATCCATTTATAGTTCATCTAACCATCAATCCTTATGTGTCTTGCTAAAGGTATCTTCAAAAACAACTGGATTTCTCTGTCATTCATGGTTAATTCTTCATGTCTCCCTGCTCCCTGCCCCTGACTCCCCAGCACATAAGTCTCTAGGAAAACAGAAGCCTTTATGAAGATCTCCTTTCACATCAGAGGTTCTGGAAAATTCACCAGTGCAGTGAGGGATTCTTGCCTCTCCTTCCCCACACACCCCCTGGTGTCTGGGTGGATGACTGGAGCAGGGCAGAGCCTCTATTTAGAGACTCAATTCAGCATGTCTGACCTAGAAGCCCTGCCTCCCTCTCCCTCTGCCCTTGAGGATACAGCTTAATACAAAGGTTGCTTGGGTATCACTAAATATAAAACATTTGCATTTTTATGGGGTAGAACGAGGAGAGACAGAGCTCCCTTCCACAGGCAGAAACAAGAATCTGTCTTTCAAAACAGTGCAGTCTACACACTGTTTCCTAATTGCTGGGTCTTTACAAAAGAGGTCCCTTTCTCTCACCAAGGGGAGCTCTGGTCAGTACTGCCCATCTGTAAAATAAATCACCAGCCATTTCTTCCAGCATCATTCCCTTCTTTTGCCCTTAACATATACACATATGCCCCACCCAATCAGGAGAGAAACTGACACCATGCTGTCCTCACAGTTATCTCTATTAAAACCCCCTGTGAGGTGGGAGCCAACACTGTCAGGATTCCAAGACCCTGGGAGGGAGATCTGCCATAGGAATGAGTAACTTTGATGGCCAAAGTTTAGACCAGGCTGAGTTAGCGGGAAAGTTTCGATGTTACTGGGTACCATCAGGTTGATTTCAACTCAGTGACCTCATACGGAAGAGTAGAACTGCCTCATAGGTTTGGGTTGGTTGGTTGGTTGATGTTTGGCTGTAATCTTTACGGAAGCTAATCAACAGGTCTTCTCCCACAGAGCCACTTGTTGTTGTTGTTGTTGTTAAGTGCCTTCGAGTCGGTTCCGACCCATAGCGACCCTGTACAGGGTTACAGAGCCACTAGATGGATTTAAATTGCCAACCTTTTGGTTTGGCTGCTGAGCACTTAACCATTGTGCCCCCAGGGGGCCCCTCTGGGAATGGAAGTTTATTCCTAGGATAAAAAGAACATATCTATTAACCAAATGAACGCATGTTGTTGTTATGTGCCGTGGAGTTGATTTCGACTCATAGTGACCCTGTACAGGGTTTCCGAGCCTGTAAATCTTTACGGGAGCAGAAAGCCTCATCTTTCTCCCGCAAAGCAGCTGGTAGTTTTGAACTGCTGACCTTGCGGCTCGCAGCCCGATTCGTAACCACTACACTATCAGATAAGCTGCAGGAAATAACTAGAAATCTCGAAACATCAGCATCTCGGTCAGTGAATAACAACAGGGCACCAACATGCAACAAGTTTGGGCTCGGCACTGTGTGGATTTGGTGATGTGTGGATAAGACAAGGTCTCTCCTTCTAGAACCACACACAAAAGGCATTCACACACTAAGAAGACTTTTTAAAATAATATTTATTACTCATTTTCTAGACATGATGCTTATCACCTTAAAAATACTCAGTTAATTTTCATGGCAAGTCTCTGGAACTCACTGCCATTTTCAGTCCATCTCCCACTGTACCCTGCCCCTTTGACCACTGGGAACACTGAGGGACAGAGATGAGAAGCAGCAGGTCAAGAATCTAAGCCTAGAAAGTCTGGCTCCCAACCACTGTGTGAACAACCTTAACAAACCAATGGTACAAAAATACCCGAACCATATCCTGGTGTGGCACTGCAGGATAAGCACTGGACTGTTCACTGCAAGGAAAGCAATTCAAACCCACCAGCTGGTCCTCAGAAACTTTATACAGGGTCACTATGAGTCAGAACCAACTCGATGGCACTTCACAACAACACTACTCAAGGGGGACCCCATAGGGGAAGTAGGATTATCCTAATAGCATTGCTATTGCTCAAAGGAGTCCTGTACCTTCTCTTTAGGTACGGCCCCTGAGGGTCTTGTGAATATACTCCATGGTACACGTTCTTCTCCTCTGAGGAGGCCACCCTTGTAAATTAGTTGGGCCCTCAAGTCAGGTAACTGCATTATAGGTCACCATTGAAGTGTGACTCTAGTGATAAGAGGCTTTGCTTCTGCCACTCCTAACCTGACTCGGAAGGAAGTTCACTTGGACCAGAGGCAAATTCCACAGGTCTGTCTCTATCTCCTTGCTCCATCACCACCTACCTGTTGCCTTTAATATGCTTATGCTGTTATTGTTGTTGTTGTTAAGAGCCAGTCAAGTCTGGTCCAACCTATAGCAACCCTCCATAGGGTTTCTGAGGAGCAGCTGGTGAGTTTGAACTACCAACCTTGCAGTTCAAACTGACCCCGCGGTTCAGAGCATTACCCTGCTGTGCCACACCAGAACTCTGAACATGCTTACAAGCCAGTTTTAAATGAATGTACTTGAAAATGGAAAGATAAGGGAGCAGCTGACAGCAAAGGATGAGCACTACTGAGTGCTGGGGACGAGGCAAGGGTGGTGGGTTCTGGGCAAGCACATGACCCTTGAGTCTGCCTTGAATCTTTCTCAAATCCTCCATCTCTTCTTCTCCCCACCTCCCCATGGTTTATTAGAGCAGGCTGTGTTTTTGAGGCAGTTCCCCAGAGTAAGGCAGAGCACCGCTGTTGCTGTTTGTGAACCATGTTTTCCTGGGTTGGGGGAGTACCATAGTGAGCATCCTGCATGAAGAACAGGAAGGAATAAACACAGGTGCAACTTCAACTACCCAAAGCCAGCTATCAGACCAATCCTGCAAGGAGGACGGCTTGCAAAATCCTCAGTCTGAGAGGATCAAAATGATAGCATCAGGCAAAGAAATCTTGCCATTAAAAACTTCAATTTGAGAATTCGAGCTTTGAGGAAAGCATGAAGGTAGCAAGAATAAATGAAGCCCAACTGAGGAGAAAAGGAAATTCAAGGAGTCCTGGTATGGCACTACAGGTTAATGCACTGGAGTGCAAAGTCGGCTTAAACTGCAAGATCAGAGGTTCCAGCTCATCAGCTGCTCCTCAGAAAACCTATAAAGGGTCACTGTGACTTGGGACCAACTTGATACTTAACAACAACAAGAACACAACAAAGTAAAGTGGAGTCCTGGTGTAGCACTGCAGGTTAATGCGCTGAACTACAAGGTAGGTGTAAACCATAAGGACAAGGATTAAGCTCACCAGCCACTCCTTGGAAACTTTTACAGGGTCATGAAGAGTCAGAACCAACTCAACAGCATTTAACAATAAGATAAGCTGAGGTCCTTAGGACATGCCTTATACGAGAGAAGTAGCTTACTGAAGTATTTATAAAACTTCACAAATGAAAAAAAATAATAAAGATGGTTGCTAGCTATATTTAACTAGCTCGTCATCATTTGAATTAATTCATGCAGATCTGCCCTTCAAAAGTCTCCCTTTCGGTGGAGGATAGAGTCCCCACTGAATAGTTTTCATCTTGTCTGGACAGGGCTGGTGAAAGGAGATGGGGATAGGATGCTTGTGATTCAATAGTGAGTAATAGTTATCATGACTAATTGCAACTGTCACAACTGTAAAGGCAGAGGTTTCGTAACAAAACCGGGGGAGTAGTTATTCTTAGAGTCCAGAAGCAGAGGACCCTAGGACCATCAAGGGAGAAGAGCACAGGTGGAATGTGGGAACTTATCCAGAGAAGCAGTGACACCAGAGATGGAGGCAGAGGTGAGGACTCTGCACTCATGGAAAGAGAGGGACTGGATGTTGGCGACCAGGAGGCAGGCTTGTAGAATGGGCCCCTGGTTGTTCAAATTATTATATATTCCTTAGAGTTTTTGTGTATAGCCCCCACCCCATCCCACCCAAAAGTCTCCCCTTCAAGTTCATCTCAACTCTTGAGTCCACAAATTCTATGTTTCAGACACAAGACTACTATATGTTCATTCATTCATCTGTTAACCATTTGCTAGATGCCTAGTGTAACAATATGTACTGGGGTGGAGTAATCCAGGAGCCGGTTGTTCAGGAGATGTTGTTGTTATGTTAAATTCCATGGAGTTAGTTCCAACTCATAGTTTCTGTTTCTGAGGAGTGGCTGGTGGGCTTGAACTTCTGACCTTACAGTTAGCAGTTCAGTTCTTATCCTATGGTGCCACATCAGAACTCCAGGACTTCAAGGTACCTATAGTTTATTAGGGCAGAGAAACAAAAGAACATGAACAGGGCTGTAAGATGGGCTAAGTAGTAGGGGTGGGAGGGTTAGGAAAGGCTTCAAAGTTGAGTTGCAAACTGACTTGTAGCTTCAAGAATATGAAGACATTTTTTCAACAGTGGGAGGGAATGGGAATAAAATGGGTGGGGACCTGTCCTCCTATGGGGCTGGAACAGACAGAGGTTGGAGAGCTAGGCAGGGTCTAGATAACCAGGACTTTATGTGCCACTTTAAGGAGTTTGGGATTTATTCCACAGACTTACTGTAGAATCTCTCAGGAGTTTAACCCAAATAAATGATAAGATTTGCATTTTATAAATAATTATAATACCTACTATATATGGGACGGAGCTCTGGTAGCATAGTGGTTACAATTTGGGCTGCTACTCTCACAGTCAGCAGTTTGAAACTACCAGCCATTCCACAGGAGAAAGATGAGGCTTTCTGCTCCCATAAAGATTTACAGCCTTGGAAACCCTATGCAGGGTCACTATGAGGCAGAACTGACACCACAGCATATAACCACCACCACCAATATACACAGCGGAGTCGTGGTGTGGCACTGTGGGTTAATACACTGGACTGCAAAGTCGTTTGAACCGCAAAGTTGGAGGTTTAAGCTTACCAGCTGCTCCTCAGAAATCCTATACGGGGTGGCTATGGGTCAGAAACAACTCAACAGCACTTAACAACAACAAAAGCAATAATATATATGGGAATCCTGTTGTGGCATTGTGGGTTAATGTGCTGGACTGCAAGATTGGCTTGAACCACAAGGTCGGCAATTCAAGCTCACCAGCTGCTACTTGGAAAGCCTATACAGGGTTGCTATGAATCAGAACTGACTTGACTGCAATTAACAACAACAAATACATATGAAGAGTCCTGATGATACAGAGGTTAAGCACTTGTCTGCTAACCAAGAGGTTAGCAATTTGAACCTACCCAATGGTTTCATGGGAGAAAGATCTGGTAAACTGCTCCCATGAAGATTACAGCTTAGAAAACCCTATGGGCAGTTCTACTCTATCTCTGGAGTCCTGTGAGTCAGAATCAATTCAATGGCACCTAATAATGTTTACATGTTGGTGTTGTTGTTGTTAAGTGCTGTGGAGTTGATTTCGACCCATAGCAATCCTGTATAGGACTTCCAAGGCGTGATACATAGGTTTGAACCACTGATCTTGTGGTTAGCAGTCCAGTGCTTATAAATATATTGAGTCTTAGTGTGGTGCTGTAGGATAAGTACTGGATCACTAACCACAAGGTCAGCATTTCAAACCCACCAGCCATTCCTCTAAAACCCTATATAGGGTCACTATGAGTTGGAACCAACTCATTGCCACTTAACAACAACAAACAATGCTTATATAGTTTTTCGCTTGTATTAATCCATCTAATCCTCACAACTTTATGAGGCATTGTTGCTATTATTCTCATTTTATAGATGGTTAACAGCTGACTTACTTAAGGTCACAGAGCTACTATGTGGTACACCTGGGATTTCAATCCCAGCTCTAGCTATCTCAAGAGACCAAGCACTCGTACTATGGTTTTCCCAGCCTCCATACCTTTGTCTAGTCTATTTCCTTAGAATAGAATTCCCTACTTTTCTACCTAACAGCTGCATCTCCTGTTCAAGCAGCTGCTCACCAGTCACATTCCAAAATGTCCCCAAGTGTACATAATTGCCCCTTCCACTGTTCTCACAGCACACACATATGGTGACAGTGTCATTCACCACTACATTATAATTTTTTCATGACTCTCTTAACCTGTAGTACAGGGTGGTAAGATACTGAAGGACCAAATCCTTGTCTTTATTCATCTCTTAAGCCCCCAATCCCTCTTCAACACATTCCTCACACAAAGACAGTGTCTCTCATTGTTGTTGAGTGTCACTGAGTTGGTCCCAATGC
The DNA here is from genome assembly GCF_000296735.1 of Chrysochloris asiatica. NCBI lineage: Eukaryota > Metazoa > Chordata > Mammalia > Afrosoricida > Chrysochloridae > Chrysochloris > Chrysochloris asiatica. Next base: position 3,729,563 of record NW_006408648.1, on the reverse strand, counting down.
ATTGTGAACCTGTATAGGGTTTCTGAGGGGCAGCTGGTAGGTTTGAACTACCAACATTGTGAATACTAGTCTAGTACTTATCCTACAGATCATAGCAGGACTCTATCTATCAAATATATAATCAATTCATGAGCATTAGTAAAAAACAAAGATGTCCTACTGCAAAAGGATGCAGTCATTATAAAAATATTCCTAAGATACTAAACACAATGTAAAAACACCCAAAGTTAGGTGTTTATCACAGAGTCTGTCAACTAGACCAACAACACTCAGGGGTACTCACTCTCCTACCTGTGGTTGACTGTTTCTCTCTTCTACTTCCTCCTTTCTTACTCATCAGAGGAAAGATGTTGTGCTCCTGTATGCCTCATAGAAACCATTTTACTTTAAACACAGTTTTCACAGCACATTCATATACATCCTTGGCCCATCTGCCTCCTTTCTTTATCCCAAGTCTTTCCAAACTACTTTGGGAAAAGCTTGCTTTCCTTCCCTCTACTTCCTCCTCCCCACTTTGTTCCATTTTTGAGCCAAAAATAATCCTACTCATAGCTGATAAGTGCAAGATCTATGCCAGGGATTTACACCTGCTCAGGAAAAAGGGAGAGCCATGCATTTTGAAGTAAATTGGAGGTAATAAAAAGCCAAAGCCAGAAATGATAAAGTCCTTAGAAGCACCCTGAAATCAACGTCACAGTCTCTACAAAAGCTTCTACCTCCTCATTTTCTAATTTAACCTGTTTTGTTTTGTTTTTTTAGGCAGGAACAGTTTTTCAAGAAAAAATAAAATAAGAACCTTATTTGTTTTTGGGTTTTGCTATGCTTATTATTGAACAATATTGTTCTCTACTGGGTTTGTTTTTCATTAGAAATGTATGATATATGGTAGGTTACGTTACTTTGGTTCTAGCCTAGAAATGTTTAACCATTCTGCATAAATGTGGGTGGGTTTTGTTGTTGTTTTAAGAAAATCACAAACCTAATTCTGACATCTGACAGATTTATATGTAAGTTGGGGTCACATATACACACAGAATGCGAACGGTGTTGCTTAATCAGTATAGGAAGTCAGATGAGAGACAGGGTAATGTGTAAATATGGGCAAGAGGGCCAAGCAGATTTAAGAGGAAGGGGAGAGTAAAGTGAGCTTGAACCAAGAAGGCTGTATGGGAGGAAAGAAGCAGGAGCTGAAAGGGGAAGAACAATGACATTTATTGAGTAACTAATATGTGAAGGGCACTGAGTTTTCTCAAGCTATTATATTGAATCCATGAATGAGCCCATGAGGCAGGCCACCTTCTTTTGCCATTTTACAGAGGAGAAGACCAATTCTTAGAGTGTTTCTATGACCTTCTGTAGGTCACATGGCTTTTAAATGGTGGGATCAAGTTCCAACTTAGATCTATTTGCAGAACCAACAAGGATCCTCTAGTCACTTTCCTATGCATGACACACACTTTCTAGGTTGGGGGAAAAAAAGGGGGAGTATTCTACTTTTCTAGATAAAAGCTGGGGGAGGGGAAGGCTAAAAAGTACAAAAGGAAAGTGGCAGAGAAACTCTGGATAACCAGAGTGTTGACATTTTCCAAACCATGGAAAAATTGGTGGCCTGGAAGGACAGGAAGGAGGGCTGAAGATGCTAGATCAGGAGCCATTTAGGAACCTTAAAAGAGCAAGTCAGCTTCCCTCAGCAGGTGAGGAACAAAACAGCCCAACAGAGAAAGGCAAAGGCAAGACTGACTTCTGAAAAGGGTCACAGCTATGAAAACAAGAAAGGCCAAATCCCACCCCCTGCTCAGGCTCAAACTCAACATCATCCTGATCAAGATTAGGGGAAAACTGATAAAAGGGAAGCTATGGCAAAGCACAGCTATGTATCTTGAGCGTTTGTTTCTTTAAAATATTTGCTCTAAAAGAATTATTTTCCCTCTATTGCTTGCTTACTGTTGTTTAAACATCACCCTTTCAATAAGGGCTATAATGTGACTCCAACAACTGGGCTCATCTTTAATCTCAGGTAAGCATACCAATATCTTGGATCTGTAGTTGGGATGGAATCCAATATTCTCTCTCTCTCTCTCTTTTTAACATTTTATAGTGAATTGGGTGAAGAGCAGATCAGCAGTTTTACATTCAACAAATCACACACTTAGTTTCATCTCATTGATTGCAATCCCCCCCAATACAGTATCAAGTATTCCACTTCTACCCTGTGTCTCCTGTTTCCATTCTTTCCCCTCTCCCACCTCTTCTGAATGTTGTCCTTGGACTCTATTTGTTGAACAATCGATCCTCCCAGGTGGTTCTGATACAAGTGATCCAGACCATACTTTAAGCAACATTGGCTTGGTCTGAGGGAATCCTGGTGGTGCACACAGCAGTGAACGGAGAGGTCATTGGTTGAATCTACCAACCTTGTGGCTGCCTGCTTCAGTAACCATTATAGCCATGGAAACTTTATAGGGCAGTGCGACTCAGTCCTACAGGGCCAATATGAGTCAGAAACAACTCAAGGGCAACAAGTTTGGTTTGGGTGAGCTAGGTCTGAGAAGCAGCCATTAAGTTCACCTATTGCTCAGCAAACACTAAATAGATTGTCATCACTCTCCAAGATATGGGACTTAGGAAATGGTGGGAAAGCTGGGGAGGATAAGAAGAAAATTCTGGGCTACCAGCCTCTTAAGATGATTTCCTCCTGCATAGTTCAAACCAACCCTTCACCAGCACTTCAGAGTCACCTTCTCACAGTTCCTTATGATACTCTCACAAGATTCTGACTCTTTGGGGACCCTCAGCTCCCACATTTTGCTCTCAATTAACTGTCATTCCTGATGTTTCGCCAGACTACAAAATGGTCAAGATTACCCTATTTATTGTGCTTAAAATGCTGTAAGGAGGGTGGCAAGAGAGGGCTTTGTCTACTTCAAGGCTCACCAACCAATGGCCAGGTCCTGAGCATATGGCGGTGTTTGGACTTCCCCTAAAGCCCCCACCCTCCCAGCCCCCATGGAAAGGAAGAGAGAGTACACTAGAAACCCATTAGCACACCTGCCCCAGGAAGTGATGCCCACCCAGGGATTTCTGTCTACCTCTGATAAGAGAGAGCCATCTCCCCTCTTCTCAGGGAAGGTCAGGTGATCTTTACTAAGTGCGCTGAGCTCTTGGGGCTCAGTGGGCCTCTCTGCCCCAGGAGTCTGACAGAAAATCAATGTGCTGTCTCCTTTACTTTATGAATATTGTGTGGATGTTCATCAGGTAGGAGGTTGAATCAGATGGTCTCCAAGGTCCCTCCTGACACCAATACTTTGTAATTCCTTTTAGCCAAGGTCTGAGACTCCCTCTGGCATGAGGTAAAGAGAGAACTGCTAGAGGGTTAGAAACACAGCCAAATTCCCTTAAAATAGAAAACAGTGATAGAAAGATCCAGATGAGCAGATCACAGAATTGGAAAGTGTTAGAGCAAAACAGAACCTGATTTTTCATTGAAGAAACTGAGACTAGACTGGGGAAGTGACTGACACACAAGGTGATGCAGCTGGTCGAAAGAACCAAGACGTCAGGTTTCTCATGCTCCACACGCCTCTACTGTTGGGTAAATTACCTTTACTTGACACTGTACATGCTGACTTTTGGAATCAGCAGCTGCTTTATCCTTAGGCAGATTTAGTTCTAATTCATAACCTAAAGAGTCAAAACCACTGAAAACACATACCTGCCAAATGGTGGGGACAAGGGCCATGCCCATAGATGAATGTCAGAGAGAAGCCAGCCCAGGATTTTACAAGTTACCATAAATGCCTAACAATGTGGGTCAGTCATCCACAATGTGGAGATTACTGAAATAATAAAAAGGATCACTCCTCCAAACAATAATGGGGGCCTTCTTCGGGATGGGTTCCCTGATTAGCTCCAATCATCCTGCTCCATTTTCTCCCAGGTGATTCTGATAAGATTTCCAGGTTAAGTCACTTCTCTGGGATGTAGAGAAGCTATTTTCTGTTTTAGCAAGATTAATCTAATGGGACAGGAAAGGAGTGAGGCAGGACAACAGAGGTTGGTCAAGAGGCTTTTGAAGGCACAGGTGAGAAAGTGATGATGGATGGAACAAACGGATGCAGGCAAGAGGTTATAAAGAACAACTGTATTGGAAGACAGCTATGGGAGAGAAGGAATCATGAAGAGCCTCAAGGCTGTAAGTGTTCAGAAAGAGAGGCAATGTATCTTAGGAGAAGAGGCTAAGTTTCATGTGGGTTAATGTACTGGACTGCAAGGTCGATTTGATCCACAAGGCTGGCAGTTAAAGCTCACCAGCCGCTCCTTGGAAACCCTATACAAGGTCACTATGGGTCAGAACTGACTCTATGGCACTTGACTACAACAACAATTTACCTAGGGGCAGAGAGCAGAGACCTAACGAATAGAAACTGAAATCTAAAACCTGTGAGAAGGCTGCCCGTACCCATGGTATCCCTAGAGGGCAGTCCTGGGCACTCAGTCATGCTGGGCACTGTATTCCTCCAGTTGTGTATGTCCTATGTTTCTAATATTCGGTAAGCAACTTGAGGGCATAGAAATTAGCATGTTCTCCCATGTTCCTCACTATAAACAGCACAGGGCACACAGCAGGTGCAGAACTCTGGCTGCACACAAGCTGCAGGGCCCCACAAACTACTTTACCCTTCACATTTGTTTTCATGACAACAGAAGCCAGGCTGGACCAGGGCCATGGGGCATTGGTCGTGCCAGCTGTCCCCTTCCCTTGGGAGAGCAACAAAAAATCCCCATAAAACCTGACTGGACAGAAAAGGAAGCCCCTCAGTGGTTCAAATACTGCTGCTGTTATCCCACCCCTGAGAATGGTGACTAGCTCATAGGATCCAGGCCATCCTCCACACATCTTCTCCTCCCAAGGATTACAGAAGTGGAAACCAAGAAAGGAAGAAGAGTTTTGACAGACAAGGGAAGCTGAGAATTCTCCAAACTCCAGATCCTCTAGAGTGAATCTGGTCACACATAGAAGTCCCTCAGAGACCAATGCCCATCTCTGTCCTTCCTGTCCCTCTCTGGACATTATCTGCCTTTCCATACTTATCCTTGAAATGGGAATAGCAGGATTTGCATCTTTCTTTCAAGGCACATAATGAGCACTAAGCAGACATTGGATGATGCAAATAATTAAGTGTTCAAATGCTAACTGAAAGACTGGTGGTTCAAGCCTAATCAGCATTGCCTTGGAAGGAAGGTCTGGTGCTCTGCTTCTGAAATGTCACAGCGTTGAGAGCCCTATGCAGCAATTCTACTCAGAAACATACGGGGTAGCCACGAGTCAGAAGTAACTCAATGGCAACTGGTTTGGTTGTACTGAGTCAATTCCAACTCATGGGTGACCTCATGTGACCCCATGTACGCAGACAAGAATTGCATACCATAGGCTTTTCAAGGTTAAGAACTTTCAGAAGCAGATCCCCAGGCCCTTTTTCCAAAGTACCTGTAGGCAAGTTTGAACCATCCATGTTTCAGTGATTAGATGAAGGCTTAATTAACCATTTGTAGCACCCAGGGACTCCGAGTGGGAAGCCAAACACTGGTATCTATTCCTCAAAAAAAATAATAAATAAATAGGTGTATTCAACATCCACTGCCACCTGGATACTTATTAAAGGTAGGGTCCAACCTCTTCCCCATTTGCCTGAAGCCGGATGATTAGAGGTAGACAGTACGTAAGCACCCAATCCTTCAGTCACCAAATGATATTATGATCCACTGGCCCCCATCATCAGATAAAATAGGGGTCCTGGCAGAGCTCACCCCATCTTTGCTTCACGTGATCTGGGAGCAAAAACAGAGAACTGAAGAACAAAATCTCAGCAACAATTTACTCTGTCTCCAGAGCTCACCAACTGCAAACCTTCCACTGCCCACAGGCTACCCCCTTCCTCTCTCTGTAGGAAAGCTCTCCGCTAAATATGTTCTGTTGATGGGAGGCCTGGACAGGTCAATCCTGCTCCATAGGGAGAGGGGAGCTGGCAAGGACTCAGCACCAGGCCACATACACAGGGGCCTGTGGGGAATTCTACATGTGTGCCCTTCTCCAGGGAGACAGCTGTGATTCCTAATTTCTGGGCACTTTGCCCAGTAGCCTGATGCCCTGGGAAGTGGAGGAGGACTCCAGCTGACTCCAAATGGAGACTCACTTGGAAGTTTCTGGAAGAGAGGCCCAAGAGAGACAACCCAGCCTTGGGGGGAAATTGGCAATGACTGATGAGCAAGGAAGTCTTGCGCATAAAATAGACAAATACTGTTCTTTTACAAGTTCCTATTTCATTGCAGCAGAAAGTTAGCCTGAACATCAGGAACTCCTTGGCAGTGAGGAATGGTGGGGCATTCTGCATTTCACAGTAACAACAACAGGCTTTGCATATTTTCTTCTAAAACTCCTGGAGTGAACCTTCATTTCTGACCTCCTGAGGATTTCTGAAGTCTTGCCTTGATCTCTCCAGTTGGCCCTAAGATTAAAAATAACAAGAAACTGTGGCCTTTCCCTCTTGGTCCCAATACCCTAATTATCATTAGACCTGGAGGTCAAGGGAAAAGATACCTGAAGTAGAAAAAACTTCAATGCAATGATTTTTATCCTCCTACATTCCCTCTGTCCTTCCCCAAACTTCAAATCAGTCCACATATCCCTTGCACAAGGTAGTTCTACCCTCAAAGCTCAAGGAAGTATCAGCATCTACTCCCAATTCTGCTTGCCCTGTATCTTTCCAGTCTAGGACACCAAAGTCCACAATCTCGACACAGACCACTACTTAAACTCTTGTCTTCTAACTTTTCTTTCTCCATTAAAATTTACTTTTTCCTCATCAAATTTATTTTAGTCTATATAAAAGCAATGCATAGTCATTATACAAAATTTGGTAATCAGGAGAAGTAGAGATAGGAAATAAAATGACCTAGTACCTCAAACCCATATAAATCTACCACATATTAATGTTAATATTTTTGTGTATTTCCTTCTACTCCTCTTGCTGTCCATTTTTCTTATTTTTTCATCAGGATAAGACATTCTAGCTTCACTAGCATTGTCATTTATTAGTTGTGTGACCTTGGGCACATTATTTCCTTCGTCTCTCTTAAGTCCTGTTTCCTGGCTCTAGGGCAGTAGTGGTGGAAGCTGATGGGGTGATGCTGTCCCTTACTATTGTATCTGATTTCCAGTAAACTCTTACACTGAGATCAATGATCAGTGAAGAAACAGGATTGCATTTATACAAATGCAGGCGATACACAGCTTTTCAGAAATAACAGCTATCGCATCCCAGGAGGTGGGTCACTTCTTTCATCACTTCCTGCCAGCAGCACGGGCCCCCGTGGGCAGGAAGCAGAGAGGCTAAGAATCATCACAAAGCTACCACTTACTGTATAACTGATTAATACGCTTCAAGAACTGTGTAAGCTCATAGCATTGTTGTCTCCCACTCTCAACAAACTTTTCAAACAAGATTCTGATCCCCAGTCTACAGATAAGGAAATTTAATTGCACAGCAATTAAAAGACCATGATTTCAAAACGAGTAAATACAGAAATGGAGTCCAGATCCAGGTCTTCTGCATCCAAGTCCCATGTCCTGTCCTAAGCAATGACAAGATTCTCTGCCTCATTTCTGCTTGTTCTATGCAGCACTCAAGCAGAACTTCTTGTGTTCTAAAGCAGATGTTCTGGCTGGTTTTCTTAACTTCCCTCATCTCTCCTTCATGCAGGGGACCAGAATTAGCAAGGTGAACCCACCCTGACCTTCCCTGCTTGCAGCAATCATGACAGAATAAGACAAGGAAACCTGCAGAAAGTCATGATCTATTTGGCCAGCATGCCAAGGTAAACTGAAGGGGAAAAGGCCTGGCGGTGGAATGGGTTTGATTCATAGGAGCTCTGAATGATGGAACTGAGCTTGTGATGCCCTTGGAGTGGATTTTAATTATTCCTGAGCATCACCACCTATTGTTGAATGAATGAATGAATGAATGAATGAATGAATGACTCCTCTCTCATCAATTACACTAAATAGCTATACCCAGTTTATGGATGAGGATAGTAAGATTCAGAGAGGTCAAGAAACCTACCCAAAGTCACATATCCAATAAAGCTGAACTGACTGAACCTAATTTCAACTTCCAAGCTCAGGCGTTTTTCTACTCCACCATGCTGCCTGCCTCACCCAGTGTCCCAAACATATGAGTTAGTGTGAGGTTGGAGGAGGTACTTAGAGTATCATAAAAAAAACCTCCCAGAGCCCCCAGAAAGATGATTTTACTAAAAGACACTGACAGAAAATGCTTGCAGTTATTAACCCATCTGCCTAAAAATCCAAATTCTGATTTACTCTCTAAAGGCAGGAATTCCTGAGCAACTGACCAAATCATCTGATAATTAAACTTATGGTGGTGATGGTGGTGTCGATTCCAATTCATAGCATGGAGTCAATTCATGGAGTCGTTTCCAATTCATAGCAACCCTGTATAGGGTTTCCGAGGCTGTAAATCTTTACAGAGAATAAAGCCTCATCTTTCTCTCATGGAACATGTAATGGACTCAAACTGCTGACTTTGCAGTTAGCCGTCCAATGGGTAACCCATTAAGAAGAATCAGAGAAACAGAAGTCACTCTGTGATAGACTTTACAAAAATGGCCACATTAATTCCTTGCATTCATGTGTGTAAAGCTCTGGTAGCGTAGTGGTTACGAATCGGGCTGCGAACCTTAAGGTCAGCGGTTCGAAACTACCAGCCGCTCCGCGGGAGAAAGATGAGGCTTTCTACTCCCGTAAGGATTTACACCCTTGGAAACCCTGTACAGGGTCGCTATGGGTCGGAACCGACTCGACGGCACTTAACAACAACAACAACAATGCTCCATTAAAATGTGACTTTGCCACTGTTTCCATGAAGACATGGAGTCAATTTCCCAACTCCCTAATCTGGGCTATCCTAAGACTTGTTTTGACCAACTGACTACAGTAGAAGAGATATTGTGTGACTTCTAGAGGTCTGGGACCTTCGGCTCTCATTCTCTCGGAACACTTCTGCCATTGTGCAAAGAAACATATTCCCGTCTACTGGTGCAAAGAGGGCACAGGAGAGGACAGGAGGAAAAGCTGACAGCCAGCATCAACTGCCAGACATGTGGTGCCATCTGAGACCCAGTCTTAGTCAAGCTCCCCAAAGACTGCAGCTACATGAGTGACCCCAGGTGGGAGCAGCAGAAGAACCACCCAGCTGATCTCATCCTGAACTGCTGACACACAGAATTGAGAGTAAATAAACAGGTGTTGGCTAACGTCACTAAATTTGGAGATTTCTTTTTATACCTTCTGCCTCTGGGGAAATACACCCCTCACCTAATCCTCAGCAATGCCTACCTGCCTATTCAGCTCAGGAGACTTTTTTGGCTCTAAGCCATCCCTGGAAGGGCATCTCTCAGAAGATTTTTCCTATAACTTCATTTATTCTTTACATATTTATGTAGTGTATCCTATAGGTCTTGGTATGGTGCTATAGGATAATCACTGGACAGCTAATCATAAGGTCAGTAGTTCAAACCCACTAGCTGCTCCCCAGAAATGCTGTACAAAATCACTATGAGTCAAAACTGATTTGATGGCACTTAACAACAATATCCTACAGGTCAACACTGTACTAGCAAATATGGAATATTCACTTATGTGTAAACTGGTACTCTGCCCTCAAGGAACTCATGGGATTGCAAATGTCAATGAGCCAAACCTAGTAACACAGGCAGACTATGAAGTGGGAGGTTAACTTGGGCACCACAACATACAGCCAAGTAGGCAGAAGTATGAATAAATGGGCAACATGGAGAAAAGTGGTTTGGAGTTCAACTGTCCAAATCATCTGACACAATGCACAAATCCAGGATTTCAGAGTACAGGGGTGACATAAAGAATACAGGAACTGAGGAAGATTATAAAGTGTATCTCTGCCAAAGCGGTTGAGACTCTGTAGGCTCCAAGAAACCCCAAGACTAGAGCCAGACAACACATACAGCTCTGACTACATAGAAAACCCAAAACAAAACACACACACACACACACAAAAAAAAAAAAACAACTAAAGATTTCACAAGGATCCATAAAATGAAAGAGGTTTAGAGCATGCTTTTATCGATCTACAACTTCTGTGTATTCAAGAGGAAAATTTCTTCTCTCATATATCAAGCTGTTGGTCATAGTCAACAATTCCCTATTGCCTTCCAAAAGAATTCCAAACTCCTAAGACTGACACAGACTTGACAGTGATGATGAGAAAGGAGTTAAGCCCTCAGGACCTTCATTGGCTGATGGGGCACAACTCAAAATGAAGAGAAACAGCTATAAATATCCATTAATATTGGAACACAGAATGTACGAAGTATGAACCTAGGAAAATTGGTAGTTGTCAAAAATGAAATGGAACACATACACACCAATATCCTAGGCATTAGTAAGCTAAAATGAACTGGTATTGACCATTTTAAATCTGACAATCATATGGTTTACTGTGCTGGGAATGACAAATTGAAGATGAATGGTATCACGTTCATCATCAAAAAGAACATTTCAAGGTCTATCTCGAAGTATAATGCTGTCTGTGATAGGATGATGTTCATATGACTACAAGGAAGACTAGCTAATACCACTATTACTCAAATTTTTGCACCACTAAAGCTAGTAATGATAAAATTGAAGAATTCTACCTGCGGTGGTGCTGTAGGAAAAGCACTAGATTGCTAACCATAGGACTAGTGGTTCAAAGTCACTAATCGCTCTTTTAAAAACCTAGACAGGGTTGCTATAAGGCAGAACTGACTCAACAGCACTTAACAATGACAACCAAGTCTTCAGTCTAAAATTGATCAAACATACAATCAAGATGTACTGACAATTACATTTGATTGGAATGTAAAGGTTGGAAACAAAGAGGAAGGATCAGTAGTTGGCTTTGGTGATGGAAAAGATGCTGGCAATCTCATGATAGAATTTTGCAAGACCAATGACTTCTTCATTGCAAATATCTTGTTTAAACAACATAAAAGATGACTATATACAAGGACCTCACCAGATGGAATACAGAGAAACCAAATGACTACATCTGGGGGAAGAAATAGTAGAAAAACTTCTTATCATCAGCCAAAACCAGGTCAGGAACAGATTGTGGAACTGGCCAATTGGACATCAATTGCTTATATGCAAGTTCAGGCTGAAGCTGAAGAAAATTAAAGCAAGTCCACAAGAGCCAAAATAAGACCTCAAACATGTCCCACTTGAATTTAGGGATCATTTCAAGAACAGATTTGATGCATTAGATATTAATAACTGAAGACCAAAAGAATTGTGGGATGACATCAAGAACATCATACAGGAAGAAAGCAAAAGGTCATTAAGAAGACAAGAAAGAAGGAACAGACCAAAACGCATGAGACGCTGAAACATTAGAGATGCTAAAACAAATGGAAGAACTAAAGAGATAAAAGAGTTGAACAGAAAATTTCAAAGGGCAGCTCAGGAAGGCAAAGTCAAGTATTATAATGAAATGTGCAGAGATTTGCAGTTAGGAAACCAAAAGGAAAGAATATGCTCAGTATCTCTCAAGCTGAAAGAACTGAAGGAAAAATTCAAGCCTTGATTTACAATATTGAAAGATTCAATGGACAAAATATTGAATAATGCACAAAGCTTCAAAAGAAAAGGAAGGAATACACAGTCACTGAACCAAAAAGGTTGATGTTCAACCATTTCAAGAGGTAGCATACAATCAAGAGCCAGTAGTACTGAAGGAAGAAGTCCAAAGTGCACTGAAGGCATTTGCAAAGAACAAGGCACTAGAAATTCATAGAATACAAACTGAAATTTTTCAATAAACGGATGCAGCACTGGAGGCACTCAGTCATCTATGCCAAGAAATCTGGTCAACTGACAGGAAGATATCCAAATGTGTGACCATTCCAAAGAAAGGTAACCCAATGGAATACGGAAATCATCAGACAATATCATTAATATCACATGCAAGTAAAATTTGGCTATCAATAATACAAAAATGTCTGCAACAGTACATTGACAGGAAACTGCCAGAGGTTCAAACAGGATTCAGAAAGGACATACAATGAGGGATATCATTGCTGATGACAGATGGATCTTGGCTGAAATCAGAAAAAAATAGATGTTTACCTGTGTTTTATTGCAAAGGCTTTCGATGTGTGGATTATGACAAGCTATGGATAACCTTGTGAAGAATGGGTATTCCAGAACACTTAATTGTGCTCATAAGGAACCTTTACATAGACCAAGAAGCAGTTATTCTAACAGAACAAGGGGACACTGAATGGTTTAAAATTAGGGAAGGTGTGCATCAGGGTTGTATTCTTTCACCATATTTATTCAAACTATATGCTGAGCAAATAATCTGAGAAGCTGAATTGTATGAAGAAGAACCCGGAACCAAGATTGAAGGAAGACTCATTAACAACCTGCCATATGCAGATGAAACAACCATGCTTACTGAATGCAAAGAGGACTTAAAACACTTACTGATGAAACTCAAAGACCACAGCCTAAATTTGGCTTTCACCTCAGTGTAAAGAAAACAAATATAGTCGGCAAATAAATAACATCATGATAAATGGAAAAAAGATGGAAGTTGTCAAAAGATTTCATCTTGCTTGGATACGACGCTATCAACACTCATCAATCATGAACTCAAATGATGTTTTGCATTAGGCAAATCTGCTGCACAAGACCTTTTTAAAGTGTTGAAGAGCAAAGATAATTAGTTTGAGGACTAAGGTGTGCCTGACTCAAGCCATAGTTTTCTCAGTAGCCTCATAAGCATGTGACAGTTGGACAATGAATAAGAAAAAGCTTAGAAGAATTGATGCATTTAAGTTATGGTGTTGGAGGAGAATATTAAAAGTACCATGGACTGCCAGAAGAGCAAACAAATCTGTGTTGGAAGAAGTACAGAGAGTTCCTTGGAAGCCAGGAAGGCGAGACTTCATGCCTCATACTTCTGATATATTATCAGGAGGGACCAGTCCCTAGAGAAGGACATAATGCTTGGCAAAGTGGAGGGTCAGCGAAAAATGGGAAAACCAACAAACTGGATTGGCACAGTGGCGACAGCAATGTGCTCAAGTATAACAGTAACTGTCAGGATGGCGCTGGGCCAGGTGGTGTTCCATTCTTTGTGCATAGGGTCACACTATGAGGTAGAACCAACTCGATGGTACATAACAACAAGTCTGACATTCCAGGGATCTCTAAGATCTGGTGCTAATGTCAGACCTGGGGTTCTAATCCCAGCATTGCCACTACTTACCAGTTGTGTGGCCCAGGGCAAGACATTTCTCATATCTGAGCTTCAGTGTCTTAATCTGAAAAGCAGGGATTTTACAAACATTGATCATGCTGTTGTTACAAAAACTAAAGTGACATAATAGATACAGGTGGTCAGCACGGTACCTGGCACAGTACATTTTGACTTATGTGAAGTACAGCACTCTCCTTCACACTCAGAGAGATCCCTTCAGTGAACTTTTGTAAGATGTCAGGGAGAAGCTAAAGGTTCCTCGGGATAAAGACATTATCTGGAAGCTTAATGTAATTGGTAAGAGACCAGAATGATGGACTAGGTCCCAGTGTCTTCTTTTGTTTATTTTGTTTTGTCTTCTTTTCATGGAACACCTCAAGTGCATCGCTACAAAAATCAGTCCATTAGCTAAAGTTTTATCAAGGAATTGTCTGAAAATTTTAGTCAAGCCAGCCCTTCTCTCTGCCTTATACTCTATATTATCTATGAAGGGCATTCATCACCCCTACTCAGAATGTTGTTCCTACTTTCCCATCTCCTCTCCAGTTCTGTCAGTGGAAAAAGCTCACCAGTCCTATTTCTTGAGTCCCACTCCAGCAAGGCACTGCTCCCATATCCAGGTCAACTAGGGGTCCTAGACAGAATCCTTTCTTTCTCTTCTCCTGCTTTCTCCCCTACTGACAGGAAAGCCAGTCCACTGTTAATTATAACTCCCTGTCTCTCACATATATACTCATACATTGTAGTGAAACAGGAAATAGAAGTTTCTCCATGAGAAGAATCTCCATGAGGAAACAATCAACACCACTGACGGGAAGGCATTTCACTGAACGTGAGGTGTCAGAAACACATGGTTATTTTCTTCCCATTCCTCCTAGCTGTACATACTCTGTCCCACTGTCAATCCCTGAGTGTCTAATGGACTGTTGGTTTTAGAGAAGAGCTGGTAGATCAGTGGCTTAAGCATTTTACTATTAACTGCAAGGGCAGCAGTTCAAACCCATCAGTAGCTCTGCAGGGGAGAGGTGAGGCTGTCTATTTCCATAAAAATTGAGAGTCTCAGAAACCATAAAGAACAGTTCTACTCTAACAGGATTGCTATTAGTCAGAATCCATTCTATGACAATGGGGTTTTATACTTGTCGATTGTCCACAGTACCAATTCCAATCCAACTAGAGCTCAAAGCTGGGGAGAAGCTAATGCTTCTTCATTCTTGTGAGCCCTTATCCCACAGATGGCTTCCCTGACCCAGCAGGCCAATCCTCCCATATCCCTACCCTGTCATTAGAACAGCCCAGAAAGCCCACATATTGAATAAAATGGAGGGTTTCCCAATCCCCAAGCATAGAACTCCCCATAGTTGTTCCACCACTCCCACCTAAATCATGGCATTGACCCCTCAACAAGGGAAAGAACATTTAATAAGTGCCTCAATATGCCAAACCACTGCTTGGTAACTTTACAAACATGCTCATTCTCAAAACAGCATTGTGAGTAGGCCTTATTATTTCCAATTTACATAAATAAACTGAGGCTCATAAAACCCAAGATCACACAGACAATAAGTGGGATTTGGCTCAAGGCCATATGATAAAACTCCATAACTTTCTACCTAGGATTCAACAGCATTGTACTCTCTTTATATGTACTCTAAATATATCTGCACGTGTATGGGTGTTTACCAAAGGATAGAGTTTGTGCCTTTGTGACTGATTTCATACAACTTCCAGCACAGTGTCAGAGGACAGAGGCTACTGCCTTCCTAATAATCATTCCTAGAGCACTCCCCCAATCAGAGATCCATTGAGGCCTAGTCTGAACCTGAGGGACTATGAATGTAGTTACTGAAGTCTTTAAAAGTGGTGCCTTTCCTACAATTATTATTGTTGTTGTTGTGTGCCATTGAGTTGGTTCCAACTCCTAGCGATCCTGTATAGTTTCCAAAGAGCAGATGGTGGGTTAGAGTGGTGCCTTGTCCTACAACATACTGTGTTGTTAAGGCCATGATGAAAATACATTAGAGGAAATAAAGGGAAAGTAGGACCAAGAGATATGCAAAGATGATAGTCAGAGTCTATGACCCTCATTTAGGAAGAAGTTGGTACCACTAAGATTCCTCAGGGATTGTCCAAAATTTCAAGTCTGGCTGAGCCCAGTTCTAGACCCTCTCTCTCCCTTCACCACCATTCTGGACTGCCTTAAAGTCAAGACAAACACAATATATGAGTAAACTAAGGCCAATGGAGCCAAAGTTCATACAGAAAATAAATGGGGCTATGTGGAATAAAGTCAGTTCTCCGTATTCTTCCCAGAAAATTCCCACATTCTCTGATAATTCAAATTTCCAGAGTCTGGACAAAATAAAGACCCAGTTGCCAATGGCAACCCAACCCTAATGCTTCAATCCAATTTCACTTTGATTGACTTGGAGGGATGGAAGTCAAAAGGGACCAGGACCAACTTGGTTTTTTGAATTTAAGCAGTTCACTTAACAATACGTCATGCCTCATACTCCTACAACTTTTCTAAGGGTGTTCCACTATCATTATTTCTTATTCTCAAACTATTGCTTGAGGTGAAAGACAATGTTCTCTGGCATGAAGGAACTCTACAGTTGTTTTGTCCCTCTCTACTTTTTGAAACCAAAATGCTTTCAGCTAAGCAAGAACAGAATATGTTCTTTCCAATACCACACCACAGACTCGCTTAGCCTTAGAATGGTTGTCCACTAGAACTTCCTGCAATTATGGAAAGGCACATCCTTATCCTGTCCAATATGGCATCCACTAGCCATTGTTGTTTTTTCCATTTGCTTTGGCTTCTCTACGTTGGAGAGCAAGTTTCAGAGTCTCTTCTGACATCCATCTTGATCTTTTCCTTCTTTCTTGTCTTC
>NW_006408648.1:3684794-3712011 GCF_000296735.1 Chrysochloris asiatica | reverse complement strand
TGTACAGGGTCGCTATGGGTCAGAACTGACTCGACGGCACTTAACAACAACAACAACATTCTATTCCTGGTATGGCGCTGTGGGTTAATGCGTTGGACTGCAAGGTTGGTTTGAACCACAAGTTCAGCAGTTCAAGTTCACTAGTCGCTCCTTGGAAAACCTATACAGGGTTGCTGAGTCTGAACCAACTCAACAGTACTTTTAACAATAACAACAACACCAATTCTACTCCTGGTGTGGCATTATAGGATCAGCATTGGACTGTGAACCACAGGTCAAACTCACCAAAAGCTCCTTGGAAACCCTCTACAGAGTCACTATGATTCAAAACCAATTCCACAGCACTTAACAACAACACTTAAATAACCACATGTAACCAATGACTACTGTATGGACAATGCAGTTCTATCACTTCCCTTCACTGGGAAATGTACTACTTCCATTCACTATTTGGTGTGCCACAGAACAGAGAATCATGGAATTTTGGTTGTTGGGTTTTTTTTCCACAGCATATGCCTGGCATATACATGATTAAAAGATTAATTGAATATGTTTTCATATAGTTTGGCAGTTGATAACTTCAATAACAAAATGCTTATAAATTCTTGAAGATTGATCAGGTTGTAATCACAGGAATCCCCAAAGACCATCTAGTTCAACCCCTTCATTTTACAGATGGGAAAATAGGTTTGCTACACCTTTCTCTTCAGATTATAGGTGACACATGCCCTCTATTCCTTAGGGAGTCCAATGTTGTTTCACTCTTGCTCCCAAAGTTTCTGACAACCTTTCCAATTACTCTCTACCTCTAAATATCCCAAGGCAAGAGCCAAGCTGGGGAGAGGAAATTACAGTTGAAACCCGTCACAATCAGCAACCAGAGTTTCCACCTCAGTGACTTCACAAAGGCCGGTAGGTCAGGGATAAACTGCAAGGAAAGAGGTAGGGGAGCCTGGGTCCAGACTCACAATGCAGACCCTGGAGAAAACACGGGGCCCACTCTCTTGCTCTCCAGTGACCTATTTAGGAATCCTTGCATTTAAATGTTCAAAAAACACCTCTTTCCTTCTCGTATTAGTTCAGATCAGTGGCACACCTTTGTATGTGGGGCTTCTAGGCAAAACTGGTCCCCAGAGGAGTCTCTTTCCTTTGCTATTCACTAAGTGGGTCCCTGGAGAGAAAGGAATACTGTTGGTATTAGTTCTAAAAATGAAGATTCTAAAGTTATGGAGAAACGTATTTCTTTCCTTATAAAAATAAAGAGCTATCTACCTTCTCTACTTTTTCAAACTGAAAATTAAGAAAAGCATAACATATCTCAGGCTAATTTTTATTAGTGCTATTGAGAAATCTTTGGTCATCTTGTTCAGAAGAAACATCTCTGATATATAACCATCCATTCATCTGGTACTTATTGAATACCTTCTTACCAGTTGGTGCACCAGACATATCATTATCTAATAGGGGAGACAAATAGCATTCATCTATTCAATATTTATTGAGTCTCCATGCTAGAGATAACGTCCCTATCCTGATGGAACTTACATCCAATGATAGGAGGTTTATAATATGCAGAAACTAACAATATTTCAGATAGTGCAAGTCCCATAAAGAACATAAAAGCAGTAGGATATGACTATGATCAATGGGTGGGGCTGTGTTCAACTGGTCAGGAAAGGCCTCTCTGAGGAAGCAACATTTGAGCTAAGGCCTGAATGTTGAGAAAAAGGCAAATAAGAGAATGTGGGAAGACCCCACACACACACACCTGGGGGATTAGCAAGTGCAAAGGCCCCGAGAAGAGAACTAGTTAAACATGTATTATGGATTTAATTGTGACCCCCTAAAATATGCATTGGGATTCAAATCCCTTTACCTATGGATGCGATCCCATTTGAAAACAGGCTTTTCTTTGCTGTGAATGACACCATATCAGGGTAGTAGGTATCCTAAACTTACTCATTCCTGAGTTACATGGAGCAGCATACACACAGAGATAAGTAAGCACAAAGGAAGACAAATACCATGCTAAGATTGTCATGAACCAAGGAATATGGAAGAGGCAATAAACTGCCCCAGGAGCTGACAGAAAGAGAAAGCCTTTACCTACAGTCAGTTCCCTGAATTCAGACTTCCAGCCTCCTAAACTGTGAGAAAATATATTGCTGTTAAAACCCCCATTTGTAGCATTTCCACTATAGCAGCAGTATAGAACCATGACAGTATGCTTTAGGAAAAGAAAGCTGGTAATGTTGGAGTGAGTGGACAAGGGAGAAGTGATAGGAAAAGAGCTCTGAGAAAGTGGCAAGTTCAGATTACAAAGGGCCTTAGTGGCCATAGTGGGAAGTGTGGATGCTATTTTTCTAATGCAATGGGAAGATACGGGAGTTTTAAACATAAGAGAGATAAGATCAGATTTATGCATATAAATACATATAATGCAATTATGGATAAAATAGCTGAAGTACAGCAAGATGACTGCAACCAGAGTATTTTATAGGAGATAAGCTAAATATGAAATCTACACTGCAGAAAGGAGGGATATCTTAGTTATCTAGTGCTATTATAATAGAAATACCACACATGGATGCTCTCAACCAACTGAAATTTATTCTCTTACAATTTAGGAGGCCAGAAGTCCAAATTCAGAGTGCCAGCTTTAGAGGAAGGTTTTGTCTCTTTTTCAGCTCTGGGATAAGGTCCTTGTCTCCTTTCAGCATCTGCAGGTCCAGCATTCTTTAAAGATCTCCAATGGTCTTTCCATTAATCTTTCCCTGGATTTAGGAACTTCAAGAGGCAGGGACTCCAGGTGGTCCAAAGGTCACACCTGGCTCTTCTATCTTGGTGGTATTAGGTAGGTCCTTTTTCTCTGCTCATTTCTCTCATTTTTGTTTTTTGTTTTTTTTTTATCTCAAAGGAAACTGACTCAAGATACACCCAAACCCTATAGATTGCATCCAAACTCATTAATATCTTAGAAGTAAGGATTTACAAATACAGGATAATTGCATCAGATCAGGACTGATCACACCAGATCTCATCATGGAGAATTATTATGTCTTAACTACTAAACCACTGAAAATCCTGGCCCAGCCAAGTTGATACAAAACCTTAACTATAACATGGGGTCAAGAAAGTCTAGGCCATTAACAGCAGATGCAAAAATATGGATGTGTGAAACAGTATGTGTAAAACATGATGACACGTTTGAAGAGACCAAAGTCAGTTTAGCATGGTGGACACGTAGGTATGAACCAAGTGTGGAAGAACCTTTTACACTAGTCTCAGGAATTGAATTTTATTTAGTAGGCCAGGGGCTCTCAACCTTGACTCTTAAAAATACAACTGCTCGCAAAGAGCAAGAAGATAGAAGAATTTAGCAAAGTTGCAAGGTACAAGGTCAACAAACAAAATTCTATTAGGTTTCTATGCACTAACAATGAGAAATCTAAAATAGAAACAATTCTATTTGCCATATCATCTAAGAGCAAAAAATACCTAGAAATAAATCTAACCAGGTATGTGAAGGATTTATACGAGGAAAATGATGAAACACTGCTGAAAGAGATTAAAGAAGGCCTAAATAAATGGAAGGAGTCCTGGAGTGACGCTGTGGGTTAATGTGCCAGACTGCAAAGCTGTTTGAACTGCAAGGTCGGCGGTTCAAGCTCACCAGCTGCTCCTTGGAAACCCTATACAGTGTTGCTATGGGTCAGAATTGACTTAGCAGCACTTGACAACAACCACAAATAAATGGAAAGATACTCTGTGTTCCTGGGTTAAAAGAGTTAATACTGTTAAAATGGTAATATTACTTAAAGTGATCTTTAGATCAACAGCTTTCTTTACAGAAGTGGAAAAACCAATCCTCAACTTTATGTGGAATGGCAAGAGGTCTTGAATAGCTAAAGCAATGTTGAAAGAGAAGAACAACAAAGTAGGAGGACTCATACTTCCTGATGTTAAAACATATTAAACAGCTTCAGTAATCAAAACAGTCTGCACTGGTATACTGAAAGGCATACAGGCCAATGGGATAGAGTTAAGAGTCCAGTAAATAAACTCACACATCCAGGGGCAGCTGATTTCTGACAAGGGTGCTAAGTCCCTTCAATGAAGAAAGAAGAGTCTCTTCAACAAACAGTGTTGAGGAAACTGGATTTCCACGTGCAGAAAAAATAAAATATGATCCATGCCTCATACCATACACCAAAACAAATTTAAACTGATTTACAGACCTAAGTGTACAAACTGAAACCATAAAATTCTTAGAAGAAAATGCAGGGGCATTTTAATTAGATTTTAACAATGGATTATCTAATATACTATCAAAAAATACAAATGGTAAAAGAAAAATAATCAATGAGACCTCATTAAACTTTTGTTCGTCGATGTTGTTGTTGTTGTTGTTAAGTGTTATTGAGTCAGTTCCGATCCATAGTGACCCTGGACAGGGTTTCCCAGAAGCAGATGGTGAGCTTAAACCACTGACCTTACAGTTCAGCGCATTAACCCACAGCGCCAGACTAGGACTCAGACCTTAGAAAAAAGTGAAAAGCAACCAATTATGAGAATATGTTTGAAAACCATATATACAATTAAAATCTAATAGGCAAAATATATATGAAACTTTAACAACAATAAAATGACAACCCAATCCATAAAATATATAAAGGACTTGAATAAAGATTTCATTCAAATGGTCATCAAGTACATGAAAAGATGCTCAAGTACATTGTTGCTGTTGCTAAGTGCTATTGAGTCAGTTACGGCTCATAGTGACCCTGTATAGAGTTTCTGAGGAGTGACTGGGGGGTTTGAGCCACCGACCTTGTGGTTAGCAGTCCAATGTTTATATTACAGCACTTCATTAGCAAATCAAGTCCACAATAAGATACTATTTCACTCCTACAAGGAAGGATAAGATAAAAAAATTAAAATGAAACAAAGCAGAAAATAACAAATGTTGGTGATGATGTGGGAATATTGGAAAACCCTTATCCATTGCTGGTGGGAGTGCAAAATGGTACAGCTGTTGTGTAAAATAACATGCTGGTTCCTCAAAAAAACTAAAAATAGAACTACCTTACTGTTGCCGTTAAGTGCTGTTGAGCCATTTCTAGCTCATAACAACTCTGTACAGGGTTTTGGAGGAGTTGCTGGTGAGTTTGAACTGCTGACCTTATGGTTCAAACAGACAGACCTCATGGTCAAGTGCTTATCCTACACATCACCACACCAGGACTCCAGAACTACTATATGACCTAGCAATTCAATGCCTAAGTACAATCCCAGAGAACCTGAAAGCAGAGGCTCAGAGACTTACACTAATGCAGCACTATTCACAATAGTCAAAAGGTGAAAACAACATAAATGCTCATCAACAGATAAACAGGGACACAAAATGTGACACATATATACAATGGAATACTACTCAGCAAGTAGACGAAGTCAAGTCTTAGCACATGGTACAATATGAGTGGAGCTTGAAGACCTTATGCTAAGTAAAGTAAGTAAACACTAAAGGACAAATATTGTATGACCTCGCTTATATAAAAATACAAAAAAAGGCAAATATACAGAGACCAAAACTTATTAGTGGTTACCAGGGGTGGGAAGGATGGAGTAGAACAGGGGAGGTGAGGCTGTAAATCTTTACACCAAAGCAGACTGCCTCATCTTTCTCCCACAGAGTAGCTGGTGGATTTTAACTCCTGACTTTTCAGTTAGCAGTCCAATGCTAAACCCACTATGCCACCTGGGATCCTTAAGGCATGAGAACTTATCTCTACTCTCCTAGAGCAAAAGAGGAAGGAGAGGAAGGAATACCAGGAGGATATGGAATATGTAGCTAATTGCCTCAAAGAATAACTGTAAAACCAGTCCAATTGAATGGTACCTGGCTACCATTACTGAATTTTTTTTTTTTTTAATAAAAGATTCTATAGAATAATCCTGATCAAAAGGGGGAAACTTACAACAGAATTTCAAATTATGATTCTAGACTTTCTGGAGCCATAGGAGATAGATGACCTCCTAAAATGAATGCCCTATGATGATCTGTAAAACATTAAGCCAATATTCCCTGGAGTCTCCTTAAAACTAAATAATAGTTCAGCTAAACTAGTTTTTTTAAAAGGGTCTGCCTTGAGCATTATGCTCTTTTAAGAACTATCTCTATGGAGTCCTGGTATGGCGTTGTGGGTTAATGCACTGGACTATGGGGTCAAAGTGACGTAAGTAACTCAAAAGATTAGACAGGAACCTTAGGGGACAGTGCGTTTATGTTTAATGGGAGAAGAACAACTTAGAACAGAGGGTGAGAAGGAGGAATGCAGGTGCAACTCCAAGTAAGGGGATCAATATATCACTGAATCATCCATGTAGAAATGGTTGAATTGATGTCTATTTTTTTGCTGTGTACATTCTCAGTAATAATAAAATAAAATTTATAAGTAAATAAAAATATTGGTACTGAAGCTCCACACCAGATCAAGCCCATTGGAACTTCTAAAGATGGGCAGAGTTGGCAGGCATTGACTTGCTCAAAAGCTCTCTGGGTGATGCTAATGTGTGGCCATGGTTGAGAACCAACAATCTAGATGATAAGTAGCCTGGAAGGGCTTTAGACAAGCAGGAACAATTATTTATTTTCCACCATAAATTTGTTTTTCTAAAGACTGTATTTTAGTACACAACATTTTAAAGTATAATATATTCAAGCAATGATGACAAATTAATTACATTCATTTGCTTTTAAAAGTTTTGAACATTGTTACAAACTGAGCTTGTGGTAGTTTATGAGAAATGCGGAGAAACTCTGCTTCTGTGCAAACAGAAAAACCATCAGCAATAATAAATTGATAGATTTTAGAGGCAGAGGATACTCCCTTATTTTATAAACTGAAAAAAATAAAATACAATAAAAAAAATAGAGGTTCAGAGAGGTGCCAATGCAAGACCAAGGTCCCTAGGATCAGCAGCAAAGACAGAAGTAGAACCCAAGATCTTTCACAGCACACCAGGCGGCTTCTTGTCTAATTCTCAAATAAGGAATGTCATCCTAATTTCTGAACTTCTACTTTTTACACCATGGAGTAGATAGAAAAAGAACACTTCATTTTAGAAGATAAATGTAAGAAGAAGAAAAAGGTGGAAAATCAAAGTCCAAACTACCCAGTACAAATTTTGGCATATATTTTATTTTTCAGATGATCCCCTTAGTTTACAACTTTTAGTACTACTGTTACTCCCCATGCTTTATTTTGATGTTTCCATAGGCTTCGATAAACTGAGAGCTTGCTCAAATTGAGACACTTCTGTTTACAGGTTAGGGCAAATATTTCAAAAAGCAGATCCACATCTTCCTCAAACTTCAAGAAGAAGGAAGAGTTTGAAGAAAGAGATACAGAAGACCATGTCCTCTCCATATGCTGCAAGAGGCATCTGCAGGACAGAATCACGATTCCATCCCAGGGTCCAACACCAGAGGATGTTTTGCATCTGCATTTGAAAACACCATTCCAACAACAAAGCTTTCAAATATGTTGATTATTTTAAAGGTTGTTGTTGTTAAGTGCCATCAAGTCCGTTTCCACTCATAGGAATTCTGTATAGGGTTTCTGAGGCTTGTGACTTTGAACCACCAACCTTGAAGTTCAAATTGACCTTTAGGTCAAATGCTTAGCCTATGGCGCCACAACAGGACTCCATTTTAATGGTTGTTGTTGTTAAGTGCCGTCAAGTCAGTTCCGACCCATAGCGACGCAGTGTAGGGTTTCCAAGGAGCAGCTAGTGAGCTTGAACCATCAACCTTGCAGTTCAAATGGCTTTGCAGTTTGATGCGTTAACCCACAGTGCCACACCAGGACTCCATTTAAAGGTATGCCAGGCAAATAGGGCAGTACTGCCATACACACTCATACTACCGCCTTTGAGCCCCCAGTCCAAGATTCACACAGCAGTAGTGGCCATCAGTGTGGTTCCTCTCCATTTCTTGATGATGTCTTTCCTCTGTACAAGTTGGAGGAAGTGCACTAAGATTTTAGTGCCAGCTGAGTTCATCTGCAACAGACTTAAGGGATGTCTCAGCCAAGGTTACTGTCCAATCTGGATGCAATGATAGCTATAGGAAAACTTGTTGAAATTTTAAGTGTGTGAGTTCTGCAGTGAATACAAAAGACAGTGAATGTTTTTTGCTACTCAGAATGACCAAACAACAGGATGAATTCAAGCTGGACTCTGTTCATCAGCAGGGGGCCATGAAGAAAGCTATGATGACTGCTATCAGGGGACAAATGCTGCAGCTGAGAAAGGAAAAAGATCTTGGCTCAAGCTTGGTAAGGTAAAAGTAGAAGCAAA
The DNA here is from genome assembly GCF_000296735.1 of Chrysochloris asiatica. Lineage (NCBI taxonomy): Eukaryota > Metazoa > Chordata > Mammalia > Afrosoricida > Chrysochloridae > Chrysochloris > Chrysochloris asiatica. The sequence continues at coordinate 3,703,650 of NW_006408648.1, read as the reverse complement.
TCTTCAGGCACTAAAAAAAAAAAAAAAGGCCAGGTATCTCAGAAGCCAGGACTATACAGGGAAGTATGGATGGAGAAGGACAGATCTTTGAAGTTGACCTAGAACAAGCCTGTAGGTGAGAAAAATGAGGTCTATGTTCAGGGGTCACACAGCCCAAGGAAGGTTCTTTAATGGGACCAGACTTATCAGGACAGTTACTAGTATATGCTTGTCAGTCAGAAATTCTCTGAAAATATCTTAGAACCTTCCCAGAATAGACCACTGTCTTGACTGGAACTCAGCACTTGCAGAATTGGGTTATATTTCTAAAGTGTGAAACTACACTTCAGACTCCTGTAAGGTTCTCAAAATGTTAGACTTTCTTGAATAGCATTTGCTTTTATTTGAAACTCCTAAGAATACATTACTATACTACCTAGTTTTCCACAGCCTCTCATTGTCTTCTTTTCAGACTTTCTCCAATTTACATATTTTCTGTAATCCTTAAATTCAGGTCATAAAAGAGTCCAGTGTCCTATTGTAATATTTATATAGTTTTTCTTACATTTGTATATAATTTCTGTTCCATTTTTATGTAGTATGGGTCTAGAATCTATGATCTGTTTTCTTGAGTGTATCTAATTTATAAACATCTATAAAAAAAATCAACAAAAAATATTTTAACAGCATGAACACATTTCTGCTATGGGGCATTTTTCTCCAAACTATTTTCACATTACTTGCAAGGAGATTTGTCAACATAGACACTTTGCCATTTGCCTCTATAAGATTTTACATATTTCACAAATGACTGTTCTCACCTATTTTTAATGCTCTGAAAGACAAAAGCTGGTTCAAAGGTCATTATCAATGGAATCCATGATTCTTTCCTTCTGTGGGAGGGACCAACTCTCTGGAGGCAAGTCCTGCAGTAGTTACTTGCTCTTCATGGATCTGTTTACATCCTTACTCTTTTAAAGAGGTTTGCCAAGAGTATCTTTCAAACCTATAGCTGATGCTCACATGACACTTTCTGGCCAATTTACACTTTCAAGTGCTCACAATCACTTTAGGAAGCCACAATGCTCTTTCATTTCCTTCTAGTCTTCAAACTCCACAGAGTCTACAGAGTTCTTCAAATACAGTTAGGGGTACTTTGGGTTATTTGCATTTGTTTCCCGTATAGTCCTAGTGATGTCACTGAAATTTCGGAGGCAGCAATAGTAGGATTTGGAGACTTGGAGTACTAAAAGGAGGTACTTGAGTCTCTTCTCACTCAAGAAGAAATGTTTAATGTCAGCAGATGCTTCTCACGTGTTAAGTCTTCATATCATTTAGATCCATTTCGTTTGATGGCATTTGGAAGTCATACTTATTCTTCTCCTTTAGAATAATCTGCAGTGAGGCAGTGTGTCCATTTTGCTAAGAAGAAAAAAGGCAAGACTGTAGTTAGTACCTCTGCAGTTTCTAGACAAGCTCTCCTCCATGTTACATAAATCTGATAATGGCCCCTTGAAAGGGCTCTAAGCAGTATTCCAGCTCTGAAGACCCCACCTCAAGAATAAGACAGGGTGTGTAATTTTGTCTCAGAGCATAAATTAATGAGAACTCAAATATCATTTACATGCATTATGGAAGTATGTCACTGGAGCTAAAACAGACTATAATAATTAGAATTCAGATACATTTTAACTCTTACCTTTCTGTGGAGAGACATCAATTTTCTTTCCACTCCTTTGTGACTTTCAAGGTGATGGGCCATGGTAACTGAGTTCCGATTTCCTCTCAACTCCCATACATTCACACTTGCTCTTAGTCCTGCCTTTCCTGACTGTGTAAGGCAGTGAGCGCATTGATTTTTAATTGCCCCAGGCTCCATCGAGCAGGAACTCCACCCAGACTTTTAAGGCCTAGTTAGGAAGACTGGAACTTGTCCTCCAACCTGAGGAATGAAATCCAACAAGAAGCCATTAAGAAGACACTGGATTCTTCCTGCTCCGGAGAGTTCCACCTCCTCATGAACTGGTTGCCCTTTTAAGAGGCAGAAACACATGTAGCTTTTTGAGAGCTGTACTTGGTTCTGCATGTGACTTAAACTCATTTGGCACCATGGGCAATTTTACATTAGACATTGATCCTCTGCATTAATTTCAGGGACGATCTGGAGGGGGCATTATACAAACCCTAGAATCTGAACATCAAACTTCAAACACCTCATTTTCTTCTAAAATAAAACAATTTCTCATCTTCCAGTCCCCTTCTGAGCTATTTTGTGGCCCTTTAACCTACAGGGACTTCCCAGAAACAGGGAGGTAACTTACGCAGTATCTATTCCTGTGGTTCTGATCTTCAGAGTTGGGTCAGAGCTAGAAAAGGGAAAAAGCTAGAAGGTGATCCTGTAGAGCTTTGATGGATGCCCAGAGACATGGAGAGTGAAAGCTCTAGGGGTTCACAGATGATTTTCACTCTGGAAACAGAGTCTGGGGCCAAAGGGCCAGAGTGCATGACAACATGGAACATTTTTGGTGAAGTACCTGAGGCACGAGGCCACATGAGATTCACATATCTAAACCCTGACCCATTGAGATAAAGAGAAAAGTTGGAAACCAAGGAAAAGAAGAGTGCTCAGGTGGCAGGTGGAAGAACAGTCTTGGGTGGGACAGGTAGAGAGAGGTGGCAGTGATGTCTCAGAGGTGAGGCAGCATAGCCGGTGAGGTAATCTCAGATCATATGTTATTTAGTGCAGTTGAGTTCATTTCCACTTCGATTACAATCTAACTTACCTCCTCCCAAAAGAATTTCTAAAGCCATCCAAAAGTATTAGCAGTAATATATTATATTCATTGAGTTCTGATAAACCAGGCTAATTCCTCACAGTGATCACAAATGCCAGCATTTACCACAAAGTGTAGGAGTCCTGGTGTGGCATCTTAGGATAAGCACACTCCACCTTAAGGTCAGCTTAAACTGCAAGGTCAGAGATTTAAACTTACCAGCTGCTCCTCAGAAACCTTCTACAGGGTCACTATGAGTTGTAACCAATATGATGGCACTTAACAACAACAACAACCAGAAAGTGGTGGGGGCAGTGATGATTCAGTGGTAGAATTCTTGCCTTCCATACAGGAAGCCCAGGTTTGATTCCAACCAAAGTGCCTCACGTCAGGCTACTTACTACCTGTCTGTCAGTGGAGGCTTACGTGTTGCTATGATGCTCAACACATTTCAGCGATGTAGCCAGATTAAGACAGATTAGGAAGAAACATCTACCAAATTACTTTCAAATTGTTGTTGTTAAGTGCCATCAAGTCAGTTCCGACTCATAGCGACCCTGTACAGGGTTTCCGAGGGTGTAAATCTTTACGGGAGTAGAAAGTCTCATCTTTGTCCCGCGGAGAGGCTGGTAGTTTCGAACCACTGACCTTAAGGTTCGCAGCCCAATTCGTAACCACTACGCTACCAGAGCTCCTTACTTTCAAATATCAGCCAATTAAAACCCTATGGTTTTAATGGCCTAATCCCGTTGTAAATGGTGTTGCCAAGAGTAAGGGGCTCCTATTTAATAGCAGCTAGTAACAGCCACCACAAAGTCAAAACTCAACGTTCCACGGTTATTAATAAAGTTTTCAGTGGCTAACCATTCACAAGTGGCCCACCTCTCCTTCTTCCTAGTCTGTCTTAGTCTAGAGGCCCCAGACTTGTCTTAGAAGAAGTACAGACAGAATGCTTCATAGAAGTCAGGATAGTGAGAACTTCATCTCTCATACTTAGGATGTATTATCATGAGGAAGCAATCCCTGGAGAAGGACATCATGCTTGGGTAAGTAGAGGGTCAGCAAAAAAGAGGACGTCTCCTGATGCTATTGAGTGACACGGTGACGGCAACAATGGGCTCAAAGCTAACAATTGTGAGGATGGTGCAGGGTTTTGTCGTGTTGTGCACAGGGTCACTATGAGTCCGAATCAATTCAACAGCACCTAACAACAACAAAACCCAGAGAGTCCAATTTACCTGAATGTCAGTTTTGTCATTACACTTACTACATACAGTATATGAGGCTCAGTAAAACTGCCAAAGGATTCACAGACTATACCCGTCTCCCTGTTCAGTCCTGGGCAACTATATTATATTGCTGAAATTAGTTGGTATTTTTCCTCAATGCTCACACCAAACCTGGAATTCTGTAAAAGAGTGAGGCTTACTCAAGTAGAACCATGGGTAGAACTGAGTCAGAACCAATTTAGATTTTATACTTCACTACTTGTATGGCATGGAGTCATGGTGTGGTGCTGTGGGTTAATGTGCAGGACTGCAAAGTTGGCTTGAACCACAACGTCGGGAGTTCAAGCTCACCAGTCACTCCTTGTAAACCCTATGCAGGGTTACTATGAGTTGAAACTGACTCAAAGGCACTTAACCACAACTGGTGTGACGCTGCAGAATAAGCACTGGACTGCAAGGTTGGTGGTTCAAACTCATCAGCTGCTCCTCGAAAACCATAGCGGGTCACTATGAGTAAGAATTGACTTGTTGGCACTTAACAACAACAACTGTGACACTGTAGGATAAGCACTGGATTGCAAACCATAAGGTCAGATGTTCAAACCCCACCAGCCACTCCCAGGAAACCTTATACAGGGTCACTATGAGTCAGAACCAATTTAATAGCACTTAATGATAACAATTGCTAAGGCTGAGAAGAAGAAAGAAGAGAGGTTCTGCGTGATGCCTAGGAAAATCCCCACAGGTAGCTTCGTTTCTTACCCACCTTTTGCTTTATGTGATTCTCACTGCTTTGGGGACAGCCAGAGCTGCCTGGTGGCCCAGAAAAAGAAGGTAATGCTACTACCACTTGGGTTATTTAGCATTTTCTTTCCTCCTCTCCTTCCATTCATATTGAAGCAAGTCCCCATTCCAGTCACTTATTCAGAGACCCATCACCTTTCTCCCTGCATCTTCCTAACACCAGCTGATACTGAGTCAACTCAACAAAAGGTGACGCCCTGTGTGTCAGAGCAGAACAGTAGGACAGATTTCACTGGCTGATTTTTAGAAGTAGATCAGCAGGCCTTTCTTCTGAGGTGCCTCTGGGTGGACTTGAACCACCATCATTCAGTTAGCAGTGGAGCATATTACCGCTTGCACCACCCACTGAATCCCTTCCCATCATTGCTGTTGTTGTTATTAGGTGCCATCGAGTCAGTACCAACTCATAGTGACCTTATGCACAGCACAACGAAACACTGCCCGATCTTGGGCCAACCTCACTACTGTTGCCACACTTGTGTCCATCGATGCAGCCACTTGGCCAATCCATCTCGTTGGAGGTCTTTCTCTTTTTCTCTGACCCTCCACCTTACCAAACATGATGTCCTTCTCCAGCGACTGGTCCCTCCTGACAATATGTCCGAAGTATGAGAAACAAAGTTTGGCTATCCTGACCTCCAAGGAGCACTCTGGCTGCACTTCTTCCAAAACAGATCTATTGGTTCTTTTGGCAGCCTATGGCATTTTCAATATTTTCTTCCCACACCATAACTCAAAAGTATCAATTCTTCTACAGTCTCCCTTATTCACTGTCCACCTTTCACATGCATATGAGGTTATTGAAAATCCATGGCTTGGGTCAGGTGTACTTTAGTCCTCAAGCTGACATCTTTGCTCTTCAACACTTTAAAAAGGTCTTGTGCAGCAGATTTGCCTCATGCAATATGTCATTTGATTTCTTGACTGCTGCTTCCGTGAGTGTTGATAGTTGATCCAAGAAGAACGAAGTCCTTGACAACTTTAATCTTTCCTCCTTTGATAAGAAACCGCCTCTATTCCTGAAGACCATTTTAACCAGATTTCTTCTGTATAATGGTGTGAAGATCTGAGAGAACTTCCTGATGTGTTTTCCCCATCCTGTACATCGGGTGAGATGGCTCTGCCCAAGGGTAGCTTTCTGACTTCTCATCATGCTTACAATGAGTCACTTGCTTGATGAGACACCTCCATCCAGGTGACCTGGAACTTGAAATAGTGAAACTCTCCCCTTGTACAGTTCTTGTCAAAACTGCACCATCAGTTACAAGTGCAGATTTCTTACCACAATTGGAATCATAGTGCTGGGCACAGTACTGAACACACACAGAGACACATAACACACAGTTGTCCAAATACTTGTTTCCCCCCTGCATTTCTGATATAAATAGTCTAAATGCATGTTGAATCCCTCTGTCCCTCTCCTAGGTCTGTCATATCTAACAGCTTGTTTTCTTTTGGTTTTGCCTGTTTCAACCCTGTTGTTGAGTACTACCTAGTTGGAAATCTTTCTGAGAACCATGCCTCCATTGCCCATTAACACCTCCATACCTCACTTTTTAAGTGGTTTCATGAACACTTGATCAAGATGCTGAATTGTCAAGATAGAGTTCAATTTATTAACAGGTCTCCATATCTCCTATTCACCTGAGGAGAAATGTATTCGTTTCACATTCAGCATTCTATTGGAACTGGCAGGGCTGCTTGCTGCCTTCAAAGGACTTAGAGAAATAGGCTACTGCATAGCCAGATGGGCATAGAAGTGAAACTGTGACTAAAGGACTTCAGAAGTGTTGTTGTTAAATGCTGATGAGTCGGGTCTGACTCATAGCTAACCTACATAGGGTTTCTGAGGAGTAGCTGGTAGGTTTGAACCACCAACCTTGTGGTTAGCAATCTGGTGTTTATCCCACAGCACCACACCAGGACTCCTCAGAAGTATTTGTTGTTGTTAAGTACAATGGAGTCAGTTCCAACTCAGAGTGACCCTGCACAGGGTTTCCGAAGCTGTAAATCTTTACGGGTGCAGAATGCCTCATATTTCTCCTATGGAGCTCCGGGTAGTTTCGAACTGATGACCTTGAGGTTGGCAGCCTTACTCGTAACTTACCAGAGCTAGTAGTAGTAGAGACTTCAAAAAGACCAAAGGTAAGCCATGAGCCAGGTACTGAAGGAAGAGCTGAATGAACTTTGCTGTGGAGAATGGTGCTTGGTTTAGTGCTAAGGTCATTGTGTATGGACACACATCTGAGTTCCTGCAGGGCCTTGAGTCCAGACAAAGAGGGCCCATTAGAGGTTTCTAAGCAATTGGGGAGTTAGACTAAGTGGTGTTCAGGGAAGCCAGATCAGGTTGGGCGAGTGTGATAGACTGCGGCAGGGAGTGGTGGTAGAGTTGGCAAGGAAGCTCTGGCTGGGAGCCCAGTAAGAAGACAGGCTTGAGGACCAGAGCTTTATTCCTCCACTATCAGCAGTCTTGCAAAAGCCAAGTGAATCCCCCATCTATCCTTGTAACCTTCCTTCAGGCTCTGCAATCAATACAGCCATCCCCTGCACAGCTGGGGGAGGGGCCAACCTGGCTGGCCTCCTGTCCTTCCTTCCCTTAATGGGCATGTCAGGGAGTGCTTTCAGGGAGTTCCAGGAATGGAGAACCCTTTCAGACAAAAATCCCCAAACAGGCAAATAGGAGCTTAGGAGTACTTTGTGGATCACCCCCATGAATGCCTCTGGTGGATAATGCCCTTGTTCCGACAGAGCAGAATCAAGCCAGCTTCTCCCTACTGCTTCACCTTCCTACCACAAGACTTGGCATTCGGGAGATAACAAAGAGACCCTCAGCCCAAGCACTGCAGCACCCCTCATATCATCTTCCTGGCAGGCATAGTCTGTCTCTCCCATCAGACTTCTTCCACTCACCAGCCACAAAGCCCAAAGGGAGGCTTTAACACCCCCACCCCCCCCCCCACCACCACCTTTTCTATACAACTTACACAGCCTCATGCTTGGAATATTAAGCCACAACAGAACAGGTGAAGGGGACGAGGAGGGGACAGAATATGCCCAGAGTGAGGCTTGTAGAATCCTTTCCTAAGTCAGGAGGCATATTTCTGAGATGCTTTCCTTGCCTTAGGCCTTACTGGGAGAAATACAAGAACAGGAAATGCTCCAAGGAGCAGATGGACAGCTGACCCCTTTGATATTTCTTCTCTTTAAGAAATGCTTTGTACACAATCATGGTGAGCACCCAAAGGCCCCCCACATCGCCAGGCCTCACTGCCTGGTTGTAGACAAGTCTGAAGCAATAGGCCTCAAGGAAGGGATCACATTAGAAAGTCCCAGATCAAGTGCGAGAAAACGCGGAACCAAACTCAAAATTATTAAAAAACTGGGTTTAGTGACTTGGTGTATGAAGGAATCCAGGACTAGCCCTCAGCTACCCTTCAGGTCTGGAATGGAACTCATCCTCATGGCCCAATTTTCATCCAAGCAGTAGAGAGGTATGGGGCTTGGGGGACAACAACACTAGTGAGGTATGTTCATCATGGAATGGTTAATATCAAAAAGGCAGCATTTACCTAAGGATAAAGTTGAGAAGGGATGGGAGGGTGGGTGGAAGGGAAATAGGAATCACAGGGAGGAAGTGGGAGAACTTTTGTGTTGCCTGGAGGGGATTGCAATCATTGAGATGAACCAAAGTGTTAAATGTAAAATTGATGATCTGCTCTGTAAACCTTCACTCAATTCACACTAAAAAGTTTCAAAAACAGAAAGCCTAGAGGAGAGCCACCTGAGTGAGGAGGGGCGGACATGAGATTTCCTGAACTCAGCTGAGGTGAAGGGGAGAAAAGGCACTCTCACCACTTCCTCCTCTACTGGATTGGAAGTTCAGGATTTGCCAGAAATCAACACTACGCAGGGGAGCAGTCTGTCAGGAAGATGGCTCTCCTCCAGATTATTTTCCCTTTTTAGCTATCAGTTTAATTTGATAGATGTAACAATTTTTACCTCCTTAATTTCTGAAAGGGGTGCAGATGATCTGTTGGAACTAAAATTAAGCTCCCTCTGTGTGTAACTTCTTTATGGTATTCATGCATTGAATCTGACTCACACTTGGTATGGAAGGGTTTTATTAGAATTACTGCTTATCCCAGCCCACTCCCATGGGGACTCATGGCTTTTGCCCAAGGGACACTCTGGCTTTTTTTATTTTCCCCCTAATCCTGGCACAGATTAATGTTTCATGACAAGCACAGTCACAGAATCCATGAGAAACTGCTGGCTGTCATTGACAACAAGTATGAAGCAAAATTGGACAAAAGCAGCAGCTTTGTCTCCATAAGCAATGACCCCCAGACTTGGGGTCTAGAGGCCCAGGGTCTTATCCTTGTCACATCACTATCTGTGTGATACAGTCACTTGCCTCCACAGGGCCTATGGTTTCTCCTGTGAAGAATGAAAATGCTGGCTGAGCACAGAGCTGAGGTCTCTTCCAATTCTGACTTCCTGTGATTGTAAAAGACATTTAAAAATACTTCCAGGCAGAGAACTCACACAATATTATTTAGTCACGAGAAGATTGGACTAATGATAGCTAACATCTTTGAGTTTTTAAAGTCTGTGATTCTATTATATATAAGGGCTTTTAAATGTGAAAATAATAGAAACAAAAATTTTTAAAACAAACAAAACCGAAGAGATTTTTTTTAAACAACTTGTTTTAAAAGATCAGAAGTTCAAGAGCCTAAAATAAAACCTCTAGCCAGTCTCTGAACATGCAAACGGGTGCAAGGAATCAAAGTGTTCTGGTCAACAAGACTCTTTCCTGATATAGGGACATTATGCCACATTCCTAACTCCATGTCACTATTAAATACATTATTACTGGACACAGGGAGAACCCAGGACCCAACAAGTTAATTACATTATCTGTAAACATTTCATTTTTTCTAGGGCACCACTGTGGCCTGAGTTTCACAGAAGACTCTGGAACAGCAGGGCAGAAGCTTAAGATACTTCAGAGCTTCAGCAGGGCAGAAGCTTAAGATACTTCAGAGCTTCAGCAAGGGCTCCATGTGGGAATGTTACTGTGCAAAATGTGCCATCCACGTTGGAATCATCCTGGTTAACAGGACATGGATTAGATCAAATCACATGATAAGAGCAGCCTCCACTGTCATCAAGTTGATTCTGACTCATAGTGACCTTATATGGACAGAGTAGAACTGCTCCATAGTTATCCAAGACAGTAAAGCTTTACAGAAACTGCCAGCTTCATCTTAACTCCTGCAGAGCAACTGGTGGATTAGAACTACTGAACTTGTGGCTAATAGCCCAACACTTAACCCACTACACCACCAGGGCTCCTTATAGAGGCGCACACAAAACAAAACCCACTGCCATCAAGTGGAGTCTGACTTATAGTGACCCTATACAGAATTTCCAAGACTCTAAATCTTCCTGGAGGCCAGGATGGCCAAACTTCGTCTCTCACACTTCAGACATATTGTCAAGGAGGGACCACTCACTGGAGAAGGATATCATGTTTGGTAAGGTGGAGGGTCAGAGAAAAAGAGGAAGACCCCCAATGAGATGAACTGGCCAAGTGGCAGCATCGATGGACTCAAGCATGACAACAGTAGTGAGGTTGGCCCAGGATCGGGCTGTGTTTCGTTCTGCTGTGCATAAGGTCACTATGAGTCAGTACCGACTCGATGGCACATAACAACAACAACAAATCTTCACAGAAGCAGACAGTCTCATCATTTTTCCATAGAACTGCTGGTGACTTTGAACCACTGACCTGTGGTTAGCAGTCCAGTGCTTATCCTACAGCACACCACCAGGGTTCCAGAGAGAAGGAAAAGAGCTGACAATTCAAGGATAGCCAGGTAAAATCATCACAAAATAGTCAGCCTAAGTCTGGCCATGGTAAAGAATAGGGCTGAGCCAGAGTTGGAGTCAGGTGACCAAGAATCAGTAACATTTTTTGGTCAGATTCCAAGTTTTTTTTTAAGTCCTGGTGTGGTGCTGTAGGATAAGCACTGGTTGGCGGTTCAAACTCACCAGCTCCTCCTTGGAAACAGGGTAGCTATCAGTCAGAAACAACTCAACAGCTCTTAGAACAACAAGTTTAAGTCGAGACTGTCATTTAATGCTGCCAGAAGTAAACAAAGTTCCTCAAGGGCTGGGGATAGATTTCCAGTACAGGTATACAGAAAGTGCTCAACTAGTTGATTAAATTTGTTGTTGTTAGGTCCCATTGAGTCGGGACTGACTCATAGCTACCCTATGCACAGCAGAATGAAACAATGTCCGATCCTGATTAATAGAAACTTACAAAATGTTACTGTTCCAGTGAGATTAGTTTGCTGTACAATGTTTCCTATTAGATCATGTCAGAACTTAGAGGTTAGCCTCAAATGAGCAAGTACAGGGAGAGCTAACTTTCTAAGCTTAAAGGTACCCTGACTAGATCTCTAGGAGCGAGGATTCCACTTCATCTACGACCCTGGGTATCACTGATGTAAAAGAGTTATACGAGGAGGCTTCAAAGGTGTGTGAAAAAATTCCATTATCTTTTTGTTCCATTTTTCCACAAACTTTTTGAGGCCCCCTTCATATAATCTAAATGGATTGACACCATGCCAGAGTCAATCAATGTCCACAGTCAAATCTGTCCACAAAATCAATGGTTCTCAGCCATCTGAGGAAATTCCACCTTAGCAGCATCCCACACCTAACTGTCTTAGGATCTTATGGCAGCTTTTCAGGTTGCTGCAAGTTGTTGGACACAAACAAAAGACACTTCATAGAATAATTAACAATAAGGCAAACAATTAAAGGCTCTGGGTGTCTAATTCCTAGTCACTCAAATCAGGCAGATGTGTTAAACCCCAAGATATGGGCACCAGCCAAGTCTATTTTCAAAGAACACTTTCTCTTCTTGTGAGAACTGTCATCATTTTTAGTTGAATCTTGTGAGAAAATGTATTTAACTTGCAATTAGGGACTGCATTCTTTTAAATTCTGTTTCTTAGTGTCTATCCATCTTCTAGTAGAGAGGACAGTTAACCAGTACATACTGTGAATCTATTAAAGTTATTTTATTTGGAGTCCTGGTATGGCACTGTGGGTTAATGCACCAGAATGCAAAGCCATTTAAACTGCAAGGTCAGTGGTTCAAGCTCACCAGCTGCTCCTTGGAAACCCTATACAGGGTTGCTATTAGTCAGAACTGACTAGAAGACATGTCACAACAACAACATCTAAATATTAGGAGGGGGCTTTGAAAACCTCTAGGAAAAATGAAAATTTCCCACCAACATTTCAAAGCCCCCTTGTATAGTCTGTGAATCAACAGACTTTGTATTTGGAAACTTTCTGGGTTTCTAATCCTGCCCTGACCTCTTTTAACCATCCACACCCATGACAACTAACGAGCGGCTCCTCGGAAACCCTATACAAGGTCGCCATGAGTTGGAACCAACTCGATGGCACTTAACAACAATAATCACCCATGCCAAAAGTCAAGTCACTTAGTACAAAGTAACGGTATATGCTATTGGTGGCACCTACAAATTTTACAAAGTGTTTTCCTCAATCTGGAGCTTTCTAATATGTGGAAACAGACCTACACATATAAGGCCACTTTGTGACAAAGGTGATTCTACAAGGCTGTGGGAGAGATGATCTTTTCAACAAATGAGTCTATGCCTACTAGATGGCAAAACAAGACAAACAAATAAAAAAGAATCTTTCCCTCACCATAAACAAAAGGCACTTCCAAGTGGATAACCAATCTCAGTGTGAAGAGTGAAACATGGGGCAGACAACGACTTCTTCAATAAGACACAAAAAATACTAATAAGAGAAAAAAATGAGTAAATAGGGCTACATTAAAACTTATAATTTATGTTCATCAAAGTACATCAGAAAGAATAGGAACAGGCAAACCACAGACAGGAAGACAGTCACAATAAATACATTCAACAAAAGGCTCATATCCAGAAAATATAAAGACCTCCCACAGCTCATTAATAAAAAGGTAAATAAAATAATAGCAAAGATAAGGAAAACTTTTGAAGATTCACTTTACAAAGCAGGGTATTTAAATGACCAATAAACATATGGAAAAGTTCTTAACTTCACAATCATCAGGAATATGCAAATTGCAACATTACCACATCCCCACTAGAAAGACCAGAATGGAAAAGATATTGTCAAAGTACTGTTAAAGATTTGGAGCAATTACCTATTAGTGGAGGTGTAAACTGCTATGACAGCTTTGGAAAATGGTTTGGCAATATTCATTAAAGGTGAAAATGCTCAGACCTTATTATGCAGTAATTTTCTTAGGTATGTACCATATACATCTGGGTATATACATTGTTGTTGTTGTAAGGTGCCATTGAGTCGGTACTGACTCATAGCAACCCTATGTACAATGGAACAAAACACTGCCAGGTCCTGGGACAACCTCACAATTATTACCATGCTTGAGCCCACTGATGCTGCCACTTTGCCAATCCATCTTGCTGGGGGTCTTCCTCTTTTTCTCTGATCCTCCACCTTACCAAACATGATATACTTCTCCAGAAACGGGTCCCTCCTGACAAGATGTCCGAAGTATGAGAGACAAAGTCTGGCCATCCTGGCCTCCAAGGAGCACTCTGGCTGCACTGCTTCCAAAACGATCTGTTGGTTCTTTTGGCAGCCCATGGCACTTTCAATATTCTCCTCCAACACCATAACTCAAATGTACCAATTCTTCTATGGTCTTACTTATTCACTGTCCAGCTTTTGTATGCATATGAGGTTACTGAAAATACCATGGCTTGAGTATATACATTATTTATCAATAATTATGCATTAAATAAATGAATATATATATATACACACACAAGAATGTTTGTAACAGCTTTATTCATAACAGCCTCAAACTGAAACTATCCAAATACATATAAGTAAAATGATAAATAAATGGTGGTAGGTTTATACAGTGGAATGTTATATAGCAACGAAAATGACATATAATAGCTAGGCACAAGAGGATAGACCACCAATAATATAAACTTTAATATTCTGTTTACATCAAGTTTCTAAACAGGCAAACTAATCGGTGGTGCTAGAATACCCTTGAGACAAGGGGCTAGTGAATAGAAGGAACACTGGGTGCTTGAGGGTGCTGGCAATGTTCTATCCAGATCCCTGCACTGGTTAATGCAGGTGAGCTCACTGTGTGAAAATTCACTGAGCTCTACATGCTTTGGACTTGTGCACTTTTCCATATGTAGGTTATACTTCAGTTTAAAATAATAAACAATACAAACAAAATAAATTCAAGACATAAGGTCTATGTGTGCTGGGGGTGGGGAGTGGGGGGAGATGAGCCTGCTTTATAAATCTAAACCTATTAAATGACAGCAACATTTATAGCCTCCAGTTGGTTCATAGTATAAAGTTCCAGCATGAAAAATTTCTATTTTTAAAATTTACTTAGAATATATGACTACTTTTAAAAAGAATTTGAAACCAATGCTTATTTGCTGAACAAATACACATCAGAAGCTTTTTAGTCTTTTTAGAACATGAAAATTGTTAAAATCTGGGTGGTTTGCTTTTCTTCCCCCCCCCCCATGTTAATATATAGGCTTTAAAAAATATAATTTTTCTTGGCTAACACCCTCTAATGAAGATTAACAACCTTAATGTTTACATAGCCAGCCAGCAATCAAATTAAGCTGAGCAGAACATGTCCACCCAACCAGAATGGTTTTGCAGCTTTGGAAAGCTGCAGCCAGCGGCTGTAGTTCAGGTTTAACATCCTTGTGCTTACTGAAAAGGGAAGATTGGGAACAATTATTTCAACAAGCCAAGCCAAGAAACACAGTCATTCTCCTCAGGAACAAGAGGGGACCACAGAGACCAAGCAGGCCTCCAGTGAAACCGAGCCAGGCTGGCAAGAAGATGCTATGTTTTCCGACTCTGACGTGTGCACTGGCTTTCTTCCCAGCAGGAATAAAGCTTTTCCAGGATGGGATCATGCTCTTTCATCCTCTGGACTTACATTTATACAATGCTTTACACTAATATCATCAGAGTCTCATGCTAACCCTAAAAAGAAGGTAACCAAGCTTATTACTATCCTGTTTTTGCTAATGAAAGAACAGAGGCTCAGACAGCTAAGGGGCTCATTAGAGGCCCTTGGTTCTTAAGTCACCTAGCAAGGCCAGAGCACATTCCTACACAGCACTCTGCCCTGTACCATGCAGTCTCCTGGCTCCTTTCCAAGCCTACTTATGAGAATGAAAATACAATCCCAAAAGTTTAAAAAAAAAAAGGCTGGGATAATTAGACACTGAGCAGCAGGCAAACTAGAAATGACCACAATCTCCCGAGTCACAGAGGAGAGAAAGGGTATGGGTAGAAGCCAGAACTGGGAGCAGTGTGCCATTGAGCATAACAATAGTTTGACTCTCCAGTCTGACTCTGCAACAGACAGATGATCAGCAATCATGGAAACATCTGCCACCTAGGCAAGCTTTTCTGCAGACTGACCACCTGTGAGTTTGAAGCATCTATGATTTAAAAGCAAAACAAAATGAAACAAAAAAACCCAGTTGCCATGTAGTCAATTGCAACTCATTTTGACTTTATGTGTGTCCCAGTGGAACTGTGCTCCCTAGCATTTTCAATGGCTGATTCTTCTAATGTAAATCACCAGACCTTTCCTCCTCTGGAATATAACCTCCAACTCTTAGGTTAGCACTTGGGCATGTTAACCATTTGAACCACTCTGGGGCTCTGACATAAAAGTTCTTAGTTCTAAAATCTATTCCTGGAAACAGAAGGTTTAGATTCTGCTGGAAGTGGCATGTCACCAACACTAAACCACAGAAAAAAACACTGACTTTGGAATTCAACACATCTGACTTTGAACCCCACCTCTATTTCTCACCAGCTGTGTGTCTATCCCAGGGTGATGTACTCATCTGCTCTGAGCTTCTATTAGCTATAAAAACAATAAAGATAATACCTGTCAGAAGTACAACTGTACAAATTAATGAGATAATATATGCAAAGTTGGTGACATATTCCAAAAACCAAACCCACTGCCATCAAGTTGGATCCGACACATACTGGCCCTATAAGATACAGTTCCTTCATTTACTCACCACCGAAAAAACAAAGAGGGGTCTTCTTTTTGTGACTTTAAAAAAATATATGACATGAACTGAACCCATCCCAAGGGACCAATTTTTGGGCAAATAATAGAAGGTCCTAGAAAGTGAATAATAAAACCAGGGAGGAACCTCTAATCAGCTATAGTAGATCTAGGGGGCAACAATTGCTCATAAACTAAGCTCAGAAGGCAGGAAGGGACAGGAAAGAAGGACAAATGGAAACAGGGAACCCAAGCAGGAAGTGGAAAGAGAGATGTTTCACTGACGGGATTACAATCAGCGTCATGAAGCAAAATATGTGTAAAGTGTTGAAGGAGAAATGAATTTGCTCAGTACACTTTCACACAAGCTACAATAAAAAGTTGAAATATATACATGACATGAAGCATTTCATTCTTCTATACCAGCCAACTTGAAATAAAAACATAAATCATTCAAATTTATGTTACGCAATAATCATATATGATATTTATTAATCTGATCTCAGATGGCCTAATTTAAGAATCCTGGCCTTTTTTTTTTTTTTTTCACCAGGACGTAATCTGATTAGCTCAGAGCCTACTTCATTTCCTGGAATAGAAATTGCAATAATCTTTTCCTTAATTTCAGTAAGTGATTAATGTGACAAAAACGTATACAGAATCCACTCTCACAGTTTTCTCTAGGACTGATGCTACCAAATGCTGCCTAAAAGACAAGTGTCTGATTTCCAAGTTAACTTCTGATGCTCCCCCATGCAAATTCTAAAGGTTCAGTTTGTCCTACTGTGGCTTGTGAGTTGCTGTGATCCTGAAAGCTATGCCGCTGGTATTTTAAATTTCAACAGGGTCATCCATGGTGGACAGGTTTCAGATGAGCTTAAAGATAAAGACAGACTAGGAAGAAAGAGCGATGAACTACTTCCGAATATTTAGTCACTGAAAACCTTATGAATAGCAGAAAAACACTGTCAGATATACGGCTGGAAAATGAGCCCCTCGGGTTAGAAGGCATTCAAAATGCAACTGGGGAAGAGCTACCTCCTCAAAGTAGAGCTGACCATAATGATGCGAATGGAGTACAGCCCGGGGGACTTTCATTTGCTGATGGGGCACAACTCAAAATGAAGAGAAACAGCTGTAAACATCCATTGAAAATCGGAACATGGAATGTACAAAGTATGAATCCAGGAAAATTGGAAGTTGTAAAAAATGAAATGGAACACATAAACATCAATATCTTGATCAGAGCTCAACTAGAAGAAGAAAGAAAAGAGAAAAAAAAGAGTAATCTGATACAATTTGATGAACTTGACCTAAACCTATGGATGCAGTAGCTCAAAAGAGGGAACAAATCTTTACAGCAAGGATCATTCCCACCCCCTCTATATACAGAGTAGACAGGGATGGGCAACTTGGACATTGGCTACCCAAATGGAGGTGCTACAAAGGCAAGAAGTGACTGGCTTACAAGCTTTCAAGAGAGAACCTAGACCCAGAGGGCATGGAGGAAGGTAGAATCTCCACTGAGTAGTAGCCAATCTGTCTAGGCAGGGCTGATGAAAGGAAATGCGGATAGGTCTCTTGTGATACAATAGTGAATAATTGTCATCAGGACTGATTGTGAGGGTTGTAAATGTAAAGGTAGACATTTTGTAGCAAGGAGGGGAGTGATTAACTTTGCAGTCTAGGAGTAGAGGTCCCTGGGACCACCCAGGGAAAAGAACAGCGAGCGGGACCCTACCCAGAGAAGCAGTAATTCCAGAGATGGAGGCAGAGATGATGACGTGGAGAGATGGAGCAGCTGGGGACTTCAGATGCAGAGAGCGAGAGGGGCTGTGTACTGACCACCGGGGGTGGGAGGGGGAAACTTGTAGGGATTGTAACCATGGCAATGAAACGATATACGTTAGAATGAATGTAAAACTAATGTTCTCCTATGTAAACGATCACTTAATTCACAATAAAACATTAATATAAAAACAAAACAAAACATCAATATGTTAGGCATGAGTGAGCTGAAATGGACTGGTATTGGCCATTTTGAATCTGATGACCACATGGTTTACAATACTGGAAATGACAAATTGAAGAGGATTGGTGTTGCATTCATCATCAAAAAGAACATATCCAGATTAGTCATAAGGTACAATGCTGTATATGATAGGATAATTACCATGCACCTACAGGGAAGCTCAGTTAATACCACTAACATTCAAATTTATGCACCAACCACTAAAGCCAGTGAGGATGAAATAGAAGAATTCTAACAACTTCTTCAACCTGAAATTGATCAAAAATGCAATCAAGATACATTGATCATTAGTGGTGATTGGAATGCAACAGTTGGGAGCAAAAAGGAAGGATTAGTAGTTGGAAAATATAGCCTTGGTGATAGAAATGATGCTGGAGAATGCATGATGTTGTTGTTGTTGTTAAGTACCGTGGAGTCGCTCCGACTCATAGGGACCCTGCATAGGGTTTCCGAGGCTACAAATCTTTACAGGAGCAGAAAGCCTCATCTGTCTCCTGTGGAAAAGCTATTAGTTTCGAACTGCCGACCTGGAGGTTAGCAGTCCGATTCGTAACCACTATACTACCAGAACTCCTTGGAGAATGCATGATAGAATTCTGCAAAACCAATGATTTGTTCATTTCAAACACCTTCTTTAGATGGCATAACAGACGACTCTACCTCACCAGATGGAATACATAGAAATTAAATTGACTATATCTGCAAAAAGAGACGATGCAAAAGCTCCATATCATCAGTGAAAACAAGTTCATGGGCAGATTGTGAAATAGACCATCAATTACTTCTATGCAAATTCAAACTGAAGCTGAAGAAAATGAAAACAAGTCCACGAGAGCCTAAATATGACCTTGAATATATCTCACCTGAATTTAGAGATCAT
>NW_006408648.1:3659647-3683119 GCF_000296735.1 Chrysochloris asiatica | reverse complement strand
ATTGATGCTTTTGAGTTATGGTGTTGGAGAAGAATATTGAAAGTGCCATGGGCTGCCAAAAGAACCAATAGATCTGTTTTGGAAGAAGTGCATCCAGAGTGCTCCTTGGAGGACTGTCAGGCGGGACCAGTTGCTAGAGGATATGTTTTGAAGGGTGGAGGAACAGAGAAGGAGAGGAAGACCCCCAACAAGATGGATTGGCCAAGTGGCAGCATCGATGGACTCAAGTGTGGCAATGGTAGTGAGGTTGGCCCAGGATTGGGCAGTGTTTCATTCTTCTGTGCAGAAGGTCGCTATGAGTCGGTACCGACTCGATGGCACCTAAAAACAACAAACAGAGAAGTGAGGAAACCTGGTGGTGCAGGGTTTGGCTGTCAACCAAAAGTTCAGCAGTTTGAACCCACTAACTTTTCTGCAGGAGAAAAAGGTGGCAATCTACTTCTGTGAAGGTTTATAGCCTTGAAGATCCAATGAGACAGTCTACTCTGTTTTATAGGGTTGCAGTGAGTTGGAATTGATTCCATAGCAATGGATTTTCGTTTTGTTTTGTTTTGTTTTGTTTTGTTTTGTTTTGTTTTGAGGGGGTGAGGAGAAGTTATACAGAGAAGTTGAGTTGTTGCTGCTAAGTGTCACTGAATCAGTTCTGACTCATAGCTTCCCTGTATAGGGTTTCTGAGGAGCAGCTGGTAGGTTTGAACCACCAACCTTGCAGCTAGTAATCCAGTGCTTATCCTACTGCACCACAGCAGGACTCCAGAGAAGCTGAGAGAAGGAATTTTATCTCTAACTGCTTTGGTCTTTCCTTTTAAAAGCAAATGCAATCTTCTCAAAATCTACTGGTGTTCTTCTATGAAGACGTTTTGCTGTTATCTCAAACTTTGCATACTCTATACCTATAAATCGGTCTTCCTTCTCAGTTGTCCTATTGCTGTCCACGGTTGCATGTTCTTAGTATCTCAGAAACAGAAAAGTGGGAAAGACTTTGACTAAAGCCATTTGGCCCAGTATCAAAACAACACAGATATCATTTCCATATCATCTCTGATGGTCTGCTACTGACGAAACCCTTTCAGTGCTGGGAGCCAGCTACTTCCTTGCTGTATTGTTTCCATTCTTGGTCAAGTTCTTTCAGCTGGTATGTTTCCCCTTCTGTCTTTTCCTGTCTTTCCATTGTCCTAGCTTTGCCCTCAACAGCAAAAATAGATAGATAAATCTCAACTTCTTCCACATTGGAGACCCAGCAGTATGAAAAACAGATACTATGTTTGTATCTATACATTTTCTGCTCTGAATGAAATACTCAGTTCAATAAACACTCACTTAGGGTCAACTACATGCCACAGACTGCTTTAAATGGCAAGACTAAAGAGCTAAATAACATTTGGTATCTGGTCTTGGTGTGGCACTGTAGGATAAGCAATGGACTAGTAACTGCAAGGATGGCAGTTCAAACCCACCAACCACTCCTCGGAAACCCCGTCTACAGTTGCTATGAGTCGGAACCGACTCAATGGCAATTAACAAAAACATACACAAGAAAGTTCTCAGGAACTGAATACTAGTCCTTCAGAGCATTCTGGGTATGACTTGGCTTCCAGACCATGTGTTTTCTGATGCTTCTTCCAGACAAATTATATTTTTTTGATGTTTCTCCTAAACCATGACACTCAGAAGCAAACCCAGAATATAAGAACAAAAATGAGTGGGTACGTTTTTGTGGGAATCCCTGGGTGGTACAAATAGTCAGGTGCTCAGCTGCTAACCACAAGGTTGAAGGTTCACATCTACCAAGAGGAGCCTTGGAAGGAAGTCTGGGTGATCCACTTCTGATAAATCAGCCATTGAAAATTCTATGATGTACAGTTCTACTTGGACACGCATGGGCCACCATAGTTCGGAATCTATTTGACAATAACTGAACTGGATGCAATGTCTTGGTTTTGATATTGCACTACAGTGATGCAAGATGTTGCCACTGAAGAAGCTGGATAAAGAGTACACAGAACCTCCCTGTACATTTCTTTGTAATGTTCTATTAATCTATAATAAATAAATAACATCAAGATAAATGGAGAAAAGACTGAAGTGTTTTTTCCTCGAAGCAACCACCAATACTCATAGAAGCAGTAGTCAAGAAATCCAACGGTGTATTCCATTAGGCAAATCTGGTGGACAAGACCTCTTTAAAATGTTCAAGAGCAAAGATGTGAGTTTGAGGAGTAAGGTGCACCTGACCCAAGTCATGGTATTTTCAATAGCTTCATATACATATGAAAGTTGGACAATGAATAAGGAAACCCATAGAAGAATTGATGCATTTGAGTTTTGGTGTTGGAGGAGAATATTAGAAGCACCATGGACTACCAAAAGAACAAAGAAATCTGTTGAATGAAGTACAGCCAGAATGTTCCTTAGAAGCGAGGATGGCCAGACTTCATCTCTCATACTAAGGACATACTATTAGGAAGGACCATTTCCTGTAGAAGGACACTGCTCAGTAAGGTGGAGAGGGTCAGTGAAAAAAGAGGAAGACCCTTGAGATGGATTGGCACAGTGGAATCAGCAAGGACTCGAGTGTACCAATGATTGTGAGGTTGGCGCAGGAAGGAGTAATGTTTCATTCTGTTGTGTATAAGGTCACTCTGCGTCAGTACCAACTCAACAGCACCTAACAGTAACAACAAAAACAATTTCAGAAAAAAAAAAAAAAAAGACCATAAAATGAAATGACGAGATGCTATTGACACAAGCTACTGACAGGGTAGTTCACAGTCTAATAAGAGACCTAAACTCACGTGGATCTAGCTATTCTAGAAACAAGTACCTCTGGAAGTAGAAAGAAGAACAATCAGGAACTTCCAGATAGAATCTGCACCTTGTTCCTTCCCATGAAGCAGGGAAGGAACCAAACTGCACAACATGCTCTCAATCTTCAGGGACCTCATTTTCCCTCATTCCTCTTTGGGCTCTATCATTCCATAAGGTTATGATAAAAATAAAATACCAAACCCACAGTTAGCAAGTTGGTTTCGACTCATAGTGACCCTGTATAGGGTTTCTGAGACTATAAATCTTTATGGGAACACAAAGCTTTATCTTTGTCCTGAGGAGCAGTAGGTGGGTTTGAACTGCCAATTTTGTGGTTAGCAGTCAAACCTTGTCCTGTGCTTATCCTGTCTCACCATCGGGGTTCCTAAGGTTGTGATGTTATTGTTGTAAAGTGCCATTGAGTCGATTCTAACTCATGGCAACCCTCTCTAGGGTTTCTAAGTCCTAGGGTTGTGCTTTAGATGAAGCACTGGACGCAGCCAATGGTCAGTGGTTCAAGCCCAACAGTTGTTCCTCGGAAACCCTATACAGGGTCGCTATAAGTTGGAACCAATTCAGTGACACATAACAACAGAAGGTTTCCAAGGAGTGGCTGGTGGATCTGAACCACTGACCTTGCAGTTAGCAGTCCAGTGCTTATCCTACAGAGTTACACCAGGACTCCAAGATGTGATGTTGTTATTGTTAAGTGCTGTTGAGTCCATTCTGACTCATTGAGACCCTGTAGAGGGTTTCCAAGGAGTGGCTGGTGGTTTGAAGCTTGTGAAAGGAAGGAGTTAATGACATGATTCATATAAAGCACGTGGTATATAGCTCCAGCTCCAGCATCCATCAAGCTCAAGAAATGTTCGTGGCCTGAGAACTTCATGCATGCATGAAGTCTGAGGTTTCCAGGGTAGCTTCTTAGTCCCTTTTCAACACCAGATAGAACATCTGCCCTTTTCTAACTTTCTGGTACCCACTCCAACTTGCCATGACATCTCAGATTGCCAGTTACTCCAATCCAGTGCTTTTCAAACTATCTTTGGTGGGTATTTGAATTGCTTATTTGTTATTGTTGTTGTTGTTTTATTCCAATTGGTCATACACCAGTACTGTTCTAAAATACAATGCAAATGAATATAACTTCAAAAATAAAATCTAACACCGCATCCCCCCCCTTTTTTTTAATTCAACTGATATAGAATTACTTTAACAAATTACTGTAAAAACTTTTTGTTTTTTAAATGCTTTCTGTACTTCTCATTACAGTCTGATGGCAAAGTTGGTGGAGCAGTGCTGGTACTGGTCCATATTTTGGCTGGTGCTACTCTTGTCCTGGGGAGTCCTAGTGTGGAGCCATAGGATAAGCACTCAACCTCAAGGTCAGTTTGAACTACAAGATCGGCATTTCGACTCAGCAGCTATTCCTAGGAAGCCCTATACTGGGTCACTATGAGTCAGACCCAACTCGATGGCACTTATCAACAGCTCTAGTCCTGGTGTGGTGCTATAGAATAAACACTCGACAACAAGGTCGGTTTGAACCACACAAGGTTGGCAGTTCAAACTCATCAGCTGCTCCTCAGAAACTCTATACAGGGACGCTATGAGTCAGAATTGACTCGACGGCACTTCATACTTATTTACATAGTCTTCAAGGACCCCTGATAGCATAGCAGGTTACATTTGGGCTGCTAACCACAAAGTCAGCAATTTGAATCCACCAGCCACTCCGCAAGAGAATAATGAGGATTCCTACTCCAGTAAAGATTTACAGCCTCAGACATCCTATAAGGGTTGCTATGAGTCAGAATCTACTCAACAGCACACAACAACAGCACGCTAGTCTATACTGGAACATCCCTTCTCCAAGATCCTAACAACCTTGTTAAAAAAGAGCAACTGCGTTCAAGTCCGTTCTGACTCATGGCAAACCCATGTGTCTCAGAGTACAGCTGTGCTCCATACGATTTTCAATGGGTGATTTTTTTTTGGAAGTAGATCACCAGACCTTTTTTCTGCATTGCCTCTGGGTGAACTCAAACCACTAACCTCTTGGTTAGCAGTAAGTGGATTAACTGTACCACCCAGGGACTCCAACAACCTTATAGTCTGGTAAACACAATTTAGCACTTAAAATCTCTGTTTAGTTTTTATGTATTGATTTTAATCCTCAACTAGTTTGCTGTGTTCCAGGGTCATGCACACGGTACCTAGCATAGGACCAGGTGCCTCACAGGGCTCACATCCCTGAGAATCATCTAAACATTTCAGCAGACACATTATTGCCTCTCACTGTTCTGTGATTCAGACCACTTGATAGTACATTCTTAAAACCCTGATTAAAACTTTGTCCCTTTAGCATCTTTCCCTGTTTGCCTGCATTCCATCTACTCTGTGTGTGTGTCTCTTTCACCACCTGCTTCATCAGAATTTAACTGGAACTCACCCGATATAGTCACTGTTTCTCTTGCACCGAGGGAAAAGACAGGACAAATTGCAGAGAATCCCATTCATCAGAAAAGCTGGCTTCTGGCTCACCAGATAAATATCCAAGAAAATAGAGTGCTTCTATTAATTTACTTCCAGAGGCACTGCTAGTCTCATCTGTGTCTCTCTAATGCTGGGCACTTGATAGCTGCTCAATAAACATTTGTGTGAACTGAGCAGAGTGTGCCAACTATGTCTCAGTGGTTACATATCCTGTCACTCGGGAGGCACCACAGTCATGACCACAGAGGAGCAAAGAACAAAGGGTACACAGAACCACTCTGCACATTTTTGTTTGTGAGACTCACTTTCTGTGAGTCTATAATTCAAAACAAAAACTTATTAGGAGGAGGTGGCACTGTGGGTTAATGCACCAGACTGCAAAGCCATTTGTACTGCAAGGTCGGAGGTTCAAGCTCACCAGCTGCTCCTCAGAAACCCTATACAGGGTCACTATGGGTTGAAACTGACTCGATGGCAATTAACAATAACAACAACAATGGGGTCATTTAGAAAAGTGGCTTTAGACAATGGAGTCACCTGGGGAGCTTTAAAAAAAAACCATTTATGTCTGCCTCCCAGCCCCAGAGATGTTTTGGGGGGTTTTTGATGATTAGTCTGGGATGAAGCCTGAGCACCAGTTTTTAAATGCCCCAGATGATTCCAATGTGCAGCTAGGATTAAAACCCATGGATTCAGAACATCCACCATCCACACTGGGACTTAGCAGATACTTGTTGAATGATAGTCATCATTGATCAGTCAATTGATCATTGAATGAGAAAAATATGGGACAAATGTAGAGGTGATCTCTGCTCCTGTATCCCAGACCCTCAGCTCCAAGACCCTGCACCATCTCCCAAGGTCTAGTCTGAAGCTCTAGCCATGAAACATCCTTCTCGCATCTTCTTGCTTCTCCCCTGAAGCACCAGCCTTCTAGGAAAGCGCTAAGGTTAGCTCATCCTCACCTTCTTCAAGCAGGAAAAACTCCCGGGCTTTCTCAAATATACACCCAAAAGGCCCCACAGATACCACTGGCCTCCACTCAGACAGGATGGGAATACTTTATCTCATCTATTATGTGTTTACCTAACGTTTGCTTGTCTATTGTTTTTCTGGAGATGCATGAGTTCAGGATGCAACCTTAGACTACAGAGGACAGAGGCCCAGATCCAAGTTAGGACAGAGTGGTTGGTCTAAAAAAAAGTCTAATAAACAGAGGCAGCTGCTATGATGAAGGGCAAGAGGGAGGAGGAGGGGACAAGAAAAAAGCATGAAGGTACAGCGGGGGGAAGAAGGAAACAGCATCCAGGCTCACATGGGAGATCCTGCACTGACTGCTAACTGTGGGCAGGCACAAGTGACAGGATGCACGTGGAAGGGGCAGGGACAGCTTAGCAGAGCTCAAAGTTCTTTACCAGGAATGTGTGCCTGGGTTGCCCCAGCAGCTGACCTCCGGCTGCTCCCTTGGCCTCTGGGGCTGCTATTTATAGTTGTAGAACAGCAACCCTTCCCCAGCCTCCTCTTCCAACCTCTTTTTCCACAGTCCCAGAGGCAGCTGAACTTGTCATTCTCTCTCTGGACCCTGAGCCTCCCACTCTTCCTCAGGCTTACATGGAGTCAATTCATGATGTATTTGGGGATGTTTGGAAGGACACTACACAGAGTAGTCAGCAAGTCAGTTAGGAAATATTACACTTGTTTTTTTTAAGCCAGGGGAAAAGGAAAAAAAGGAAATGTCATAGGCCCGGGGAGAGTCCTCCCTCTGACCCCCAAACACAGATGCTCTCTGGCTCTCCAGGTCTCCCCTTCCCTGCTTGCCTGTAGATTTGTTGTTGTTAAGTGCCGTTGAGTCAATTCCAACCCACAGCGACCCTGTATAGAGTTTCCAAGGAGCAGATGGTGAGCTTGAACCACTGACTTCGCAGTTCAAAATGACTTTGCAGTCTGACGCATTAGCCCACAGCACCACACCAGAATTCCCGGTAGGTGGCATCTTATTACAACTGGCATTTCCTGGTACGTTTCTATCTCCCCATAAAACAGAAGAGGAAACTAACACTGTTGGGTGCTCTTGTTCCCTGGCATTCTGAATAAATTCTATTATGGTTTTCTTCATACAATTCTTACAACCCAAGAGTTAAGTTAGTGACCCATCCAGAGTCAAACAGTAGCAGAGTTGGGATTCAAACCTACTACTTTGGGAATTCTAAGCTCACAGAGTTTCCTCTTCTCCTGAAAGTAAGTCTCACAGTCCTGTCACTAACATAGGTAATCTGACCCCCAGCCCTGTAGATGAAGTACTTCCCAAGGAGGGATCATGGAGACTCATTATCCAGGTACCTCTCACTGAGCTCCATGAACCGGTGGTGGACTGAATCAACTACCAGCGACCAGAAAAGAAAGGAAAACCTAGTCTCCATTCACATGCCAATGAGAGATGAAGAAATATGTGCCTGCTAAGCTCAATGTCGGCAGTTAGAAAGTACCAGCGGTTCCGCGGGAGAAAGATGAGGCTTTCTGCTCTGGTAAAGATTTATAGCCTCGGAAACCCTATGTAGGGTCACTATGAGTCAGAACCGACTCCACGGTACTTAACAACAACAAAGCTACATCAGCTTCTCAGGTGGCTGGGGAAAAGGAGGAGGGAGGTATCCAGCCAAAGAGGTGAATTATGGCCTGTATCAGCATCTTTAATAGCATTTTCCATTCCCACAAGCATCTGTCAACTGGAAGAATTCTAAGAACATGACTCATTCATTCATCATCCAACAGGTATTTATTGGACACCTACTATGTGCCAAGTACTGAAGGGGGTGTTGGGGATAGAAAAGTGAACCAAGCAGTCAATTTCTCTTCTCATATACCTTGTTGCTACAGGGGGTGCTGGGGTTCAGAGGCATTGGTGATAACAGCATCTCCTGACACACTATCTTAAATTTAGAGCTGAGGTACTTTTGTGGGAGGAGGAGAAGAAGGCAGAGTAAAGGAAACTAAAGTTGTTGCTATGCAACCATGATGATTTATTCTTAGCCAGAACAGTGTTGTACAGGGAGTGGGTGGGGGGCGGAGATGGGATTGGGGGAGGGGGGGCTGGAGGAGTACGAGGAGTGGGAGGCAAAATGGCATGCATAGAGAGCCAAGGCTATACAGGAGCGCTACCCCATGGAGCCACTCACAAATGGACATGCTCAGCAGAGGCAGTCAGAATATTGTGAGGACAGGCCAGGGAACCACTGAGAGGACCTCCTGCCTGGATGCAAAAACCCTATTTCTTGGGGCTGAAATTAACCTTCAATTAGCATGACCAGGTCTGCACAGAAAACACCATAAAGGGACAAAATGTAGCCTAAAGCTGGCATGTTTCCTGCTTGGAGGAACACAACAGTCTGCCAGGGGAATAAGACACATAGAAACAGTGGATCAACAAGTATTTATTAAGCACCTCCTCCATGTTTATTCTGCATTGTGGCAGAGGCGGAGACAGCCCTGTGCCTGGAGGCGCACATGTGCATGCTGGGTTTGCTGACAACAGCTGGGTGCTGACAGACACCTGCCTGGGACTCAGGAGTGAGAAGGCTACATCGATCGGACTCTGCCCCTCACCAGCTCTGGGAGGTCCTCTGCTTCCTGATGTCTAAAACAAGAGACTAAAACTAAACATCCTCCCAGACTGACATGTCCTAAGTCTTGATAAAAAGTGCTACAGGACTGCCCTAAGAGCAGAATGGAGTATCAAATGGAATATTCAGGAAGGGCTGCAGCAGAAGACTTGAAGAATGGAATGGAGGAGGAAAATGATCTATTGAGGGGCTATTATGTACCTTTGTAGACCCTGGGTAGAGCAGTTAATGTGCTCAGCTGCTAATGAAAAGGTCGGTGGTTCAAATCCACCTGGTGTTGTTAAGTGCCATCGAGTTGACTCCAATTCATAGCAACCCTGTATAGGGTTTCCAAGGAGCAGCTGGTGGGTTTGAACTGATGACCTTGTGGTTAACAGTCCAGTGCTGACCCTATAGTGCCACACCAGGAGGACTATCTCAAGGCTACCTGTTGTTGCTGTTAAGTGCTGTGGAGTCAGTTCCAACTAATAGCAACCCTGCATAGAGTTTCCAAGGAGCAATATCTTAGCAGGTAAGCATGTCAATAGACTGCTGAAAACCCTACCATTAAAACCCCTATCAAGCATAGTTTTACTCTGATACACATGGTACCGCTATGAGTTAGAACTGACTCAATGGCAATTGCTATTTTTTATTCTATACCTTTAACTATAATATAAGTAAGGAATATTTTCCCCAATTTTTAAAAGCTAGAAATTTAATTTTAAAAAGTCTCATGAGAGGTCAAGTGACTCACTCAAAGTCACACAAGCTAGGAAGTAACAGCTCCAAGATTCAAACTCAGATCCATGAAGCTCCATTACCTGTGCACATCCCACTTTAGCACACTGTTTCTAAAGCTGGGTAACATCTGAACAGAAAAAAGAGCATGACGAGGACTGGGGGAAGACGGCTGGGAAAAGATACCGATGGGCTGAAAACCAGCCAGGATTAACAAAGGATGGTTCCTAAGGGGCAAAGATGGGCTTGTGACAGAAAGGAGGAAGTGGCCAGCATTAAGAAGGAGAACCAGGATTCACCATCACCTACCAACACCCTGCAGTATGGTGTTGGCTATGGAGGAGCCCCTGCCCTGAATTAATTTGCAGTAAGGCTACAAAGAAGCCCTTGCCCTGAATTAATTTGCAGCCAAGGAGATAAAATGTGAAAATGAACAATTAGTGAAATGTTATAAAAAATGCCAAAGAAGGAGTACAGGAATAAATCATAGTACTGTTGAAACTGGGGAGCTATTGCTCTGACAATGACAGCCAGAGGAGATCCTGGGAGGTAAGGAATTGATAGGGGCCTTAAAGGATTCAGGGGAGGATAGGTGGTAGAGGAGTGGAGAGAGGCAAGAGCATTTGGAGCAGGAAAATATCAGACATGGAAGAGAGAGCAGAAAATATATTCCATGGAAAACCATATTCCTTAAAAAAAGAGAGCCGATGGGAAATAGAAAAGTTGGATTGGGAAAGACTAGAGTATCCTGAATGATGAGTGAGGAGTATGAACCTTAATCAGAATTCTATGAAAAACCACTGACTGCTTTTGAGCAAGGAGAAGGTGGCAAAAAGGGAAGTTTCAGAAAAGGAAACCCACAGGGACTAATAGGCGTGGGGTGAAGAATCTGAATGAAGGTGGCACTGAGGAAGGACAGGAAAAGCTATTTTCCTCAATATTGCAAAGGATGAACAGATAAGTCCTGGTAACTGAGGACCTGGGTAAGGGGAAAAACAAAGTTAACTTCAAACCAAGAAAATGATGGCATTATACTAAGAACCAGAGAAACCTAGCTAAATAAATACATGAAACCTTGGGGGACAGTGGTAATGAAGTTGATCAGTTCCATTTAAGACATACTGTTGAAGGTTCCACTAGGATTTCCAAATGAAATAATCATTAATCACAAACTCAGGAAAAGGAAACCTGAGGTGGTGGCTGGGCGTACCAGAGTCACCCATCAACCACAGTGGCATGAGCCCTCCTCTGCTCTTTAAGCCCCAAGGGAAGGCAGAACAGCTGCTCTGTGAGTTGGGAACTGTATGTCCTGGCAAGAGAAGTCACAAGGAGAATGGAAACAAAACTCCAGAGCCAACTCTTAATTATTCCCATCAAAAGATCAAGTGAGGCTTTCAAACAGAATCAAGCCTTGAAGAATCAAGTTAACTTCCGCTTGCAAGCAGGAATCCCCTCTGTGCTCCAATGAGGTGTCGCCCAGCCTTTGCCAACACAGAACCTCATAGGGGATCTCATTCAACATCTTGGTATAGAAACAGAGGTGGAGGGACCTGAGTAAGAAACACAGTTGTTCCATCTATTTGTCTGGGCAAGTTTATGCAACCTCTCTGAAGAGCAAATAAGACAATGTGTCTAGTGCTGGCATCATGCACGGCACATAGATGGTATCAGTCAAATGTTAGTGTCTCCTCACCCTCTAGTCCAGCCTCCAGCCCAGAGGAGTTTCTTTCCATCCCTGTTCAGTTCTGAGTGATACAAAGTTCTCCCATTAACATCTGCCCAGTAGGACAGTTATACCCTCCGGGATAGTACAAGACAATAATCACAAGTCATTTTCCCCTTCCAATGCCAAATGTTCATCATGTTTCCCTTAAATCTAGGTTTGATGCACCTGGAACGGAATTCTATCCTCAATGTTGAGGTCTGACAATAATTGCTCTTTTCTGAAAACTACTCATCTGTAAATGCAGCCAAGACTCACACACTATCACCTTCACTTGTCTGTCACTGGTAGTTGAACTCTACTATTAGAGATTTATCTCTTTAGCTTAAATGCTTCTTTTAAATTACAAATTCTCCTAAGAAGAATAACCCATTGAGATGTTGCCAATCATAAGTAACAAGAATCTGCATTAGTTTATCAGACTGTCTGGGGGTGGGGGAAGGAGGGGGAAGCAAGGGTTTAGATGCTTTGGAGAGGAAAATGGGGTATTTTAGAGCTGTTGCCAATCATAAGCTCTAAATCACTGACCCTATTTAGGTTGGCTGTCAAAGTGAATTCATCAGACTGGGAGGCAAAGGGACCTAGAAGAGTAAGTCTCACAGCTTCACTGTAGACCAGTCTTGATCACCAGATGAAAGGCATCACAGAGAGATTAATCACACCCTGAAGGCTGGAATTATCTTGTAACTATGGAGGACCTTGGAGGGTGACAATGTAGAAGTCAGAGGGGCAGGACATCATCCCCAGAGACCAAATAGGCTGGAACTAGGTGCACCAGGAAATACTGAGGTCAGAAACCAGGAAGCATTTCCAAATGATGCAGCAGCATCTCCCTTGTTGCCCACCTCTGTGTCTGCCACCATGACCCTCCTGAAACTGTTCCTTCAAAGATAACCCATGATCTCCTACAACCCAAACTCCAAAGTCTACCTCACTCCCAACCCTTGGCTTCTCAGCAGATGTAACACCAATGCCCACACCTTCCTTGAAATCTTTGAATGAGGGAATCCCAGCTGCCCTAGTTTCCCTAGCAAGTCTCTCTCCACACTCACATTCCTCTTCACCATGCCCTAAAGCTCTGCCTATTCTCTTCTCTGCAGTCACCCCCTTTGTCTCTAATTAGTCAGAGGGAACACAGTCTAGCAGCTCACAGCAACACAGGAAGAAATGTTTTATCAGAGATTCTACAGTACAAAGCCTAGCATATGCTGTTTTGTTGTTATGTGTTATACAAAGTCAGTCCCAACTCATAATGACCCTGAATAGGGTTTCTGAGGAGCGGCTGGTGGGTTTGAACCAACACCCTTGTGGTTAGCAGTCCAGTGTTTATCCTACAGTGCCATACCAGGACTAGTTTATGTTGTTATTATTGTTGTTATATGCCATCGAGTTGGTTCCGACCCATAGCAGCCCTGTATACAGTTTCCGAGGAGTGACTGGTAAGCTTGAACTACGGTCTTGTGGTTCAAACCGACTTTACAGTCCAGCACATTAACCCACAGTGCTACACCAGGACTCGGGTCTAGTATACAGCAGGTACATTTAATGAATGATGTTGTTGTTAAGTGCTGTTGAGTCGATTCTGACCCATATCAACCCTTTATAGGGTTTCCGAGGAGCAACTGGTAAGCTTGAACTGCCGACTTTACAGTTTAAACAGCTTTGCAGTCTGGAACATTAACCCACAGTGTCACAGGGCAGTTAATTCATTATCAGGCTGGCCAAATTTGATTCAAGAAGATCAAGTCATAGGAAGCCACCAAAGGCACAGGACTCAGTTCTGTTTCTGAGGCAGCTTCACTCACTCAACATAGATGCCCTAACTTTGACCCAGGAAGACCTGTTCAGAGAAACAACTTAAAGGGAGTATTGTCACCTTTGCCTCTTTATTACTTTGGTCTTTTGCATCAAAGAAGATGCTCTCATAAATGGACCACATCACCATAAGATGTCAAAGGGAAGACATCTGAGCCTCATGGCTGGACTCCTGAGAGGAGAGCTCATCTCTTTGCCACCAAAGCTACTTTCCCCAATTCCTTCTACTACAGACCTTCCAGCATCCTCCCCAGGCCAGCCCTTGCCATAGATGTATCAATTATCTGTGCCACTGACTCCATGAGTGCCTCATCTGCATCTTATATATCATGATACACACATGAATGAACAATCTCTGAAAGCACCATGCTCCCAACCTTTGGAATCCCAAAGGTTCTTGTATTTCCATTTCCCCCTAGTCGAATCACCATAGAAGAGACCATATGATGCTCCCCCAACAAGCTGGGAGCTCTCTAAGGACTAGAGCCAGGACTAAGAGCCACACATCAGGTCCTTGACTCTTCTTTTCTCTGCACCCACTGTTCCTCTTCAGCACCCAGCAGAAAACTCTGCCCACAGCAGAACACCCAGTTCATGCTGGTGACAGAGTGATCTACAAGGAGAACCAGGGGGCTCCCAGAACTTCATAAAAGGAGGAGATGTGGATAAACATGAAAAGGTAGAAGGAAAGAAGATATGGGAAGGGTCTACCCTTTGTGACTTCAGCAAATTTCTTATGTTCTGACTTAGTCTACCTTTTAATCTGTGGCCCTGACACTGACCATCGAGGCTTACCCCTGATCTGTCCTCTGTCTCTGCCCATTGAGTGTGAAACACAGAGATCTGTCAGATAATCATTCATAGCACCAAGAAATATACAAGAAGGTTGCCAAGCAACAGAGAACTCTTCTCTGGTATAAATACTTGTGGGCGATAGCACTGGTAGAGTAGAGAGCACAGACACCCTCCTGTCCCCCGTCATCACTCGGATCTGACTAACTTCAAAGTTGGGGAAGCTATGAATGGTTTTGACAGGGAAAATGGAAAAGAGTGGGTCTCACCCAAGAGTGGCTAATTGCTGTCCAAGAGGATTCTACACTTCTAAATACTTGCTCAGCTCCCAATGAGCCCAGACATGGGGTGGGGAGCAGGGAGGGTGGTATACTATAAGTGGCTTAAGTAGAAGAGGGGCCACTAAAGACACAAGTGCTAGGGGAAAGGCACCCTTCCCAGACCAGACCCTGTGAACCTTTAGATACCAACCTGCTGGGGATTGGTGGGCTTGGATTTTAGCTGGAGCTATTCTGACCTCCCTTCCTTTGTCTCCATATTTCCTCACACACACCCACAAAAACACAAACCCTCAGGATCAAGCATCAGCATCCCACTGTGGTTCAGGGAAAACCTTTACCTCTGCCCTCAGCAGACACTAATGCATTCCTCATGGCTATTAAGGTCATATCAGCCATTCCCTTGCCTCCAACCCAGACCTTTCAATTCTCTAGATCTCAATGTCCCATCTTTTAAAGGGGAGGGTTTTACTCAGCTCTCCTGACATCCAATATGCATGGAAAGGGTAAAATGAAATGCTTCCTGTGAGAACTACTTGAAAAAAGCCTTTTAAGAAGTAGTGGGAACCAACAGTCACTGTAGGGTGAATCCTAGCTGTCCCCTGGGGTCCCAGCTTTCACACTTGGAGATAAAGAGGGAAGAGCAAGCCAGGACAAGGTGTCTATTCAATGTTCAGTTCAGGTTAGTTCCCTCTCTTCCCAAGAATGGCACTCTTTGCTGACCTTCTTGCTGACACTGAGCTGAACTGGGACTGATAAGTGTGGAAGGCCCCCTACACTAGTCCATCACCAAAGGCTGCTCCCCACCAAGGAACAAACTTGCTGGTTCATAGCTTGTGACAAAAGTTATCTTCAGGAAACTTGTAAGTCTTCTGTCTATAACTGATTGTGTTGTTGTTGTTGTTAAGTGCCGTGGAGTCGGTTCCGACCCATAGCGACCCTGTACAGGGTTTCCGAGGGTGTAAATCCTTACGGGAGTAGAAAGCCTCATCTTTCTCCCGCGGAGCGGCTGGTAGTTTCGAACTGCTGACTTTAAGGTTCGCAGCCCGATTCATAACCACTACGCTACCAGAGCTCCTTAGAATACCTAAAATGGGGCTACAACGTGCCCAGTGAGGGAGGCTTCCTGTGGAGCCTCTACATTACATTACGTAAGACTATAGGTGGAATCCTGAACCTCACCCAGAATCTTCTGAGGTGCGAAATCTCCACTTGAAAGGACAAGCAAACCAACCTGGGGTGACTTGAAGAACAGAAGATACTTCTTGAAAGAAAGACCAACAGGAAAAATACGAAACAATAATGGCAGTCCAACTGATTACTACAAGAACAAGCAAGCTGCTCACCCAGGAGACATCAAGGCAAATGGTCGGGTCCCCTCAGGGCAAACTTCCTTCCAAGACTAAGACTCAATAGGAATACACAATCAGACATGAACTCTGACTGGTGACCACATTCGTCACCAACAAGGAGAAGTGAGGGAAAAATAGTAATGAAGCTGCGAGCTAAGCCCTACAACGTTCAATAGACTCCTGTGAACTCGGGTGGAGACCTGGTTGGCCAGCAGTGTGGCAAGACCTGGGGACTCTTGGGCCTAGAGTCAATGACATAGCCACAGAGGACTAGGGTGGAGAGTGAAGCATCCAGCTGATAAGAAGAGAGAGCATATGCATAAGAACACCCACACTTGCAGATAATACCCATTCAACCTGGCTTCAATGACTGGATGATCAGAGCTCAACTAGAAGAAGAAAAAGAGGGGGGAAAAAGAGTAATATGATATAATTTGATGAACTTTGACCTACACCTATGGATGCAGTAGCTCAAAAGAGGGAACAAATCTTTACAGTGAGAATCATTCCCACCCCCTCCATATACAGAATAGACAGGGATGGGCAACTTGGACATTGGCTACCCAAAATGGGTTGGGGGGGGTGGCTACAAAGGCAAGAAGTGACTGACTTACAAGCTTTCAAGAGGGAGCCTAGATCCAGAAAGCATGGAGGAAGGTAGAATCTCCACTGAGTAGTATCCAATCTGTCTGGGTGGGGCTGGTGAAAGGAGATGGGGATAGGTCCCTTGTGGTACAGTGGTGAATAATTGCTCTCAGGACTGACTGTGAGGGTTGGAAATGTAAAGGTGGACGTTTTGTAGCACAAGGAGGGGAGTGATTGACTTTGCAGTCCAGGAGCGGAAGTCCCTGGGACCATCAAGGGAGAACAGCGGAGTGCAGAACCCTACCCAGAGAAGCAGTGACACCAGAGATAGAGGCAGAGATGATGACGTGGAGAGATGGAATGGCTGGGGATTCTGGACACAGACAGGGAAAGGGGCTGTGTGCTGATGACAGAGGGGCAGGCTTGCAGGGTATACCCTTTGGTTGGTTGATGATGCATGAAGGGGATTGTAACCATGGCAATGAAGTGATATACGATAGGATGAATGTAAAGCTAATGTTCTCCCACGTAAACTATCACATAATTCACAATAAACATTAAAAAAGAAAGAAAAAAGTTATCTGCAGGGCCACCTCAACATTCCCAGTGTCCTGATACACCTGGGTCCTTGGGAACCAGACAGTCCCACAGGGAAATTCACAATCCAGATACCCAACTCTGATATCCCCCAACTCTTTCAAAGCACAGCTTTTTGAAACAACTTGGTAAAAGGCCACTTGAGTTAAACCAGTTGCTGTCACGTTGACTCATGGTGACCCCATGTGTGTCAGAGTAGAACTTGTGCTCCATAGTTTTTACAAGGCTGATCTTTCAGAAGTAGATTGTCAGTCCTTTCTTCTACGGTGGACTCAAACTTCCAACTTTTCAATTAGCAGCCGAGTAGTTGACTGTTTTTACCACCCAGAAATTCGCCGCATGCGGAAGACATTGTCCTGCTCCAGCCCTGGATCTCAAATGCCTTTGCCTGGCTTCGAGGTAGGCCTGCTGGCTGCTGTAGGACCTTTCATGATGTGATTTCTTTCCCTGAGAAACTCCAGGGGACTTAACAAGAGCCCCAACCTCATCTTCCCCTCTACCCAAGAAGGTACAGGAACAGGTATGCAGACAGACACAAGAGAAGGGCCTTAGTCCCCTCATGGCCTCCTGAACTGAACACAGAAATCTGGGCTGTCCTTCACAACAGGCCACCCTGGGCTAGATGCTTATCCCAACAGATGCTAAGAACATTTTTATTTTCCTCTGAGAACAGACTTCACTGTCATTTTAAGATTAAAAAACAAATTATATCATTACTTTATAGGCAAACCTTGTTTTTTTTTTTCTAAAAACACCATCACTCCGCTTGCCCAGATTTGGTTTCCTCTTCCCCCGATTTGGTTTCAGATGAAGCTGGGTTGTTTCCAAAAATCAAATTAGCATTCAGAGAACAAAGTTTTGTCATCATTAAGGATAGTTTAAAAAAAAACTTGCACTGCTAGATTGGGAAACAGTTCCCAGAATACAGATCAAACACAATTTGAACATAGGTGGTATCCCTGGAATTCATTTCCCTCAGGGGGCCTGCTTTGAAGGGAACATCTCCTCATGTGGGGGACGAATGGTAGAGTTCTTGCCCTCCATGAGGAAAAGCCAGGTTAGATTCCTGGCCAATCCAAAACCATCACCCACCTGTCAGTCAGTAGAGGCTCGTGTCCAAATATGATGCTGAACCAGGTTTCAGCAAAGCTTCCAGAATAAGATAGACTAAGAAGAAAGTGCTAGACATTTACATCCAAAAATGAGTCAATGAAAACCCTATGGATCATAGTGGTAACAGAGATGGTACAGGACCAGGCAACACAGTTCCGTTGTGAGTCAGGGGCCAATTCAAGGACAGCTAACAACTTCTTCATGTGATAGTGGTCCTATCAACTAACTCAGAATCCAAACTCCCACACCAAATAAGGTACTGAAAGAGGGGAAATAGAGAACAGAATGGACTTGGCTTTGGAAAGAAAAAACATTTGGATACTACAGAAGCAGGAATCAGAACAATTCTCCAAATTGATGGGGGCTGCTAGGGGAAAATTCAGAGGCCAAGGCTTGGCTTTGTCCCCTCTGCCTGACTCACAGAACTCCCACAGAAGAATTCAGAATGTGGGCCAGGAGCAAATATCCCTGCAGAAACAGTCACAGAGTAGCAAGAAAAATAAAAATGCTCCTCAGTTCCCCCCCACCCCCCACCCTTGTTTGAGCTAGTAGGGCCCGATTCCTTCCCAGACACAACAAAGCCACGCTCTCCTCCTGGTCCCTTCATTCCTCCTCTTCCTTTCTTAAATTCTGCCACATGCCAAATAAGGCCTCTGCCCAGGCTGGCCAGAGGAGAATAAGATATGTTCTTCTTCTTGGCTCCGCATTTTCATTCAGCTGTAAAAACTCAGGCCAGGCAAGAAGCCCATGTTGCGTGGTTCCTGGGCACTCCTCTCCTCAGTGCTGGCTGCTCTTCTTTCGCCAAGTGTCTCCTCCTTCACCAGATTTCTCTGAATGCCAGAGACTAGACACTGGAAGCACTGGATTGAGCTACCTTACAGGCCTTCATTACCAATGTACAACTTTACTCATTAAGGAATGTCAGGCTGGGACTCAAACCAGGTAGAGGAAGGTAGCAGGAACAGGGACATGTTTGTATAATCAGGTGGCTGTTGTATACAAACGGTGTGAAGAGATACTGGGCAATCAAAATGATGGATAATCGACAATCCCCCAAAACAGTTTCCAGACTGTCCATGGTTTTTGGCAGCAGAGTTACCTTTATAATGATCTATTTGTTCACAAATGAATCAGCATTTCCTGAACACTAAGAGAGGTAGGAAACAGCTGGATGGAAATTTGGAATTTAAAATTGGCCAGAAATAATCAAGAATTGGCTAAGTGGGGAAGGCAAGAAGTTAGAGCTGAGAGATCTTCTAGTTTCCCATTTTACAGATGGAAAACTAAGGTCCAGGGAGGTAATGTGATTGCCTCATATCACACAGCCAACTGGCTAAAAAGCCAGAATTGAACTTAAGTTGTGTGTTGTTATTGTTGTTAAATGCCATTGAGTCAGTTCTGGCCCTGTAAGCATTTCTGAGGAGAGGCTGGTGAGTTTGAACCTCCAACCTTGTGATTCAAATTGACTATGTGGTCCAGTGTTTATCCTACAGTGTAATACCAGGTTGTGTAGCAAAGTATCTACTTGGCTACGTGGTCCAAGAGCTTCACCTGGAAAAGAACCATTCCCCTGATGACTTGATGCTGACAGCATGTCACCCAGACCCTGCAAGCCTCTGGCTGGGGCTGCTTTTATAATGCAGGCGAAGTCACTCTCTTGGGCCTCTGTACCTTGAGGCCACACCTGCCATTGACAGTAAATACTGAGTATCAAAATAATTTTATAAAATGCTGCCTAAAATCTTGAAATCACACCATGGTCTTTGACAGCAG
Organism: Chrysochloris asiatica; assembly: GCF_000296735.1. Classification (NCBI taxonomy): domain Eukaryota; kingdom Metazoa; phylum Chordata; class Mammalia; order Afrosoricida; family Chrysochloridae; genus Chrysochloris; species Chrysochloris asiatica. Next base: position 3,663,447 of record NW_006408648.1, on the reverse strand, counting down.
TATTGTATATGATTCAAACCAGTAGCTGCTATCAACTTCATCCAGTTCAGGTACAAAAATAACCCTCAGTATTTGGATAACACTGTCCATATTTTCCAAACTCTTTGACATTTTGTATAAAACTTTCTGTTCACTAAACCCTGTGAGTTAAAGGTAGAGGAGGGATTAGAATCTGTTTCATATACTTCTTTGATGAATAGCTCTAAGTAAACAGGTGGCAAGTAGGGATAGGGAGAAGCCTTCTGACTCTCAGACTCAAGTTCTTTCCTGAGAAGGGTGACAGCAGGAAAAAGAAAACAAATTTCATTAGAAACTTGAGGAGCAAGAGCCAAAAGGACACTGTCCATTTCTGTCGTTGCCGTAATTTTGTTGTTATTTTTTTTAACTTTTTATTGTGATTTGAAAGCGAATTGGTTTTTCATTCAACAATTCATAAACAACTTCTTTCTTGGCATTGAATGCACTCTCTACAATATTCTTCCCTCTTCCTTCCAGTGTTTAACATTTTCATTCATCTTTATTATCCTTCTTTTCTATCCTGCCTGCCTTCTGAGCTTTATCCTGGGCAAAAGGAGCTCTTTTGATTTCATATGGCCAATTGTTCTATGGAGTGTGTACCTTCCTGATGATGTTGCTGTAGACCCTATAGGCCTATCGCTTGGGGATAAGTTCAGTTCCAGGCTTGAAGAGTGACTAACGGTCACAATCTCAGGATTTCAGTCTCTATCAGACTAGCAAACCTGATCTTTTTTTTGTGATTTTGAGTTATGTTCCACATTTTTCTCTCACTCTATCCAGGACCTGCTACTGTGATCCCTTTCAGAGCGCCTGGTAGTGGGTGGATGGGTACCATCTAGTTCAGATCTCAGGAATGAGGATGAGTTTCACATGGTTCATTAGTCCTCTGAACTATTTGTATCCAATTTTCTTCACTCTTCTTTGCTTCAGATGGAAAGCAACCAATAGTTGTAGCTCAGATGGCCACTCACCAGCTTTTAAGACCCCAGTCACTACTCACCACAGTAGGATGTAGGACATTGTCTTTGTAAACTATGTAATGCCAACTGAGTTAGCTGACTTCCAAGATTGTGGCCCTAAACCCCCAAGTTCAGTGACTTATTACCTTACGGTGTTTGATTATAGCTAAGAAGTTTTCATAACTTTGCCCTTTTATTGCACTAAATAGATATATTTATAAATATGTGAATGGAAATATCCCCTATTAAATCCATACATGCTCATGGGCATAGAAGGACATTTTCTGTTATCCTCCAGTTAATAGAAGATACAGGGATTTAGAGCAAATTCACACTTCAGTAATTCCTATTTCTTTTTCTTTACTTTTTTATTAAGGTATTAACTTGCATATAGTAAAGTACAAAAATTCTTAAGAGTACAGCTCAACAAATTTTGCATATGTATACATTAATGTAACCAACCACTACCCAAATTCAGGTTTAGAACACTCATAGACCTCTGAAGATTCCCTCTTGCCCCCTTCCTGTAAAGAATAACTATTACTCTGGTCTCTGTGACCATAGATCAGTTCTGCTTGTTCTTGAACTTCATATAAATGGAAAAGACTATATATTCCTTTATGTTTGGCTCATTTTGTGCAATATTTTATTTGATTCCTCTATGTTTTTAGCATATCAGTAGTTTGCTTTTTTTATAGCTCTATGGCATTCATTTTGCATTAACACACAAGGTATTTACCCATACTATTCTTGGTGGACATTTTTGTTGTTTCCAGGTTGTTCCAAATAGTTTTGTGAATGTTTTGATAAACATAAACACTCATTATAGGTTGGGGCTATCCACATGTAGAATTGTGGGGTGATGGGGCACACATAATAGATACTATCAAATTAATTTCCAAATGGTTGTATTCATATATATTCCTACCAGCAAACAAAGTTCCAAGTGGTCTACATCCTCACCCTCACCAATACTTAGTATTATCAGTAAAAACTCTTTCTTAAAGTATCACTAGGGAACAAGGTACTTCAGGTATGTTTCCAGTATAACTGACTTTAGTCTTCAGGTAGCCTGTGCTTTGTTTAAGCTTCTTAATTATAATTATTTGACTTCTTGAATAAACTACCCAACCACACTAAGGTGTGAGAGAGTTATCAGCATTTATACTAAATATATCACTTAAATATCAGCTGACAGAGCACCTCCTTAACATTTGTCCTTGGAAATATTGATGGGTGGGAAAAGCAACATATACTTAAAATGACTCAGTCAGGAACTTTAACTTATACAACATTTTAAATCAGTAAGTTCTGGTCAGCTTAAGCATCTGTGCTATTGAGAGGTGATTTCTATGTCCTGAATGGTGAAGCTTTCTCCATAAATAGATTGGTAGATTATTACTCATCTCATCTGTTTTTATGTGAGTTTGGCAAATGTTATTCAGTTATCAAGCAAACAACGCACATTTCTAAAGCACATATTCTAAGCCAGCAACTGAGCTACACGTTTTCTAAGTCACAAAGAGAATCATCAAGGTTTCCCTGAGAAGACTGGGCCTTAGCGTAAATCACACAGAATATTGTCATCTGCTTTCCTCTTTTCACTTTACCCACCCAACCTTGTACACAGATGAAATAAGATTAAAAGAGCAAACACCAATGGCTGTCTTGGCCTTGGAGGGAAAATTAAGTTCTAAAAGAGGCTACCAAGGGAGTGAAACTGTAAGAGAGGACAACAACTTAGTCTCTAGAGCTATGGTAATACAGGGGGACAGTTGAAAGTGATGTGATTATTGCAGCCTCTGGTTTTAGACCAGAAGTCAAGCTCCGTATCATCCTGTTTTTTCCAGAACCCCATCCATCACTACTTTTCTTCTCCTTACCAACTTCTGTCTCCTGGAGCCATTGTTAAGTGACTGAAGCCTACTGTCTATCCCACAACTTACCACCAAGAGCAGTGCACAAGACAAAGCACATTCCTTGACTTCTACACACTATTTCAGTCTTAAAGACATGCCTATGATGATCATCAAATGCAGGGCAAAGAAAACAAACAATATGGCAGATCAGGTAGAAGTGCAGTGAGGAGTTCCATCAGCAACAACATAGAATCTGGACAAAGCAGGCTCAAGGAATGGTCCCAGAACTCTGAATCACAAATAAAGAAATATTTAGAAGGTTGGAAGGCTTACAGCTAGGGAAATTTGTCGAAGAAGCAAGAAATCCAGTGCTTTCTAATCCAAGACACTTAGCTGCTCCTGGAGCCACCATCTTGGGTGAGATCGAGTCGGGGAAGGATCAGAGTAGCACTGATGCCAGACAGAATTACGGAGATAAAGGTGTGGGGGGTGTGGGCATTCTTTTTTTTTTTTTTTTTTTTTTTGTATCTGATCATTGGTCTCTCACTGGCTATGACGCACCTCCATTCTGGTAACTAGAGAGGGTGCCTGAGAGAGTGGACAACCCACCCCCACCCCCCAGAGGGTTCTATTATACATGTGCTCAGATCTCCTCCAAATTTAAAGGGACAGTTTCCACTTAAAACTAAATGGCAGCGCAAAATGGCCACAGCTGGCCCTGAACTGTTTATCACTAGGAAAAAAGCCTGAATGGGGGTTGTGGAGTGAGACAGGCAGATTAAAAAGGAAATAAGCTGAAAATTAAATCCTGAGTTATATTATAATGACCAACAGTGACATCTTGAAATTTCTCAGGAAGAAGAGTAAAAAGTGAAGCACATATCCTGATCACATCTATCTGGAGGCAATCAGAAAGCATAAAAAATACCAAACTACACACCCATCTAAGTATTAAGGCCACAGA
>NW_006408648.1:3644572-3658080 GCF_000296735.1 Chrysochloris asiatica | reverse complement strand
TATAAGAACAGAGGATCTGGGAGGCCATTCTATGATCAAAACAATTACAATGTGAAAGAAGGTAAACACAGAGGAACAGAGAACCAGGTGGTGAGAAGGTCAGGTTGGTTACAGGATAAAATAGACTGTTTTAAATGGAGGGAAGAGTTAATGGAATATAAGGTAACCACAATGGTGGGGTTGGGGTGGGTGGTTTAATTCAGGTGTTGGGGAGAGCAATACAAGAAGAACAAGGTAGATAGGGGAACACTGACATGGGTTTGCATGGCCTAAGTGGGACAGAGGTAAATAGTGATGCATGCTCAACCTGGGAACAACAGGGCTCTGGGATACAGGGATCTAAGCATAGTTTGAAGAGGGGAAATAATACAAAGATGCTTGACTGTCTTGTGAATATTGGTTTCCCTTGCCTACTATTGTAAAATAGACACTTGAGTGGGATAGAAAGGAATATCAGGAAACATGATTACAGAAAACGTGTAAGCCCGTCTTCAACCTATAACTGATTGGAATACCTAAAAGGGGTTCTAGAACTTGCCCAGTGAAAAAGGCCTCTTGCAAGGCCTCTGCAGAGTACAGGACCTTAGGTGGAATCCTGAGACCCATCCAGAACCTTATGAGGTGGGACATCCCCATTATAAAAGACAAGCAGACCAGGCTGGAACAGCTAGTGCAACAGAAGATATATCTTCAAAGAAAGGTCATCAGGAAAAACCCAAAACAAAAATATCAGCTTGACTGGCTACTACAAGAATAAGCAAGCTGTTCGCCAGGAAGCCATCAAGGCAAGCAATCAAGTTCCTTCAGGATAAACTCCCCTCTAGACTGAAATTCAAAGGGAACACATAATCAGGCATGTAAACTTGCTGGCAACCATATTGGTCTACTGGTGAGTGGAAGAGGGGGAAAAGCAGCAATGAAGAAATGGGCTGAGTTCAACCACGGTCCATTAACTCCCATTGACCTTGAGATGACAGAGAGAAGAGGAAGGGCCGGTTGGTCCAAAGTGTGGTGAGACCTGGGGACACCTGAGCCCATGACAAGGACATAGCCACAGAGGACTAGAGCTGAGAGTGAAGCATCCAGCTGCTATGAAGTGAGGAGAGATGCACAAGAACACCCAAACTTGCAGACAGTACCTGTTTGACCTAGCCTCAATGGGCAGATAATCAGAATACCTTGATAATCAGAACTTGACAAGAGGAAGACTAAAAAAAAAAGTTATTTTTTTTTGATAAGGGAAACAAGGGTAAATTGCTACAATTTGATGAACCTGACCTATACTCTTGGAGGTAGTAGCCCTAAATACAAACAGAGAAGAAGGAGTCTTCACATCAAGTATCAATGCTATCCTCTCTGTACACAGGGTAGATAGGGATTGGCAAGTTAGACATTGGCTACCTAAAATGAGGGGCCGATAAAAGCACGAAGGGACTGGCTTACAAGGTTTCAATAGGGAGTTTATTTTAAGAGTGTAGGGGCGGGAAGAAAGAGTTCCCACTGAATAGTTTTCATCTTGTCTAGAAAGGTCTAGTGAAAAGAGATGGGGATAAGATTCTTATGATTCAAAAGTGAGTAATTGTTATTATGACTAATTGCAACTGTCACAATTGTAAAGGTAGAAGTTTTGTAACAAAAACAGGGAAGTGGTTAGCCTTACAGTCCAGAAACAAAGGACCCAAGGGAGAAGAGCACAAGCAGAATGCAGGATCTCATCCAGAGAAACAGCGACATCAGAGATGAAGGCAGAGATGGGGTCATGGAGAGAGGGAGCAGCTGAGGACTCTAGATTCATAGGAAAAGAGGGACTAAGAGCTGGTGGCCAGGAGGCAGACCTTCAGAATGTGCCCTTTGGAGGTGTAAATTATTATACCTGCCTGAGTGGTTTGGTTTTGTTTTTAAAAAGATCTAAACTGAATAGAGAGAAATACTGTTAACTGATGGTACATGGAGGGGGATTGTAATTAAACAAGGTGTATGATTTGTTGAATGTAAAACTGATGATCTGCCATGTAAACTTTCACTCAATCCACAATAAAAACCTTGAAAAAAAAAAATTGCAGGGCAAAGTCTACAGGAGAAATCACTTTAGACTGGTGTGTATGGATGAAGATTAAAAGGACCTTGAGCTAGTTCCTAAAGCAGACAGGATTTAAGGCTGAACAGTGGTGGAAAGTGCTCTTCCCACAAGTAGATCAAATGTCAAGAACAGGAAGAAATGTGGGACCCTGAGAATCTACGAATAGACAGAACAAACCTAAGTGGCCTTCCACAATACTTTGACAACATTTGAATACTTCTCCTGAGCATAACTTAACTCCTTCACTCAACAAAAGCTGCCCAAGCATAGTGACTGGAAATTTTACAGTCTTTCTTAGGAACACCCTCACCTAAGCAGACAAGATGAGACAGCACAGTTTTCCTCATCAGGACCGTGATCCAAACAACTATCTACAGCTTTCAATCCCCCAAGTCATCATTTCTGGTTTGTCTCTTTAGAAGTCAAAGTAAATGGCTGGAAACAATTTTCTGGCTGTTCTGGATTGGAAAGCTGCTTCTGAGCTTGTACAGAGATGGGGAAGGGAACAGGAAACAGGTCCAACAAGGGTCAGATTCATGAGATGGCTCTAGAGCCAAGGCTTTCAGAACCGTATGAAGAAGACAACTGAATAGGAAGCATGTGGGGCACCATAGTATCTCACTACACATAAAGATATATTTCTTGGATCATAACACTCCCCTCCACCAAACTGCTCTCCTTCTCTTGACATTTTGTTTTGGACAAACTCAAGAGTTTTCATAACACTGCAGATGTATTTCCTCCTGAGAAACCATGTACTTCTTGTCACTTGGTTTAAAATGACATTTGGTTTTCTTGCTGTTCAGAGGGTCCGCCACCACTCTAGGGGAAAACCTGTATCAATAGGCTTTGAATGCTCAACCAGTACAATGGGATTGGGCTGAGACATTCATTTTCAGACCCCAAGTTTATGTCACCCCAGGCTTCTGTCCTCATCAGGTTGATTATCGAAATAATATTTATGAGAAAGACATCTTTTTCAGGGACAAATGTCTTTTAATATGCAAAAGTAACATGTAGAGAGAGAAGAGCAGACATCAGTTAAATAAGTGTAATACTAGTTAGGAACACCTATATATATCTCAATATCCCTAACTTCTGATTTTCTGTTCATCAACTAACCTTATTTCTTTGACAGATTCAACTAAAAACTTAATGAAACAATTTTAGAAGAACAGCATTACATATTAGTAAGTGTTCCTTGAGGGTAGGGAGTTGTATTCATTACTGTTTTTCAAGCGCCTAACTAACTCGACAGCACTTAACAACAACAAAAACAACCATAGATCTACTACACATAAAAGTACTTAATAATGCCCCATTGCTGGTTATGAGCTAGGGATGTCACTTTAGTTCTGGGCTGGTCTGGCAGGAGAATCAACATGCCTTGGGCTAGAGATTTACTACATCCATCCTTGGACAGCATAAAAAGAAACAACTACTTCAAGGACCCGACTCGATGGCACTTAACAACAACAACAACAACAACTTCAAAGCCCAAATTCTTAATTCCAGTTTGCTATAAGATTACCACAGTTTTCAGTCACACTCTGACCATGTTCTTTATTCGACTGTTCAACGGTGTTGTCCCAGCCTACAAGAGGAAAAACTAAACTTATAGAAGGTTGTTTCCTTAAAAAGGCAAAAACTCTAATGTTCCATACAACTTCCTGAATTTCTATAATGTCACAGAATACCTTATCAGTTCAGTAATTCTAGTTTATCTACCAAGATAATGTAATTAATGTTTGTTTGTTTTTAAGTATGAGACAGTGATCTACTTTCATGTAGGTTTTTTCAATAAAGTCTTGATTATGGACCAAAAAAAAGAGTACTAAAAATATTGACTGAAGGAATATAAGAAAGGAGGGAAATGATTGAGTAATTTAAAACACTGCATACATCAAAGGCATAAATTATTAAAGCACATAAAAATAGTGATCATGTTTAACCTAGAAAACTGTAGGATAAGAGTCATAAAGAAAATATAGCATTATAGAAAAATTAGAAGGACACTTGGATCAACCAATATCAAATGAAGGTGCAATGAAAAGTGTGCCAATCACCTCCCCCAACTGCTATTCATTTCCTAGAGTCCCTATAGGGCAAAGTAAAACTCCTTAGAATTTCCAACACTGTAAATCTTTACGAGAGCAGTTTCATCTTTCTCCCATGGAGCAGCTGGTGAGTTTGAGCCACCGACCTTGGGTTTAGCAACCCAATGTTTAACCCACTGTGTCACCAGAGTTCCTTGAAAAGTATACAGTGTTGCCAAATAGACTGTGTGATAATAATAAGTGCTGTCCTCCATCATCTGAGGAAATGAAATTATACAGTTCTATATTACTTCAGCAACTGAACAAGGATCAATGTGCATGAGTTAAAGAAAGCCAGATTCCAATTATATAAAACAATTTTAAAATAATTAGATCTGGTCAGCAATGAGTTGTTGGTCATGAGCATCCTGTCACTGAAGATAAGGATCATCACCACTCATCAATTTCTGCCTCTAGTAGGATCTCATACTCAGTGGGCTCTAAGGTATGGTCCACAACTAAGATTCTACTAATATAGAACTCTGTGACCAAGCAAGAACAGAGCTGAGATGACTTCATGGCAGAGGGGAGTTTGGAATCAAACTAGGAAGGAGGTGATATAGAATGGTAAATTGGACTCATTTGAAAAGATGAGTTCATAATGGAGTGTGGATCCCAAAAATCATACTCTGTATGTGCGAGTGTGTGTGTACGTGCGTGTAAGATTAGGAACCTTAAGGACCAGAGGTGTCAGTCCAAAAACAAACTATTTAGTGATAATTAGAGCCTTTCCAAATTGATAGATAAACTTAATCTGTATCAGACTCAAATGAGAAAATCATCAGATAATTACCCAGGTTGATATAATAGGGAGAAACCACAGCTAGAAATTGAAGGAAACCAATAACAAGAAGAGCCTAGACCACAAAACTGTAACCAATTTGAAATGTATGAATGGTGGTCTATGAGCTGCTGCCATAAAAGTGCCAGTCCTGGCAGCCTTGGACCCTTGTCATTATCAAATCAGGGGTCATTATTTTATGAATCCTATTCTATTGTATCTGAGCCAGAACAACAGCAGCCCCTTCTTTCATTTTGCTTGGATAATGGCCCAAAAAGTCACTTTACTATGACTTAAAGAGTGCTGTGCCCATGTGTCCACAAGCAGTGGGAATAATTGAGGGGTGGAATGTGCCAGAGTCTCTTGGACAATCCTGCGGATGTGGGTACCTTAGTTATCTCATGCTATTATAACAGAAATACCACAAGTTGATGACTTCAACAAACAGACATTAATTTTTTCACAGTTTAGGAGGCTAGAAGTCTGAATTCAGGGCACAAGCTCTTTCCTGTCAGTTCTGGAGGAGGGTCCTTGACTCTCAACTTGTTTCCTGGTTCTTTAGAGATTTCCAGGTTCCTTGGCATCAATCTTTCCCATCTCTGCTAGCTCACTTGTTAGTTTCATCGCTTTTATATCACAAAAGAGACTGACTCAAAACACACCCCATACTAATTCTGTCTCCTGAATATAACAAAGACAACCCATTTCCAGATGGAATGATAACCATAGGCATAGAAGCCATGATTCATTTGGAAGGCACAATCCAATCTCTAGTGACTCTGTAGAGGGATTCCTAGGAGCAGCTGGTGAGCTTGAACTGCTGACCTTGTGGTTCAAATCGACCTTGTTGTTCAGCGCATTAACTCGCAGAGCCACACCAGAATCAGCTAGTGGGGAGGCAAAGAACTTCAAAGGAGAGAAGGAAAAGCTAGATGATATTTAGGGCCACAGACGAAACTTTGTTTTTCACCATTCCTAATATGTGGCAGTGGTGAGGAAGAAGTGTCTTCAAATACTTGCTCAGATTTTAAAAGAGTTGAATGACTGAAGACAACCTCATAACAGTGGCTGAGAAAATAAGTTTGAGAAATATTGAATTATTCCTTAACATAATTTTGAGTGAAAAATAAAGGAATCTTATAGAAAAGTCCTTCTAACTGATGTTTGCAAGTTCAAAATTTTCGCTCACAACTTGTTTAAAAAAGAACAGTATCATTATTTTGAAATCTGATAAAAATAAAGAATTTTTTTATCAGATTTCAAATTAATCTCAGCCAGAATTTCCAAATTCATGACCCTCTCATTCAACATTTCTCTAGTGAACATCAAGGTAAACTGAACCATGAAGGCAGAAGAGATGGTCCTCTAACTACTCAGGGGAATGTTCCCAGGTGAACTGTTGTATACAAGTCACCTTTGTTCCCTCACCTGCCTTACTGGGTCAGAACTCAAGCCAAGATGGAGCCTTTACCATGTGGGACCACCATGGCTCAAAGTGTCCTAGGAGACACCTGATCAGCACAGCCCGGTTCTAACTAACCAGCTGGACTGATGATTCTAACTGTGGGTGATCTAGACTTTCAAAATCTTATCTCCTCCTGAGAATTTCCTGACTCACAAGGGAATGAGGAGCAAGGAGTGGAATAAACTCACTCCAAGTCATCTTGCTTTTTTATAAGCAATGTGGCAAAAGCATGACTAGGGAAGGAGGATTATGTTGTAAGTTAAAATGAGGTGTTTGTTTTTCCTCTGGATTTTTAATTATTCAGGCTCTCGGTGCCCTTGACTCCTCCCAGCCTCTCTTGCATGTCTAGAAATAATTAAGAGTCGGATTAAATAACAGTGTCCGCCAGCCCCACCAGGAACATCGCACTGCAGCCCTCTGCCCACCACATCACAGCTTCTTCTCCTGTCCCTGACAGCTCAAGGTCATCTGCTCCTGGAACTCTCCCTTATCCACCACACTGTCCCCAACCTCCAGAGACTCCTGTCATCACAGTATTAGCATCTGAGAGTCACATCATGTGTATTTGTCTGTTCTCATGATTAGGAGCTGACAACATGAAAGAACAGAACAAAGCAGGAGACTTGCATAATCAGAGGTCCTGAATTCCAAGCTTGACTTCACCTTGCTAACTGGGTGACCTTGGGCAAATCTCTTTACCTATTTGAGCTTCAGTTTGCTCATCCATAAAACAACAACAACAACAACAACAACAAACACCATGATGATAATCCTGCTCTACCTATTTCAGAAGGCTATTGTGAATTTTCAATGAGATAACCCATGTGAAAGTGTTTTAGAAATGGTGAAACACCTTGTTTCTATTGTTATTGATACAGAGACCAGGCCTCTTCTTATACACCAGTGTCCGGTCTGAACCCAATGAGGGTTCAGCACAAATTTGTTTCAAACCTCACTGAATGTCTGCCAATATTCATACAATGCTCCACACAGACTCCTTCCATCAACAATTGGCCCTCCATATCTACAGGCTCTACATCTTCATATTAGACTAAAATATACAGGGGGGAGGGAGCAATTAAGTGGTCAAAGCAATCTCTCAAAGGCTCAGAGGGAGCATAAAATGCTATTTACATGCATTACATAAGGTTAGGTATTGTAATATAGAGAAGAATTCAAGTATATAGGAAAATGTGCTTAGGCTATACACAAATACACCATTTTATATAAGGGACTTGAGTAGTCACAGCTTTTAGTATACATTAACGTTCCTCGAGCCAATCCTCCACAGATACCGAGGGGCAAGTGTACACCCTTTAGAAGTCAAGCTGCCATGAACTTCATTATAAAAACACTTACCAAGAAGTTTCTTGCAGCCTGGCCTCCCAGATCCCTAGAAGCGAGACTAGAGAGCATAGCCAGCCCTTGGAGTCTGCTGAAGGATGCAACATCAGCAGCAGAGTGACACTAAACCTCCACCAGCACTCATACTGCACTAGGACATCCATCCCTGTTGTCCAGAATACCCAGGGATTTTCTCCCTTTCCTTTTAGACCACTAACGGCAGAATTTCTATTACAGCCAGTGCAGCCAAACTCCCTGGCACCACTCACCTCACCATTTGACAAGCTAAAGGCCCAGAATTCCCCAGATGGGACTTGTTTTTAGAGTTATAACTAAAATCTGATTGCCCAACAGAGATCACCCAGGAGACTACAGGAAAAACGATGCTATGTGACATCTGAAGCCATTAATTGCCCATCTTCCCTACAGCAATGTGCTGACAGTGCTCTGTCTTCTTCCTGAGTATCTGCTAACAGGTCTGCCTGTGATTAGGAGCACTTCTAGAGATACTAACCAGCTCTGCATCTTCAACAGCTGACACCTATGAGCAACTCTTGTTTTACAACAAAGCAAATTCAATAATTAAAGGCTTTGTGGAGAATTCCAATCCAAAGTGTCTTTCAAAAGAGCTCTAAAAATGCTTCAATTAGAACTAAACCACCATTTCTTGCACTTTATCATACAACCATGGGCCCCAGAGTCAGTTCTTGTCTAATGATCTGATAAAGGAGACAAGAAGTATCTGAGAGTTCATGAGTAACTTTTGCAATATTTTACAAACTTGGAAGAAAACTAAACCCAGAGTGTTGTGCAGTTGATAGTGATCCCCTTGAAAGACCTGAAGTGTCCTCCTAACTGCTACCCAAATTCTACCATTTCTTAAACTCAAGATGCATTTCTTCCATGAAGCTTTCTCTGATTGTTCCTGTCTAGGAAGAGTCATTCATTCAACATTTATTTATTGGGCATCTGTGATATGCATCAATGGAGTCCTGGTATGGCGCTATGAGTTAATGCGCTGGAATGCAAAGTTGGTCTGAACTTCAAGGTCAGTGGTTCAAGCTCACCAGCCGCTCCTAGGAGAAACCCTATAGAGTGTTGCTATGGGTCAGAACCAACTCAATGGCACTTACCAACAGCAACAAATATGTATCAGTTACTGCGTTAGGTTCTTAAGAGAGAGCGAGAAAGAGATACAGAGATAGATAGATATAATCAAAATCTATGCCTGGTGGCTCCATTCTCTGATCCCATGCATCAAATGTAGCCTATTACAGATAGACTTTTCCTGAGAAGCATACGACTCCCTACTGCACAATTATAAACCTATGTTTTTAAGCAACTTGGAAGTCATGATGAAAAAACTAAACAGAAGATTTCAAATGGTAACTTCAGAAGAAAAAATACTTATAATAATGAAATTTGCAAAGACCTGGAGTTAGAAAACTAAAAGAGAAGGACACATTCAGAATTTCTAAAGCTGAAAGAATCAAAGGAAAAATACAAAACACCAATGCAATTTTAAAGGATTCTATGGGAGAGAAATTGAACAATTAAAGAAGTATCAAAAGAAGATGGAAGGAATTCACAGACTCACTGTACCAAAAAGAATCAGTCAACTTTCAATCATTTCAGGAGGTAGCATATGATCAAGAACTGATGGTAGTGAAGGAAGAAAAGGTTCAAGCTGCACTGAAGGCACTGGTGAAAACCAAAACTCCAGTTATCTACAGAATACTGAGATGTTTCAGCAAATGGATGCAATGCTGGAGGCACTACTCATCTATGCCAACAAAACTGAAAGAAGGCAACCTGGCCAACCAACTAGAGGATAGCCATATTTGTGCCCATTACAAAGCAAGGTGATTCAACAGAATGTGTAAATTATTAAATAATAACATTAATTTCACATGTAAGTAAAATTTTGCTGAAGATACTACAATAACAGTTACAGCAGTTCTGTGACAGGAAACTTCCAGAAATTCAAACCAGATTCAAAAGAGGACCTGAAACAAAGGATATCATTGCTGATGTCAGATGGATCATGACTAAAAGCAGAGAATACCAGAAAGATGCTATCCTATGGTTTCATTGACTATGTAAAGGCATTCAACTGTGTGGATCATAACAAATTATGGGTAACACTGTACAACAATATGTGACAACAAACCATTCCTCCCACAGTACTGTGTATCCAACTGGGTTCAATAATCTGTTGTAGTGGCCACAGAGAACTCAGACACCATATTCACAGTTAAGAGGTTTATTAGGGAAGTTAACAGGTTACATACAATTCAGTATCAGAAATGCTCAGGACATGGTTATTCTAGTCAACGGCTGGTAAATGCCCACACGACACACCAATCTACCATAAGTCTCAGCCTGAAGGCACTTGGCTCTAGGTCTGTGGGTTAGTAACCTAGCTCCCCTACTTAAGTGCCTGGAGGTGCCCCTTTACAAGCAAGCCTCTTTCCCAAATTCACCCGGCTTTATTAACACTGTGAGCTGGGAAGTCCACTGTTTTGTCTCATGCTCTGGTTCCTGGTTCTTCTGCTACTGCCCCTCTGTTAGTCCTCTGGCATGGCAGCTTTCTATCCCTGGGTCGAGGAGGTTCAATGTGCAGGGATCTCAGGGTCCAAAGAACGTGCTCCATTCCTGGCTCTTCTTCTTTGATGGTAGTGAGACCCCCTCCACCCCCGCTCCCCTTACTTCTGAGATGGTTCATTTTAAACTCACGCTAGAGTTTCGAGTTTTTACAATTACAAATAACTCTGTTAACATCTACAGCTGAATCATGTTATCCTTATCTTCTCCAATCTTGTCTTACCCAGACCCAGGAGGGCAGAAAAGTTGTTTGGTGGGAGTTAAAAACTATGGCTAGAAGTTGTTGTTGTGAAGTGCCGTCGAGTCGGTTCTGACCCATAGCGACCCTGTATAGGGTTTCCAAGGAGCAGCTGGTGAACTCGAACTGCCAACCTTGCAGTTCAAATGGCTTTGCAGTCTGGCGCATTAACCCACAGCACCACACCATGGCTAGAAGAGGTATTAGATAATTCACATGACACATTGGGAATTCCAGAACACTTCGTTGTGCTCATGCAGAACCTGTACATAGACCAAGAGGTTATCGTTAGAACAGAAAAATGGAAACTGAATGGTTTGAAATCAGTAAAGGTGTGCATCAGGGTTGCATCCTTCACTGTACTTATTTAACCTGTATGCTGAGCAAATAATTCAAGAAGCTAGACCATATGAAGAAGAATGTGGCATCAAGATTGAAGGAAGACTCATTAACAATACGTAATACGCAGATGACACAACCATGCTTGCTGAAAGTGAAGAGAATTGAAGCACTTACTTATAAGGATCAATGATTACAACCTTCAGTACAAATCACATCTCAACATAAAGACTACACAAATCCTCATGATTGAACTCATAAATAACATAATGATAAATGGAGAAAAGATTGAAGTTGCCAAGGATTTAATTTTACTTGGATCCACAACTAACGCCCATGAACGCAGCAGTCAAGAAATTAAACAGTGTATTGCATTGGGAAAATTTGCTGCAAAACACCTCTTTTAGAGTTTTAAAGGAAGTCACTATGATGACTATGGTGCACCTGACACAAGCCATGGTAGTTTAAATCACCTCATTTTCTGGTTAAAACCTAGACAGTGAATAAGGAAGATCATAGAAGAACTGATGCATTTGAACTATGCTGTTGGAGAAGAATATGAAATATACCATGGGCTTCCAAAAGAACAGACAAATCTGTCTTGGAAGAAGTATAGCCAGAATGTTCCTTAGAAGCAAGGATGCTAAGGCTTCATCTTATGTACTTGGATATGTTATCAGAAGGGACTAGTCCCTGGAGAAAGACATCATGCTTGGTAAACTGGAGAGTCAGCCAAAAAGAGGATGACCCTCAATAAGACAGATTGACACAGTGGGTACAACAACTGATTCAAAAATAGCAATGACTGTGAGGATGGTGTAGAACCAGGCAGTGTTTCCTTTTGATATTCACAGGGTCACTATGAGTCAGCATGAATTCAACAGCACCTGAAAGTGCTGGGCACATGACTCATCCTCAGTATATATTTTATTTGTTGAATTCAAAAATTCTGCTAGAAATGGGAGTTGCTCATCCATGTCTGCTGTTGGTTATATCCTGGATATAGAAAATGGGACATCTAACTCCAAAGAAAACTATATAGTTAGTCCTAAGGGGCCTGCAGTCCCTCTATTCTCTCTAACTAAGCATATTGTCTGACCAGAGCACTGTGTTTGTGAGGGATAAATAATGTCATATTTTATCTATAAGAACTGGCATAAGCAACCTGTGCATTACAAAAAGAAAATCAGCAGTTAGCAAGTTTGACTTTGGACTGAAGACCACCCATGTGACCCACAAGGATTTGCCTGCCTGAATATCATAAACCAGTTGTCAGAGCCACCCACCCAGTCAGGGTACACTTAAGACTATAATCAACCCAGTAAGCCCCAAGATCCTGGGCATCCTCACTGTCCAGGTGACCAGCATTTGCTGTCTCTTAGGTTCCGCCTCTTGAAATACATCTCTGGAATAGCTGTCTTTGCTCTGTCTTAGAATGTTATTGAGTTTGGGTTGGTCTCTGTTAGAAGATGGACTGTCTTAGTTATCTATTGCTGCTCATGTGAAAGAAATACCACAAGTGGAAGACTTGTGAAAACAGAAACTTATTTTCTCACAGGCTAGGAGGTTCAGGGCACCAGCTCTAGGGAAAAGCTTTCTCTCTCTGTTAGCTCTGAGAGAAAATCCTTGTCTCCTATTAGTATCAGTGGACCCAGCAATGCTCCTTGGAGGTATCCATGTGTTTGGGTATCAATCCAAAGGATATGTTCTGCTCCCAGCTCTTCTTTCTTGATGGCACTGACAGCCCCCTCTATATATTCACTTCTTTCTCCTATTAACTCTTGTAAGATAAAAGGTAATACAGGCCATACCCCAAGGGAGCTCTCCTTATCTCAGATCAGGACAGTGACCAGAGTAAGGGTAGTTCATTCTACCCCAATCTCTTTGCAAATGACTGGTTGGTCACATCAGATCACACCATGGGGATGCTTCCATTACTTCATAGCTGTCAAACCACTGAGAATCATGGCCCTGCCAATGACTCTCATGTACTGTAGACATGTTATCACTCCCCCATATATTTTTAGGGGAGACAATTCAATCCATCACATGCACCAACATCCTTTACTACCCTACATGGCATTAGGTGAGTGGACAATGCTCTCTGAATCATCAGAGGCATCTGTGAATCCTACCAGTATGCCATTGATAAACACATCACTAGCACTGACAGGGTACACCCAGCCAGTCACTGTGCGTGGAGCCACCATGAGTTAGGGGCAAACTTGATGGCAGCTAACAACAACATTTCAGATATGATACACTTTTCTCCAGTCTTACCACATCTGACAGTTCTGATCCAGGCTCATGTGGGTCAGCCTGGAAGTATTCCTGCCTCCTTCTCCATCCTCTAGGATTTGTTGTTGTTGTTGTTAGGTTAGGTTGAGTTGTGGTATTGGAGGAGACTATTGAAAGTGCCATGGGCCGCCCATAGAACCAACAGATCTGTGTTGGAAGAAGCGCAGCCAGAATGCTGCATTAAAGTGAATGTAATGGGAGAACAATTAGACAGGACTCAATGAGCTAAGTGAGACAGAGGTAAATAATGATATATGCACAAC
>NW_006408648.1:3643251-3644472 GCF_000296735.1 Chrysochloris asiatica | reverse complement strand
GGGCAGGCTTTGGAAGTGCCTGAAAAGGAATTCATAAAAAATGATTATAAAATGTATCAAAACACTATACAATGGAATTGAGAAAAATAAGGAAGAAGTCAGGAAAGCACTACAGGAACAATCAAATAAGATAGATACAGCATTGCAAACAATTCAAAACCTACAGAAAGTGGTGCAAACAATTAATAACAGAATATCAGAAACTGACAATACACTGAAAGGGCAAAGGAGTAGAATAGAAGAGATGGATGTCAGAACTAGTGAGTTAGAAGATAAATCTCTCAACACTACTAAGATAGAAGAGCAAACACAAAAAAGAATTTTAAAAATCTGGAGAAGGCTTAAGATTCAAGTTAGACAACATGAAGGGGAATAACTTAAGAAGTTTTGGCATTCCAGAATAAGAAGAATCACACAAGTCCACACAGGAGATAGTTGAAGAGCTGCTGGAAGAAAATTTTCTTAATATCCTGAAAAGCAAAAAGATAAACATTCAAGAAGCTCAACAAACCCCAGGAAGGATAGATCTTAAAAGAAAATCACCAAGACATATAATAATCAAGCTCTCTAAAATCAAAGATAAGGACAGAATCCTGAAAGTAGCTAGGGAAAAGAGAAGTGTAACATACAAAGGCAAGCAAATCACATTAAGCTCGGATCTCTCAACAGAAACCATGAAGGCAAGAAGGCAATGAGCCAGAGGGCATGGAGGAAGGTAGAATCTCCACTGAGTAATATCCAATCTGTCTAGGTGGGGCTGATGAAAGGAAATGTGGATAGGTCTCTTGTGATACAATAGTGAATGACTGTTATAGGACTGATTGTGAGGGTTGGAAATGTAAAGGTAGATGCTTTGTAGCAAGGAGGGGAGTGATTGACTTCGTAGTCTACGAGCAGAGGTCCCTGGGACCATGATGGGAGAAGAACGGAGAGTGGGACCCTACCCAAAGAAGCAGTGATGCCTGAGATGGAGGCAGAGAGATGACGTGGAGAGATGGAGCAGCTGGGGACTTTAGACCCAGAGAGGGAGAGGGGCTGTGTGCTGACCACCAGTGGGGGAGGGGGGAGGAGGGAGGAGAGGGGCTTGTAGGGTGTACCCTTTGGTTGGTTGATGATGCATGGAA
The DNA here is from genome assembly GCF_000296735.1 of Chrysochloris asiatica. NCBI lineage: Eukaryota > Metazoa > Chordata > Mammalia > Afrosoricida > Chrysochloridae > Chrysochloris > Chrysochloris asiatica. The sequence continues at coordinate 3,643,348 of NW_006408648.1, read as the reverse complement.
GGAATTGTAACCATGGCAATGAAATGATATACAGTAGGATGAATGTAAAACTAATGTTCTCCCATGTAAACTATCACATAATTCACAATAAAACATT
>NW_006408648.1:3626477-3636902 GCF_000296735.1 Chrysochloris asiatica | reverse complement strand
AGTCGCATTTTGAGTGCCTTCCAACCTGAGGGGCTCATTTTCTGGCACTATATCTGACAGTGTTTCTCTGCTATTCATAAGGTTTCAGTGACTAAATATTTGGAAGTAGTTTGTCACTCCTTCTTCCTAGTCTGTCTTCATCTGGAAGCTCATCTGAAACCTGTCTACCACGGATGACCCTACTTGTATTTAAAATACCGGTGGCAAAGCTTTCAGAATCACAGCAACTCACAAGCCACCACAGTACAACAAACTGACAGATGAGTAGTGGTTTAAAATTAGTTTAAATTTTATTTTAATTTAAATCTATCCTCTAGGATAGATCCTGAAAATTATTCTACTGGAAGCCAGTGATGGCATTTAGTCATGCAAAGCAATGAGCTGACTTCATTTTCTTCAATAGATTTTTCATTGAGATTCAGTGAAATAAGAGAAGCCTTATTCATGAGATTTATGTTTGTCTTCATCATTCACAGCATAATTTGTGACAATTAAAAACGTACTTTAGTATCTTCTTGGGTCTGAAAACTTCTTCCCATTTATCAATGAATCTTCATACCATCAGTCCCCTCACAGATATGAAGATGTTGGGAACATCCTCATTCTTCACCAAAGTGGGAGCTTTTCTTTTCCAGCTCCATTGTCCTGAGAGTTCAGAGTTAACTCCAGCACATCTGTACTACAGCTATACTGTCCCTGACATGTTCCCTAGGGATCTGCCAGTCAGTCACCACTCCCTGCTTCCTCTCACCTTCTCACCTTGCATCTCTGAGATATATATATATAGTCTTAAAGCTGACCCTGCTTAGATACCTCTCCTAGACAAAGAATCCCAGAGAAACATTTGGGAAATAAGAGATAGGGGCAAAAAGAGAACAGGGCATTGTAGTATGGTGAAAGAAGACTGGAGTTGGCATAAATAATCTGAGTTCAAGTTCTGTTTTATTATCTAATAGATGTTGTTAAGTACTGTGGAGTCAGTTCTGACTCATAGCAGCCCTGTATAGAATTTCTGAGTAGTGACTGGTGAGTTTGAAATGCCTACTTTGCGGTTCAAATCAACCTTATGGTTGAGTACTTATCCTACACCAGTAATCCATTTAACAGATAGAAAGGCTCAATACAGTCAGCCTCATCCTACTTATAAATGGAGAAATATACTTGTTGGAGGAATCAAATGAGATATTTAAATAAACTGTAAAAAATGATAACTACCTTCCAGGGTTGGGTTGTTATGAAAATTAAATGATTAAAAGAAATTAAATGAGAAGATATATTTCCAATGTTTAGGACAAGTTTTATACATAATGTTCAAATAAGAGGTAGTTATTTTATTATTATATACAAACAAAAACTAAACTACTGCAATCAAGTTGATTCGAACTCCTAGGACCATCTATGACAGAATAGAACTTCCCCTTAGGTTTCCAAGGCTATATAAATCTTTATGGAAGCAGACTGTCAAAATGTTCTCCAACTGCTGGGGGGCTCAAACTGTCAACCTTATGGTTAGCAATTGGGCACTTTAACCTCTGAATCACCAAACTTTGCTTTGTTTTATTAGAGAGCAATGACTACTTATTTAGGTCTTCCTTGGATAAGCATGGTATACTTAATTGTGCTCATGAGGAAACTGTACATAGACCAAGAGACAGTTGTTCAAACAGAACAAGGGAACACTGAATGGTTTTATATTAGGGAATGTGTGCACCAGACTTGTATTATTTCACCATATTTATTCAACCTGTTTGCTGAGCAAATCCAAGAAACTGGATTATATGAAAAAAACAAACAAACATGGCAACAGGATTGGAGGAAGACTCATTAACAACCTGTGATATGCAGATGATACAACCTGTTTGCTGAGCAAATCCAAGAAACTGGATTATATGAAAAAAACAAACAAACATGGCAACAGGATTGGAGGAAGACTTATTAACAACCTGCATATGCAGACTATACAACCTTGCTCGCTGAAAGTAAAATACTTACTGATGAAGATCAAAGACCTCTTCCAACACAGATTGGCTTGTTCTTTTGGTAGTCCATGGTATTTTCAATATTCTCCTCTAACACCATAACTGAAAGGCATCAATTCTTCTACCACCTTTCTTCTTCACTCTCCAACTGTCACATGAGTATGAGGTTATTGAAAATACCATGGCTTGGGTCAGGTGCATATTAGTCCTCAAACTTCAACACTTTAAAGAGGTCTTGAGCAGCAGGTCTGCCTAATGCAATACATTGTTTGATTTCTTGACTGTTGCTTCCATGAGGTTGATGATTGATCTGAGCAAAATGAAATCTTTGCCAACTTGAATGTTTTCTCCCTTTACCTTGATATTATTTATTGATCCAGTGGTGAGGATTTTTGTTTTCTTGACATTGAGGTGAAACCCATACAAAAGGCTGTGGTCTTTGATCTTCATCAGTAAGTATTTTAAGTCCTCTTTACTTTCAGCAAGCAAGGTTGGATAATCTGCATATCACAGGTTGTTAATAAGTCTTCCTCCAATCCTGATGCCATGACCTTCTTGAATTTTCTCAGAAAACAGATTGAATAAGTATGGTGAAAGAATACAACCCTGGCACACACCTTTCCTGATTTTAAACCATTCAGTGTTCCCTTGTTCTGTTCGAACGACTGCCTTTTGGTCTATGTACAGGTTCCTCAAGTGTTCCAGAACACTTATATTTCACAATGTTGTTCATAGCTTTTCTTAATTCACACAATCAAATGCCTTTGTGTAGCCAATAAAGCACAGGCAAATGTCTTCCTTGTATTCTCTGCTTTCAGACAAGATACATCTGATGTCAGTAATGATATCTTCATTTCACATCCTTCTCTCAATCCGACTTGAACGTTCCAAATTTCATGGTGTTACCTTAGTACTTATATAAGGATCAACCCAGTAATATTAGTCCAAAGGAATGAATGAACCATTCTAGGTGTGAAACTGCTGTCAGAGTCAGAGATGTTCTGGGCAAAGAGTACTTTCCTATTGCCTTTCAAATCACACTCTTTCAGCCTTCCCCAAAGATGACTCTTAATAAATGTTTCAGCTATTTAAATATTGATAGTTTGTTGGTTATGTTTCCCCACATACTCAAGAAAAACCAAACAAACAAAACCACTGTTTTTCTTTTCTATAAAATAAATGTCCAGCATAAACTCTGAGTTCATGACAGCGGGTCAATAAAATAACACTTGACCAAACGACATGAAGTTTCCTCTGTTCACTCTCTGAACTACTGCAGATCAGAGTAAAGCCTGAAATGTCTGAAATATGATCTTCCACCTGCCGCTTGATCTTCCATCTATCACTGCTCTAATTCAGCAGGGACTGCATGGTAAAGCAAGACAGGCCTCCAGGGGTCCACTTGGTGATGAGCAGATGTTAACTAAGACATCAAATTGGATAAAGGTGACTCTGCTTCAAAGTAAGAAGAGGCTAACATACTTTGGTAGCCAGAGGAGATGCCAAGATCTTACTAAACAGCTCAACATCTGGCTGTAAGTCAAGGTGTCTAGGGTATAGGTATTCTCATGATGGTCTTCAGATGAAGGAGTAAAAAGAACATGAGATTTAAAATAAGAAACCTAGGTTAGACTTCTAGTTCACTACTATACAAACTGAATGATTTTGGAAAGTCGCTTAACTTCTTTGTGACTCAGAATCCTCCTCTGCAAAGTAGGTATAATACTATTGTGAGGAGCCCTAGAAGTACTGTGGGCTAGACATTGGGCTGCTAACTACAAGGTCAGTGGTTCAAATCCATCAGCCACTCTTTAGGAGAAAGATGAGGCTGTCTCCTGCCATAAAGACTTCAACATAAAGACTTGGAAACCCTAAGAAGCAGTTCTACTCTGTTCTACAAGGTGATGTAAGTTGGAATCCACTCGGTGGCAGTGGGTGATACTATTGTGAATGTTGTTAGTACCTAGGACAGTTCCTAGTATATAGGAAGTACTTCATCAATATTAAAAAAAAAAAAAAAAAGTTAAACTAAATTACAGCATAACCACTGTCAGTAGGCCAATTATCTGGGTTCTTTTTCTTATAGAAGAAGCTATATTTTTGTTATCTAGCTACACTATTTTTGTTGGTTTTTTGGTTACAAATCGGGCTGCTAACCTCAGGGTCAGCAGTTCAAAACTACCAGCTGTTCTGTGGGAGAAAGATGAGGCTTTCTTCTCCTGTAAAGATTTATAGCCTCAGCAACCCTGTACAGGGTCGCTATGAGTCGGAACTGACTCCATGACACATAACAATAAGTAACAACAACAATAAAAACTATTGAGAGACTATCAGAAGATGGTCTTTAATCATGACCAAGTCCATTAGAGGGATGAAAGCTGGCTACAGCTTTGTGCTCATGAATAACAATGTCTAGGCCAACAAAATTCACAGCACCACAAGTATATTTTAAAACATGTCTGTTGCTGTAAGATAAATTTATACCATGATTTTCATCTGGATATAGAAGAGAAGTTTTAAGCCACCAAAGTTACTTCTTTGTATCCTGGTAAATAGATCCTATCTTTAAAAATGCATGCCTATCTTTGTTGACAATTCTGTCTCCCACACTGAGAAATGTTCTTGGAACCAGGATCTGTTTCTGGAAACCAATTTAAATTTATGAAGCTGCTGGTATTTATGATCAAATGGAAGTAAATCTGGTTGAAGCAAAGACCTATATATCCAAGATAATCTGACCATTCATTTATTAATTGCGTTCCCTAGCTAATACCCAAACCACAATCTGCCCTTAGCTCAACCACCCTGCAGGAATCCTGGCAACTCAGTAGCACCATATCAGAGTTAAAAAGAAGGGGAAGCAAAACAGCATTAGATCAAGCAACACACCCTCTGCAATCAACATTTAACACCCAGGAGGGGGGCAGGCAGGGCTCAGACAGTGGTGGCAGAACTCCACCCCACACCGCTTTTCAGAGAAACTCTTCCAACTGGAACATAGAGCTACTAATCTGACACATACCCAAAAAGAAATGTGGGTAAAAATAAAATTATGATGACTCCCACGAGAGGGCCAGGAAAAGAACATATTGAAACAATCATGGCATACAGCCCTGCCTAACGCCAATGATACTTAAAGTTAGGTTTTAGCTAGGGACAGGAAAGGATCGGTCAAGTTATTTTTCTTCCTCAAAATCCTTCAATAGCCATTACTACTAAATACAATCCAACAGCTCTGGTGTAGACAGAAAGTCTATTATTTCAACATTTCCAGCTTTCTCTCATTATCCCAAATCCTCTTCACACACACAAACAAACACATACACATACTATTTCCTAAATTCCCCAAACCTTCCCAATGCTTAAAAGGCTTGCCTTTTCTTCTACTTCCCTCCTCATCTCCACAAGTCCAGCTTCTACACATCCTTCAAAGCCTTTCAAGGCCAAGTCCATAACTGGAATTTTTCTCTTCCTTCTCTCTACTCCTATGACAGTTTCCAAATGAGTAATCCATCCCATCAGTGTAAATTCCATAAAGGCAAAGATTCTGCCTATATTGCTTAAGCTCATAATACTTCACACTCAGAGTAGGAATTCTGTAAACATTTGTTAAATTGATGAATGATCAATGTCAAGATGATTTTTCTGTAGCTTGAGTTTTCTAGACCTTACCAGACAGGAAGACCCCATTAATAGATGTAATTAAAATTTCATCAGCTTTGAAGGTTTATTGTGGTTACCAGGGATGAGAGGGAGGTGGAAAAGGGAGTCACTGCTTAAGGGCACTGAGCTACTATTAAGGGTGATAGAAAATTTTGGAGGCAGATAGGTAATGATTATAAAACGTAACGAACAGTTGCTGAATTATACATGCAAAAAAATGTTGATATGGTAAATGTTTTGTTTTATATATGATGGTGGTGGTTATGTGCTGTGGAGTCGGTTCCGACTCATAGCGACCCTGTATAGGGTTTCAGAGGCTGTAAATCCTCATGGGAGCAGAAAGCCTCATCTTTCTCCCGCGGAACAGCTGGTAGTTTCGAACTGCCGACCTTAAGGTTCGCAGCCCGATTTGTAACCACTACGCTACCAGAGCTCCTTTGAGTTCTCTGGAGTCCTCACTATATCTGGATTGAGCTCTGATAGAAGCTAAATTAATGTTCCTTTTCCCTTCTTTATCTTCACAAGACCAGCATCATCTGTCCCCCATGTGTGATACGAAGCCCTCCTGAAAGGAGCTCCTCTAACTTTTGCAGAATGCTTCTCTCCAAAGTTCCCAGATGTGAGCCAATGGTTTTGGAAGAGATGAACATCTCTGAAACTCATTTTCATTTCCCTTCCATTCAAGTCCATCACACAAATAGGCACCAATGGGCTACTTGCCTCTCTGATAAAATGGCCAGAAAATGTCTAAATGGCACAGTGACCACAGCGTGGACTGTAGCTACAGGACCTTACCTTTTACCTAACCTCTCTTCCAACTGCTGGCAAATCTTATCCTTTGTTCCTCTCCTGGAGGCATTTAAACAAAAGAGTTGACTACACCCATGCTTCTTACTTTAAGAGGGAAGGCCTTTTCTACCTACCTCCTTAAATGTGTCTACCCAAGGCCTACATTATACCCCTGGAGCACCTCAAAGGCCATCATCTCAGTCCCTCTCTCTCTAAGTTGATAGCACACAACTCTTCACCATTGCCCTGGGGTCCTTCCCTCCTGAAATGATTCACAAAAATGGATTTAATCAGATACTGTCTAGAACCAGAGGGTTTATCAAAGCTGAAACTTTCTGTTGTTGTTAGGTGCCACTGAGTCAGTTCTAATTCATACAACCCTATGCACAAAAGAATGAAACACTGCCGAGTCCTGTGCCATCTTCACAATTGTTAAGCTTGAGCCCATTCCTGCTGCCACTGTGCACATCTCATTGGAGGTCTTATTCTTTTCTGCTTCACTTCAGTAAACATGATAACCTTCACCAAGGACTGGTCCCTCCTGACAATATGTCTAAAGGATGAGAGACAGAGTCTCACCATCATGGCTTCCAAGGAGCACTCTGGTTGTACTTCTTCCAACACAGATTTGTTTGTTCTTCCGGAAGTCCATGGCATTTTTAATATTCTTCTCCAAAAGCATAACTCAAATGCATCAATTCTTCTACAGTTTTTCTTATTCACTGTCCAAATTTCATATACATGAAGCTATTGAAAATACCATGGCTTGGGATGGGCACACCTTAGTCCTCAATCTAGCATCTTTGCTCTAATTCATTGCTTGATTTCTTGAAAACTGCTTCCATGGGTGTTGGTCATAGACCCAAGCAAAATGAATCTTTGACAACTTGAATCTTTTCTCCATTTAGCATGATGTTAACTCAGGCTTTCTAATATCTGCCAATTAATATGTCCATTGTTCTGGACTGGGTCATTCCAGCCCTTAATTTACTTAATGAAAAAGGAATTCCTGTGAGGCAGGAAGCACCATGAGCCTGCTCTGCTGAGTCAGCAAAGATAGCATGAAAATTGCCCAGAGATATGCAAAAATCTCTGAGAAGCAGCCCAGCTCACTCCCCCAGGAAATAGTCTCAAGGTGAGGAGGCAGGGCCACCAAGATGACTCCTGCAGGAACCAGGTCTCAGTCATAATCATTTTTCCCCTTGGGCCAAATTTGAAGACAAGTGGAAGCTGATTTTTACTTCCTCTTCTCCTAAGTGCCCTCTCTCAAAGCACGGGTACCTCAAATGCACATTCTGTCTTCCCGAAAACCTTCAAAACCTGCTCCCACTAAGCGTCTAGACCCAGGTCCCCTCCTGCCCATTCCACCATCCTCTACTTTTACGAAACTTAGGTTTTAGGCAAACTCAGCTCTCCACAACCCAAAATGTTACCTCATGTACACTTTTGATCTTCTTGGCACTCTTAGTCATAATTATCATTTTTGAGTGGCTTCCAAGAGCTAGTAATGGGCTGATAAGGGAAAGGTCTAACATGAGATCCAGCCAAAAATATAGGATATAGAAAGCAGGGGTGGAGGGTGGCGATGGAGTATGGGCCTGTGAAAGGCTAGTGTTCATGGACTGGACCGCCTCTCCTTAGGTGGGCATTATGGAGGGGCCTGTTATGGGCAGAAAAGAGAACTATTCCCCTTCTGAGACCTCTTATCCAAAAGGGAAGATCTGGAGTCCATCTGGGTTCTGAAAGGCAGAGAGCAAGCCATCCTTCAAGAAGGGCTGTCTTGGTACCTTCATACTTTCCTCCACCCTGCTCCTAGGTACCAAGGGAAGGTACCTTAGAGTCTTCCAATCCTATTAGGGAAGTTATGCCCATTTTATTGGGTACTAAGAGAATCCATAAATCTTAATATTATCAAGCTGCAACCCACTTTGTCAGGAACACTGGAAGGACCCAGTTCACCCAACGGAGCCATAAGACTTCATTTGTTTTTATATAATATGCTTTTATAAAAGAAGTAATTTGTAATGTGACTGATTTTTGTGACTAAATTTCCAGCAGCACCATTCTTCCTACTGTAGAATTTTATTTTTGAATACTTTTGGTTAAATATTTTTTAACAAATTTTGGTCGCAAGGTATCCAACATTTTTTATAGTTATTAAGTTATAAGGTGATTTAAAGGAGCATGCCTTCTACATTTCTGAATCTTTTCCATTAGGTGTAGCTCTGTATCTTCCTGCATTACTCAGAGCATGGCTATCTCCAAGTATGGCAGGAGCCACATTTACACTACTCAATACGTAACCCTAGGCTGACAATAAGTGCTACAGACACCTACCATTTCCCCCCTTCTTCCTGTGTACAAGCCAAGATATTGGTCAGGAATCAAGAAGTCATGCACTTCAGGGAAGTGTGGACCCTTCCAGCCCCTCAGGGTGAGTGCTGATTACAATGCACTAATCACAGAAATTCATCCTCTTTCAGATGACTGATTTAAGATCTGTTTGTTGCCAATCTACAAGAAACAGTGGCAAGGCAAAGCTATGTTTTTGTCAGCCAGGATGAGTGAGGGGACAAAATCAATGTCTAAGGATGCCAAAGGAAGGGACTCTAACAAACAATACCCCAATTGAAACTAGGCTTTGCCCTGTGAGGAAGGTTTCACTTTCAAGGTAAAGAAATTGTAGAAATAAACCAACACCCATGCAAATTTGACTCCTGTAGTGACACTGTAGGATGAGTTCCAAATGTATGAGTTGGAAGTGATCAAAGGCACTTAACAACTCCAACAACATGCGACCTTGAAACACAGCTGAGTCCAAGGAATGTCAAGCATTCAACATCAGTTAAGGGAGAACTAGACTGTATCTCCAGATGTCTGGGAAAAGAAAATGAAAATTGTTGCAGCAAAAAGTTAATCTTCTAGGCTTTAAATTATTCCCATAAAATCTTTCCCCAATAATAATGACAAGGATACAGTCAAAGATAACCAGACACATAAGAAAAAAAGATATTATGAGTAAGAACCATTAGAAAAAACCGACTACAGAAATAGGTCCACACGGGACTTCCGGTACGGCAGGACAACCAGAAAAGGTAGGTACTTGCTCCGGCAGAAAAAACTAGTGGGATCTCGCAAAAGGAAACATTCATAGACCAGTCCCACGGCTTTTGGACTATCATAATCTCTCCTGGACTCACATTTTTGAGAAACCGCGCTAACAAGGATAAAGAAAAGCACGTATTTTGGGACTCTTTCCTGCGGGGACTCTGGGGCGCTCCCGTGACAGCAGAGTTTGGAAGGCGGGGCCAGGGCTGGCCCTTATAAAAAGTGGTGTCTCCCAGAAGGGCCAGAGGCGATACAACTTCCTCCCGCCCCAAGTCTCCCCACCCTGGCTTGAGACACCAATAAAAATCGGCCGGGTGCAGCTCACCCACGCCCGGAATGTGAGGAACTCTGGAGGGTGCAAGAAAGGCTGCAGCAGCTTCTTAACAGCACCCATCACCCCCCAACTGTCTCTGCAGCTAAGCTCTCTGCCCCCACTGCTAGCTACAAGTGGGATCTCATAAAGGGGCGTTCATATACCAGTCCCACGGCTTTTGGACTATCATAGTCTCTCCTGGGCTCACATTTTTGAGAAACTGCACTAACAAGGATAAAGAAAAGTGACTATTTTGGGACTCTTTCCTGCGGAGACTGCGGATAACTCCTGTAACTGCAGAGTTTAGAAAGCAGGACCAGGTCCAGCCCGCTTGAACAGCTGCATCTCCCAGAAGGGCCAGAGGCGATATAACTTCCTCCCATCCCAAGTCTTCCCACCCTGGCGTGAGATCCCAATAAAAATAAGCCATTAGAGCGCACCCACGCACATAGAGTTCTTGTTGACTACACATCCCTCCTGGAGGTGGGAACCTATCCTCCCTATGTCCCATAAGAAGAAATAGCAATTGTGGCCATATAGCTAAGCTACAACATAATACTCCACCACTTAGAC
>NW_006408648.1:3550312-3620800 GCF_000296735.1 Chrysochloris asiatica | reverse complement strand
TCTGGAATACAGAGACTGAGACATGGATGGAATGGGGAAAGTGGGGAATAATGTTAAGATGCTTGGCTATTTTTTGAACCTTGGTTTTCCTTGCAATACATTATAAAACAGACACTGGAGGGGGAGAGAAAGGAATAACCAGAAATATCAACATGGAAAGCTTGTAAGCCCTGCCTGTAACTGATTAGAATACCTAAAATGGGGCTACAATGTGTCAGTGAAGGAGGTTTACTGAGGAGCCTCTGCATTACATGGGAGTATAGGTGGAAGCCAGAACCACAACCAGACCTTCAGAGACGGGAAATTTCTCCACTTGAAAGGACAAGCAGACCAGCCGGCAGGAGCTAGAAAACCAGAAGGTACCTCTTGAAAGAAGGACCTACAGGAAAAATACAAAACAATAAGGGCAGTCTGACTGTTACCACAAGAACATACAGGTGGCCTGCCCAGGAGACATCAAGGCAAGTGATCGGATCCTCTCAGTGCAAATTCTCTTCCAAGACTAAGATGCAAGGGAAATATACACTTTGACTGACAACCACGCACGTCACCCAGAAGGGGAAGTGGCCAAAGAACATCAACGAAGGGGTGAGCTAAGCCCTACATCGTTCAGCAAACTACTGTGAACCCGGATGGAGACCTAGTTGGCCAATAGCGAGGCAACATCTGGGGACTCATGGGCTCAGGGTCAGTGACACAGCCACAGAGGTCTAGAGTGGAGAGCCAATAAAAAAAGGCCGGACAGACATAAGAACACCCACACTTGCAGATGATGTCCATTTGACTGGACTTCAATGACTGGATAAACAGAGCTCAACCCGAAAAAGAAAGAAGAGGGAAAATAGCGTCATCTGATACAATTCGATAAACACGACCTAATATGGTAGCGTAGTGGTTACAAAGCGGGCTGCAAACCTCAAGGTCAGCAGTTCGAAACTACCAGCTGTTCCACGGGAAAAAGATGAGGCTTTCTGCTCCCGTAAAGATTTACAGGGTCGCTATGAGTCAGAACCAACTCCACGGCACACAACAACAACAACACCTATAAATGCAGTAGCTCAAAAGAGGAAACAATTCCCTGCTGCAAGAACTATGCCCACCCCCTCCACACAAAGGGTAAAAAGGGATGGGCAAATTGGACATTGGCTACCCAAAATGGGGGGAGGGATAAAAAGGCAAGAAGTGACTGGCTTACATGCTTTCAAGAAGGAACCTAGATCCAGAGGGCACAGAGGAAGGTAGAGTCTCCAGTGAGTGGTGTCCAGCCTGTCCAGGAAGGGCTGATGAAACGAAATATAGATGGGTCTCTTGTGATGCAATGGTGAATAATTGTTATCAGGACTGATTGTGAGGGTTGGAAATCTAAAGATGAGACATTGTTATCAGGACTGATTGTGAGGGTTGGAAATCTAAAGATACCCAGAGAGGCATTGAGGCCTGGGATGGAGGCAGAGAAGACAATGTCAAGAGATGGTGGGGCTGGGGGCTCGGGATCAGGAGATGGAAAGGGGCTGAGGACTGTGGTGGGAGGTGGGTGCAGGTTCACAGGGTACACCCCTTGGTTGGGTGAGGATGCATGGACAGGATGATAACTATGCCAACAAAATGATGGATGATGGAATGAATGTAAAGCTGATGTTCTCCCGTGTAGATTATCACACAATTCACAATAAACCATTAAAAAAAAAAAAGAAAGAAAGAAATAGGTCCACAAGACCAGATATTGGAATCATCAGAGACTGTAAAACAAATGTTTACTATATTTAAAGAAATAAAAGACAGATTGAAAGTTTTTACATGAAAAAAGTAATCTGAAAAAAATTAAGTAGGGATTCTCACACTGAAAAATATAATAAATGAAATTAAGAAGGAATGAACAGATTTAGTTGCAGATTAAACATAAGTGAAGAGAGAATTAGTAAACTGACAGATAAAATTAGAGGTAACCATCTAGAATGTGGGTTAATGAGCTGCACTGCAAAGTCAGTCTGAACCGTAAGGTCAGTAGTTCAAGCTCACCAGCTGCTCCACAGAAACCCTATACAAGGTCACTATGGGTCAGAACTGACTCAATGGCACTTAACAACAACAAATCTAGAATGTATCATGGAGAGATAAAATTATGAAAAATATAGAAGTATAAGAGACACAGAAGATAGTTAGAAATTTCAACATACAATTAGTATTCCAAAAGGAGGAAAGAGCATTAATTAATAGAGACAACAGCTGGGCATTTTCCAAAACTGATGAAACACAACAATGTACAAAGGCAAGAAATCAAGTGGCTACAGCAGACTAAATCAGAACAATACGCAATGATGTTAAAAATGATGATGAGCCTCTTACTTGACTGTTCAACCTCTAGACTTACTACTAAGAGAAGAAGGGCAAGAAGGGGGAAGGATAAGGAAAGAAGGAGGAGGGAAAAATGACAAGAGGAGGAGAAAAAAATATATAAGCTACTCTGAGTTTGGGTTCCTTAACCTTTAACCAAACACAACCTAAATAATATGTTCATAGTGAGAATAACATGTCATTGTTTATTGAGTGCTTAATATGTAGCCTGCACTGTGTACAGATATCAACCTTACGGGATTATCTACAAAGCTTTTTTTGTTGTTATTAAGTGCTGTCCAGTGGGTTCTGACCTATAGTGACCCTGTATAGGGTTTCCAAGGAGTGACTGGTAAGCTTGAACCACCGACTTTGTGGTTCAAACCTACTTTGCAGTACAGTGTATTAACCCACAACACCACACCAGGACTCCACAAAGCTCTAGGAGGTAATATATATTAGTCAGGCAGGCTTGCTTGGCTATGAATATAAACCATCCCAAAATCTTAGTAGTTTAACAGAAAGAGTGATTCTTTTCTGCTCATGCTACATGTCTAAGATGGTTTAGCAGAGGACTGTGCTCATCATAGTCACTCAGGGTCCTAGGCTGAGGGAGGCTTTATCTTAACATAGTTCCCACAAATAATGAAAAGAGAAGACAATGAAGTAAATTGCATATTAGCTTTTAAAACTTCCACTTGGAAACGAAACACCTGACTTCTGCTCACATTTTATTATACAAAGCAAATCACATAGCCAAATCTAAATTCAAAGAAGCGGGGACATGCACTCTTACCATGTCTTCAGAAGATGTAAGTTAGAAACACTTAGTAACAACACCAGATACTAGATACTAGTCTCATTCTCCAAATGAAGAACGTGAAGCTCAGGAAGGTGTTTAACATTCCTTTAGTTGAATGAATCAAGAATGTACTAATTCATTTTCTTGGAAGAGATATTATTAATATGACTGCTTGCCCTTTGGTGATGGTGGTGGTAGTGAGACAAGAGAATACAGCGGTGATACAATCTCTAAGGAGCCACGTCAAGTGGCCAGCTCAGTACTCTCCTGGTATATCCCAGACACATCATCTTCAAGGGCAAAGTATGGGCCAAAGCAGTCAGAGGGGCAAACTTCTTGGCCCTCTCCTGTGTTCCACATGGTAAGTGGATCCTTCCCTACAAAGGAATTAGTGAAACAGAGAATGTGCATGTATGCGCTAATAGTTTCTACTATCATATATTCCAGGTGTTTAAAATGTGGTGAAGATGAGAGGAAAGCACATTGGCCATGCCAAGTTTCTAAACTTTGATCTACACAAGTTCAGAAAACTTGTCAAGGCAGAGGAGACCCAAACTAAGGGAGCTCTCAACCCATCATCTCCAACACAGGAATAAGGGCTGCTTTGCTCTCTTACGTCCTCAAGACATTCCTATGAGCTGGAATTTCCAGCTTGTAGTGGGCAGAACACTCCCCATCTCTTCCCATACCTACTGATGACACTGTCCACCTCTCCCGTCCCAGCGCCTCACATGCTCAGATTACTATCTGTTGGCAGTCTCCCTTGGCTGCCCACGCTGCTACGCGTGTGCTACTTCTGCCAGTCCGGTCTTAGCCTCCTGCAGACACAGCAGCATCTGTCAGAGATCCTCTCCCTGTGGCAGAGAAGGCCTATACACCACATTCTTATGTATTTATGTGTCGGTTTATGCCTTCCCAGGGCTGAGGCAGTGGTTAAAGAGGAGGAGGAAGGACAAGGAGGGAAGGTCTAGGAAAGAACCTGTGGTAGGCCAGAGACTGGCAGAAGAAAATAGCTCTATAATTTCAACTGCTTTCCAACCACACTGTCTCTAGCTGAGCCCCCTGGGTGAAAGATCTGTGTCTTACTGGGGATGAAAGTTTGTAATCTTAATTATGTCTCAAAGCATCTGGCTGAATTCATCCTGAAACTTCCAGCAGGGGGAAAAAATGTGGTTTCCATTTACAGTGTCACTGAGGGACTTGTATTGAAGTTGGAATCAATAAAATGAAAACACTGATGAGTAAGCCATGGCATGCTGTCTCCAAGACTTACGTCCTTCCTCCACCCTGAGCCCTGTACTTTATTTTGAGACAGGCTTAAAATAGTCCATAAAATATGGAGTTCATTATCCCATCTAACAGATTTCATTTAGCATGAATGTAGATTAAAAGCCCCATGCCAATTCTTCCTTCTACCCTGTGTTTACAAGGAAGATATTCTTCTGCCTTCATCCTGGAATGGGTTCCTTATGTACAGTTCTCCAATAGACCAGGAGAGCCAGAAGGGGCCACATCCAATTCCACTTAGCTTCTTTCTCATGATAATAACAAGGAAGGATGGAGAAATAAACACAATCCTGCTTTGGGGGCTTCTTAGATATTTGGCCTGAACTATGAGTTGGAACCTACTCCAAAACACTTAACAACAACAATTAGAAAGCGGAATCCAAACTAGACACCCCTCAAACCCATACATAATCCAGTCTGCCCATTTTTTTCCATTTACAATGAGTACACCACAGCTGCTGGGCACAATGAGTACATCAGGGTTGAAACCACAGGGGAACATAATCAAAACTTGGAGTTTTCTTCCTAACTTCTCATTTGTTGTTGTTATTGTTAGGTACCTTTGAATCGGCTCAGACTCATTCTGACCCTATGCACAATAGAACAAAACATTGCCCGCTCCTGTGCCATCTTCACAATTGGTGTTATGATGAGCCCATTGCTTCAGTCACTGTGTCAACCCATCTCATTGAAGGTCTTTTTCTTTTTCACTGATCTACTCCATCAAGCAAGATATCCTTTTCCAAAGACTGGTCCCTCCTGATAACATATCCAAAGTACATGAGATAAAGTCTCACCATTTTCACTTCTAATGAGCATTCTGGCTGTACTTCTTCCAAGACAGATTTGTTTGTGAGTCTGGCAGTCCATAGTACTTTCAATATTCTTCTCCAACACCATAATACATCGATTCTTCTACAGTCTGCCTTAATCACTGTCCAGCTTTCAAAAGCATATTGCAAAATACTACTGCTTAGTTCAGCTGATATAAAGTGGGAGGAAGAGCACAAGAATGCCCAAACTTGCAGACAGTACCTATGTCACCTTTGGATGACTTGATGATCAGACCTTGACTAGAGGAAGATATCGAAGTCTGATACAGGAAACAATTATAAATTGCTACAATTTTATGAATTTGACATTTGCTTATGGATGTAGTGGTTCAAAATATCAACCGAGAGGGAAGAAGTCTTCACATCAAGGATCAATCTTATCCCCACAGTACATAGGGTTGATAGGGATGGGCAACTTAGACATTGTCTACCTAAAATGGGGGGACTATAAAGGCACGAAGTGGCTGGCTTACAAGTTTTCAAGTGGAAGCTTAGTTTCAGAGGATGTGGGGGAAGGTATCCCCACTGAAGAATTTTCAACTTGTCTAGATGGGTCTGGTGAAAGGAAATGGGGATAGGATTCTTTGGATTCATAGTAATTGTTATCATGACTAATTGTCATTGTCACAACTGTAAAGGTAGAAAATGTGTAACATAAAGGGGTGAGTAGTTACTCTTGCATTCCAGGAACAGAGGACCTAAGGACCACCAAGAGAGAAGAGCATGAGCAGAAAGTGGGACCCTACTCAGAGAAGAAACAACACCAGAGATGGAGGCAGAGATGATGACATAGAGAGATAGAGCAGCTGAGGATTCTAGACTCATGGAAAGAGAAAGGCTGTGTGCCGGTGAGCAGGAGACTGGCTTGCAAAATATGCCCTTGGTTGTTTAAATGTATGTAGATACAGATATACAGATATAGATATATATCCCCCCTGTGTGTTTTATGTACATTTTAAAAAAAAAAAAAAAAAGAGGGAATAGAGGCAAATACTGTTAACCAATGGTGCATAGAGGAGACTGTAATCATTACAATGAAACAAAATACGATTGGTTGCACTCAATTCACATTACTGTGGCTTAGTCAATTGAAAATAGCATGGCTTGGCTCAGGCACACCTTAGTACTCAAAAGTGATATTTTTGCTCTTTAACACTTTAATAAGGCCTTACGCAGCAGAATTGCCCAATATAGTATGTTGCTTGATTTCTTGACTGCTGCTTCTGTGAACACTGATTGTAGATCTAAGTACAATGAAATTCTTAACAACTTCAATCTTTTCTCTATTTATCATGATGTTGTTTATTGGTCAAGTTGTGAGGATTTTTGTTTTCTTTACATTGAGTTGTATTCCATACTGAAGGCTGTAATTTAGCAAGCAAGGTTGTGTCATCTACAAATCTACGGCTTCTCATCCAGACTATCAATAACTAGCTGTATGACTTCAAGAATGAAATCATCCCTTTGAACCTCAATTTACTGATCTCTAAAAAGGGGTCTCTTAAAAGTTTAACTTTTTTCTTTTGCTAGGGACACAGGGGTGGAGGTTAAGAGAACAAGAAATAAAAACGTCTTCTACACTCACCACAGATCTTGTTTGACCCAATATCATCTCCTGAATCAGTAAATTCACTTTTTGTCTGGTAGGTGGTGCCTGCCCTCTCTTATTACACCTTTCCTTTGAATCTCTTGAGAATTTGCACTATCTTTTCTCTCGCCCTATGCTTTCCCCTTGCTCTATCCAAATCCTGAAAAATCCAAATACCCTCAATCAAATGTGCTTAATGGAGAGTCTATGTTGATTGCTTGATTGATCATATGCACAGGTGTCAATTACCCTTCAAGGTTTTAAACTCTGATTTAAGGACAACTGCTACTCTGTCCTGTATGCTGAGCAAATAATCCAAGAAGCTGGACTATCTGAAGTAGTACAAGTATGTCACATCAGGGTTGGAGGAAGACTAACAACCTGTGACATGCAAATAACACAATCTTGCTTGCTTTAATGTTATGTTAATTTGCCCTCATTTCGAAAAGATTAAGCCAGCCCCTCAAACCAAAACCAAAGGCACTGCTAGCCAGTCAATTCTGACTCATAGCAACCCTATACAGAGCTTTTGAGACCATAAATCTTTATGGGAGTAGAAGGCCTCATCTTTCTTCTGAAGAGTGACTAATGGGTTTGAACAGTGGACCCTGCGATTAGCAGTCCAGTGCTTATCCTACAGCACCCCTAGGGCTACTTTAACCAACCTCCTATTGTTGTTGTTAGGTGCCTTTGAGTCAGTCTGACTCATAGGCCCCTGTACAGGGTTTCCAGGGAGTGACTAGTAGGTTTGAACCAGCAACCTTGTGGTTAGCAGTCCAGTGCTTATTCTACAGTGCCATATCAGGACTCCTACTTGTAACAGATTCTTCATCACAATCACCTTCACTTCTGTACGTGCAGCTTTTAAATCATTGATTTAAAAACACTAAAGTAAGGCTAAATAAGAACCATTGTATGCATCTGGTCTGACTTACCTACAAACACTTGAAGACACAGGAACTGACTTTGTTCATAACCTAGTGATTGCCTGTTTATAAGAGAAGGGAGGAGGGATAGAGCCCTCAATTACACTGTCATTCCTCCCCTCATTAATGACAGTCCCCTCTGAGCTGTAGATGTATTCAATCATATACCATCCAGGTGACAGACCCTTTGGCGTATAAATGTTCTAGATTGGGGTCGGTCCTCCATTATTTCCCTCAGTTAATTCATCCGTATAATGAGAATAACAACCCCCTACATCACAAGGTAAGGAGCTCTGGTAACATAGTGGTTACAAATTGGGCTGCTAACCTCAGGGTCAGCAGTTCGAAACTACCAGCTGTTCCACAGGAGAAAGATGAGGCTTTCTACTCCCGTAAAGATTTATAGCCCCAGAAACCCTGAACAGGGTCACTATGAGTCGGAACTGACTTCACAGCATACAACAACAACAACAATACAAGATGTTAGGAGGTTTGAATGAACCAGTCATGGATTTATTAAAGGTCTTGAACTATCCCACCTCTCCAGTTTCAGCTCATGACATTGCCTACTCTTTTACTAAGAATGTCAAGGTCATCTGAACTGCATTTCCTTACTTTTCCTATTTTCTACTGAAACAGCTTTCCAAGCACCCCCCTCTTTCTTTCAACAGAGGAAGAGTTCTCCCTCCTCCAGTCTACTATGCCCATCTGCACTCTTTATGCAAACCATTCCTACCTCCTCCAGGTCAATGTTGTGCTTCACAACACTTATCACAGGCTGGTATCATATATTCAACTGTTGCTTGACTTGTATATTGTCTGCCTCACTCACTAGAATGTAAACTTCATGAAGACTTCATGCCTTATTCATGCTGTATTCCCAGAAATAGCAGGATACCTGGAACATTGTTGGTGCTCAATGAATATTTACTAAATGAATTCATAAATTCATTTCTGTTCATCATTTTCAAGCTGTTCTCTGTCGCTGTTCCCCTCCCTCAGCCTCAGGCACATTCAGGCCTCCCTTGTTAACAAAGCCATCACTTGACCCTAATGTCCTACCAACCACCATTCTATTTTCACCCAGCATTTTCTGACATAGCTCTCAAGCACACAATATGTGCTTGCTGCTGCCTCATCTTCACCACCTCCTCCCACTGCAATCTGGTTTCTCCTCATGAATGCTGCGGAAACAATGCTACAACCAGTCACCAATGAATGCCTTCTGTCGCCAAACCCATCAACATTGCCCCCGTATCCCTGCAGATGTGAAATACTAGCTGGCCCTAGTCCGCTGCTCCCATAAATGTATTATCCTGTTTCTCCTTCGAACCTTATAAATACACTTCCAACTCTTTGATCCTGTCTCTCCATGTCCACACAAGTCTTCTCCATTCTCCTTACAATATTTTCTTTGAACTAAGATCAGTTTCAGTATCACTCTGAGCAGATGACTCAAAATTGTGTGTTCCCTATTCTAACTTTGCTCTAGATACACAGAAATATTTCAACTGCCTGAAGAAACTGGGTATTTTGTGAACATCTAAAATTCGGTTTCTAAATCTCTTTATTAACATATCATATTCGACACCCCTTTCTAGACCTTCAGTCTAACCATTGCTAGTCTTCCAGTCAAACTTAAGCATGGAAACTTCCATCATACGTGGATATTAAAGCAATTCCTGTTGTTCTTTTTGACATTGTCCTACACATCTTTCTCTTCTTTCTTTTCACACCTGCTACCTTCTCACTTCCAGTCTTCTTTTCTACCAGTTTCAGTTCACAATTTGTATGCATCTAGACTCACCTCTAATAAGAGTATCTTCAAAGAGATCGGAAGTCCCCAGTGGCTCCCCAATGCCTACACAAATTACCATTCCAGATTAATTTCTTTTTTCTCTCATTTCACACATCGTACCTTCCTAGTACACTGAACTTCTCATTCATCTTTCTCCATCCAGCCCCTCTAGCCCTTTTGTGTCTCTGCCCTTGCTTTATGGACTACATGGTTATTCCTGCCTTCTTCATCTAGCAAATTCTTACTCATCCTGCACCACCAGCTGGACCATCAGATTCTCTGAGAAAATTTAATTCTCCAGCTCCTCCAGGAACTTAGTTATTCTATTCTCTGTGACCCTAAGCAGATCTAGGATATCACACTTATATTGTTGTAAAGTACTTTTTTATGCATCTATCTCTCTGTTTAAGCCATGAACAATCCATGTTATATTTATT
Source organism: Chrysochloris asiatica (assembly GCF_000296735.1). Taxonomy (NCBI): domain Eukaryota; kingdom Metazoa; phylum Chordata; class Mammalia; order Afrosoricida; family Chrysochloridae; genus Chrysochloris; species Chrysochloris asiatica. Next base: position 3,610,795 of record NW_006408648.1, on the reverse strand, counting down.
TTTGTATTACTGCCTAATATATGGGTTTTGGAGTCCTGGTGTGGCACTGTGGGATAAAGCACTGGACTGCAAGGTCAGTTTGAACCACAGGGTTGACAGTTTAAACTCACCAGTTGCTCCTTGGAAACCCTATACAGGATCGTTATGAGTCAGAACCAACTTGACAGCACTTAATAACAAATATTGGTATTGGTCAATAATTTTTTAAATTAAATACTACTGCATTGCCACCATTTGTGTATATAATAAAGCTCTTAGTCTTAATATGCAAGACACTTCAACAAATTGGCCTCAAAATATATCTCCAACATTAACAATTACCACCGAAATTTTCCAGATAGGTTGGTTTAGTCATCATTCCCTACTTACACTTTGTAACCTTTCCAACTTCCATAGTTTTTATTCATACTGTTGCTCCTGTTTGGAATCCCTCCTTTCCCTCACCTCATAATTAAGAATTATTTAACTCAATTATCTCCTTTTCATTCAACCTTTCATTGTATTGGTTATTGTGTGGCTTGGTATTATATATTTATTCCACTCAACAAAAGGTTTGTAAAGACAAACACCACTGTCTTCTTCAGCACTGTGTTGCAGAAGAATAACACAGAATAAGTCCTCATGAGATGTCAAATGATCCTTTCCCCTTTCATTCAGAGCTAAATATGTCTCAGCATTTCATCTTGTAAATTCATAATGCTTATTCACTATATTGTGTGGATCATGACAAGCTATGGACAACATTGAGAAGTATGAGTATTCCGGAACACTTAATTGTGCTCATGAGGAATCTGTACCTGGACCAAAAGGCAGTTGTTCGAACAGAACATGGGAACACTGAATGGTTTAAAATTAAGAAAAGTGTGTGACAAGGTTGTATTCTTTCACCATACTTATTCCACCTGTATGCTGAGCAAATAATCCAAGAAGCTGGGTTATATGAAGAAAAACATGGCATCAGGAAGACTCATTAACAACCTGCGACACACAGATGATACAACCTTGCTTGCTGAGAGTGAAGAGGACTTAAAACATTTACTGATGAAGATCAAAGAGCACAGCCTTCAGTATGGATTACATCTCAATGTAAAGGAAACAAAAATCCTCACCACTGGACCAATAAACAACATTCTTATCAACGAAGAAAAGATTGAAGTTGTCAAGGACTTCATTCTTGGATCAACCATCAACACTCACGGAAGCAGCAGTCAAGAAATCAAACGACATATTGCATTAGGCAAATTTGCTGCACAAGACCTTTTTAAAGTGCTGAATAGCAAAGATGTCAGTTTGAGGACGAAGGTGTGTCTGACCCAAGCAATGGTAGTTTCAATAACCTCATATGCATGTGAAAGCTGGACAGTAAATAAGGAAGACTGTAAAAGAACCATTTTGGCAAGGTGGAGGATCAGAGAAAAAGAGGAAGACCCCCATTGAGATGAATTGGCCAAGTGGCAGCATCGATGGACTCAAGCATGGCAACAGTAGTGAGGTTGGCCCAGGATCAGGCAGTGTTTCGTTCTGCTGTTCATAAGGTCACTATGGGTCAGTACTGACTCAATGGCACCTAATAACAACAACGATTCGCTATATTGGAGTCTGGTGTGACACTGTAGGGTAAGCACTGGACTGCTAACTGCAATGTCAGCAGTTCAGATGCACCAGTCACTCCTCAGAAACTCTATACAGAGTTGTGACTCAATGGCACTTAACAACAACAATAACAAAATTCACCATATTATACATATGGAGTCCTGGTGTGGCACTGTAGTATATAAACACTGGACTGCTACCCACACAGTTGGTGTTCAAACCCACCAGTCATTCCTTAGAAACCCTATATGGGCTCTTTTTGAATTGGAACTGACTCGACAGCACTTAACTACAACAACGTATTATACACATAGTCCTATATACATGTAGGTAATATAGGTATTGCCCACAGAAAACCATGAAACAGTAAAACTAGAAAAGAGCTTTCTAATAACTCAGTAGAGCCTGGTTGAAGTTACTAGTGGTTCTTGGTATTTAGGAGCTTTTCACAGTTTGAATGATAAATTCCTTGAGGGTTAGGAACGTTTACTTACACCCCTAAACTTTCACTGCTACTCCTGGGCCCCTGTTCTTGTTGTTAGGTGCCATCATGTTGGTACCAACTCATAGCAACCCTATGCACAACAGAATGAAACACTGCCCACTCGTGGGCTAATCTCACAATTGTTGCCACGCTTGAGCCCACTGATGCTGCCACTTTGTTAATCCATCTCGCTGAGGATCTTCCTCTTTTTCTCTGACCCTCCACTTTACCAAACATGATATCCCTCTCCAGTGACTGGTCCCTCCTGACAATATGTCCAAAGTATGAGAGACGAAATTTGGCCATCCTGGCCTCCAAGGAGCACTCTGGCTGCACTTCTTCCTACACACATATGTTTGTTCTTTTGGTAGTCCATGGTACTTTCAATATTTTCCTCCAACACCATAACACAAATGCATCAATTCTTCTATGATCTTCCTTATTCACTGGCCAACTTTTGCATGCATATGAGGTTATGACCACTAATAACAACAACAACATGTATTGGTTTGGCAATTTATTAGATAACAAGCCACCTCCTTACACAAGACGAGAGTAAACCTGTTACTTATATTAGTAATTCAGTTAGCTTTCTGACCATCCATCGACAGTTGTCCCACTGCCTCTCAAGTCTCAGCAAACACTGAATACGCTACATGGGAAGAGTAGGTCCTGGGAGGCTGTGCCATGCCCAGGGAACTACTGCTTTACTGATCTCACTTCACGCAACCTCCAGCTCCCTGGGTAGAAACATCACACTGGGACCTCACACAGAAGCTATCGGTGTCCTTCCCTTAGGACCTGGCCTAGATGCATCTAGTGATCTCACCCCATAGACAAAACACCCAGGTGATACACTCCAGTACCTGCTGACAATGACAGGGTGGACAAAGTTTTACACACATTGGGGAGAAAAAGATGGGGTCTCTCCACCTGTATGACATCAGGTATAGGAGAGAATTCACACCAGATAAGAGTTGGGGGTCCAGAAGCCTGACTCCTCTCTTAGCAGCTCTGTGACTTTAGTAAAATAATTAACCAATCTGAACCTATTTTCTACCTGTGAAATGGGAACCTATTTACAAAGTTATTTACAGAGACATAATGAAGATCAAATGGGTTAAGATACTTGTAATTTTCACATTATTGCACGTCTCTTGTCCTCCTTAATAATGCTGTGATAACTCCTACCTTCCTTTATTCCCTAAAGAGGTCAGATACTCTGTTAGCCAAAGTTACTTATTAGGTTTCTTTTGGGGATGCAACCTTGAAGGAGAATACAGGGGGAAGGTGGGAACAAAGGGCTTATTCTCAGGGAAAACTCCACCCTCAAAAGAGAAAAAACATTCCTAGAAGCAACCAAGCTTGCTAAAAGCTACAGAAGTTCTGGAGGACATGCATACGTTTACTGAGTAGTTTCTTGTGCCAGGCACTGGCTAAGTATTGCATACATACTGGGCCTCAAGGTCCATTTGAACCTCAAGGTCAGTAATTCAAGTTTACCAGCCACTCCTTGGAAACCCTATACTGGTTGCTATGAGTCAGAACCGACTCCACGGCACTTAACAACTACTTCTTTAATGCTCATAACAAATTACTACATACAGAACACATTCTGAATCCAAGAATACTACTGGTCATGCATCTAAGTGTTCAAGGGTCTCTGAACAGCAACAGGTATGATGTCAGGAGAACTTTGTCAGGAGAAATTAGGGGTTAAGACTTTTGGAAGGGGAAGCGTGTAGATTTAGTGTAACATCACTTCAGAAGGAAACACCAAAAAAAACATGAAAGTTGTTGGTAAGGCTCTGGTGACCTTCACAGCAAAAGAGAATTGTTCTATGATACTGTTTAACTGGTACAGAGTTCAAGCTGCTTATTAGACAAGAGCCCTGGTCCCCTTAATAAGGACATTTTGAGCCAAAAGCCAATTGAATAACTATAATAGATGCATATTCACAACTTAAAAACTAAATTCAAGCACCTTTTAAAATATTTTATATGCATATTCAGCTCAAATTGGAATATTACTGCAGTCTAAACTTCTCTGATTAGAAAACCCCAGATCAGGAGATCATACAATGCACTTCTCATACATGTGTTCTTTATTCTTCATTTTTACCCCACTGACCACAGAAGGGAAGGAACAAGTCGTAAACACTGGCACAAAGAAGCCACACATGATGCTAGGACCATCAGCCTTTACTGGGCATACAACAGTTAACAAGAGCCAGACAAGCCATATCAAGGTGGGTGATCTAGAGTCCAAGGCAGGCCAGGGTCTGACCACCGGCAGATGGTTTTAAGCAGAGACAACTAACTCTGACCCAATCAGGAGTCAGAACTGGGCAAAAAGCCGAGTAGCAAACAAAGCCAAGCCAGGGCATCTGGAAGCGATGGGAAAACCAAGGCCAGGCATGGTAAGGAAGAGACTGAAGGCTATAATGCCCTGACAAACAGGAACATACAGTCTACTGGCTTCTTGACTGTGCATTGCATCTGGGCAGAATCAATCCTTGAATTAATTAGAATGCTTAGGAGATGTGAAGGTCAAAGCAATAGAGAATGGCTGGTCAAGGAGAAATGAACTTTAGTGAAAACACAAGTAGATCCCTGTCAGAAATAAAGTCCAACACCACGGAAGCTTGAGAATAGTTATCTTCCTCTCTCGCTCATCTATCTAGTAAGGGTTTTCTCTTTCTAATTTCAGCAGAAAGCAGGCAGTACTGTATTCATAGTATACCATAGTTATACTAAGCAAATAAAGATTTTTGACATCTCCAGTGACAAAACCTTATCCCTAGCTCCAAAGTTCTAGGCAGTCAGAACTTGTTATAACTCACAGTGATCCTAAACTCAAAAAAGACTAGGGCCAGACAACCTCCTAAGCGGTGGCATCAGTAGGGGTGGCGGTACCCAGTGTGGTAACTCTTGGTGTTACCCTCCCCACATGGAGCTCATCCCATATCAGGCCAGACAGAACAGTTAGCTATGTTTATCATCACTTTTAATCACTAATAATGTATGATATCATTGAAAACTGCTTAAATATATTATTTCTTAGTTTATAAAAATACTAAAAACAAAATTGTTTTGTAAAATCCCAGCACCCCAACTCCAGAGATTCGGACTTAATTCTGTGGGGGGAGGGGAACGGGACATTAGCACTTCCTCAGAGCGCCCCAGATGGTTCGAATGTACATCTGAGGTAAGACTCAGTTGGTTTCCAGTCCACAGCAAAAAACTTTGTATTAGTTCCAGGAAATTAGACAGAGTACCCAAGACTGCTGTGACAGCTGCTAACTAATGTTAAAACCTACTAATGTAAATTCATTTTCATACTGTTATTAATAGTCGGAAGGAGCTCTGGTAGTGTAGTGGTTACGAATCCGGCTGCTAACCTCAAGGTCGGCAGTTCAAAACTACCAGCTGTTCCGCGGCGAGAAAGATAAGGCTTTCTGCTCCCGTAAAGATTTGCAGCCTCGGAAACCCTGTGCAGGGTCACTATAAGTCGGAACTGACTCCACAGTACTTAACAACAACATTAACATTGTTGGAGTTCTGGTGTGGTACTTTGGGTTAATGCGCTAGACTGCAAAGCCGCTTTGAACCGCAAGGTGGGCGGTTCAAGCTCACCAGCTGCTCCTCAGAAACCCTATACAACGTAGTTATGGGTCGAAACTAACTCCAAGGCACTTAACAACAGCAGCAATTAACATTGTCACCATATCTGCATATTCCTATATTGTTATTTCCTTGAAACGGTTTTATTTAAAAACAAACAATTAGGCTGAGGGCAATGGCAAAACAAAGTAATTTGAAAAAAAAGGGGGTGGGCAGGAGAAAAAGGAAAAAAGACTGGAGTTTCTGGGAGGAAAAAGTGCCCAGACTTAGGGCACAGAGAAGTCATACAAGAGAAAGCCTGGATTGGAGACCCAGGATCCACAGGGCTTTTTCCCTGAGAATGCATAAGGGTGAGAAAGGATGAAAGCTTAGTATTAGAGAAAAACAGAGGAATTACAGGAAGTGGGGATCCGGGAACATGAGGCTGTACTATTAAAGGGGCAGTAAGGACTGGAGTCCTGGTGTGGCACTGTAGGTTAATGCGCCACACTGCAAAGCCATTTGAACTGCAAGGTCAGTGGTTCAAGTAAACCTCGGAAACCCTATACAGGGTAGCTATGGGTCAGAATTGACTCGACGGCACTTAACAACAACAAGGACTGAGAAAAAGGGAGTCTGAGCAGGCATGTGAGGTAGTACCAACAGATTAAGAGGACTGTTAGAGGCAGCAATCTGGGGCCAGAGATTATGGTAGGAGGAAGTGTGAAGTCCAGACAGAGAGAGGTTGGAGATGGGACTGCAAAACAGGAGGGCTAAGGTATGGGTGGGGCTGAGGATAGGCTGCCTCTGAATGGGGTGGGGGCAGGGGATGGACAACCCAGCAAAAGCAAGAATTAGGTTGCATAGATTATCCTCCAATGCCAGGCACTGACCATGGAGAGTAGCTGGGATGTCATCTATAAACCACTTCAAATCTTTTCATGTGCTACCAATTGTGGATGTGCCCATACTTTGGGAAACACTACTTAAAATGAATGTCAGACAAGAGATTGGAACTTGCTCTTGAGTGTACAGAAGCTAAAGCAAATGGAAGAAGGAGGTAAGAGAGCTGAACAGAACATTTCAAAGAACGACTTGAGAAGACAAAGTGAAAGTCAAGTATTATAATGAAATGTGCAAAGAACAGGAGTTAGAAAACCAAAAAGGATGAACACACTGTGCATTGCTCAAACTAAAGAACTGAAGGAAAAAATTCAAGCCTCAACTTGTAATACTGAAAGATTCTATGGACAAAATATTGAATGATGCAGAAAGTATCAAAAGAAGATGATAGAAATATAAGTACTCACTGTACCAAAAAGAAATAATCAATGGGCAACCATTTCAAAAGGTAGCATAAAATCAAGAAGCAATGGTATTGAGGGAAGGATGGAGTCCAGTGCACTGAAGACACTGGAGAACAACAAACCTTCAGGAATTGACAGAATACAAATAGAAATCTTTCAACAAACTGACACAGCACTACAGGTGCTCATCATCCATGCCAAGAAATTTGGAAGACAGCTACCAGGTCAATCAATTGACGAAATCCGTATTTGTGCCCATTCCAAAAAAAAAAAAAAAAGTGACCCAACAGGAATTGTAAATCATTGGGCAGTATTATATTATTAATATCACATGCAAGTAAAATTTTGCTGAAGATAATTTTAAAATGGTTGCAACAGTACATTGATAAGAGACCTGACAGAAATTCAAGCCAGGTTCAGAAGAGGACGTAGAATGAGAAATATCATTATTGACATCAGATGGATATTGGCTAAAAGCAGAGAATATCAAAAAGATGTTTACATGTGCTCTGTTGACTATGCAAAGGCTTTCAACTGTGTAGATCATGACAACCTATGACAACATTGCAGAGAATGGATACGCAGAATGGGTACTTAATTGTGCTCATGAAGAATCTGTACATAAACACTAAGTAGTTGTTTGAACAGAGCAAGGTGACAATGAATGCTTTAAAATCAAGAAAGGTATGTACCAAGGTTGTAGTCTCTCACCATACTTATTCAGTCTACATATTGGATTAGATGAAAAATGTGTCATGAGAATTATTAACAACCTGCAATGTGCAGATGATACAACCTTGTTTGCTGAAAGTGAAGAGAACTTAAAATACCTACGGATGAATTTCAAAGACCACAGTCTTCAGTATAGATTGCACCTCATCATAAAGAAGAGAAAAATTCTCACAACTGGACCAATCAATAACATCATGATAAATGGAGAAAAGATTGAAGTTGTCAAAGGCTTCATTTTGCTTGGATCTACAATCAACACTCATGGAAGCAGCTATCAAGAAATTAAATAATATATTACATTAGATAAATCTGCACATAAGACTACTTTAAAGTGTTCAAGAGCAAAGGTTTGAGGATTAAGGTGTGCCTGACCTAACCCACGGTATTTTCAATTGCCTCACAGGCAAGTGAAAGTTGAACAATGAATAAGGAAGATCATAGAAGCATCAATGTATTTGCATTATGGTGTTGGAGAATAATATTAAAAGTATCATGGACTGCCAGAAGAACAAACAAATCTGCATTGGAAGAAGTAGAAGCCAGGATGATGATACTTCGTCTCTCATACTTTAGACATGTTCTCAGGAAGGACCAGTCCCTGAAGAAGGACATGACGCTTGGTAAAGTGAAGGGTCAGAGAAAAAGATGAAGACCCTCAACAAGATGGATTGATGATACAGTGGCAGGAGTAATGGACTCAAACACACCAACAAATGTGAGGATGTTGCAGGACCAGACAGTGTTTCATTCTGTTGTGAATACGGTTGCTATGAGTTGGAATGGACTTGGCAGCACCTAACAACATCCAATGTTCTAAACATGAAGAACTTCAGACTCTCGTTCTTCCCCTTTCACTAATAAGAAGAAAAAAAGTACATGTAAGCAAAGGAAAGCACACACACCTCACTTGTCAGGGCCTCATGGCTACAACAAAACTCAACAACAACAAAAGGTAACATTAATTTTCTTTACATATAGCTCCTGTTTCTTATTTGTATGAGCTCTTTATGTTCTTGGGGTCTCCATCATTAAGACCATCTCCTTAGTGAGCACAGAACACAATCAGCAGAGTTGATAAATGCATAGTAAAAAAATTATAAAAGCAGCATCTGTTGATAATGAGAATAAATCATCAAAATAAAGTCAAAGCAAGCCAACAATTCATTATCATATAAATCCTTACATATAGTTAAGTATAGTCCTAGGAAACAATGTCTCTTATTTTTTTTAATCTTTGCCCCTGAATGAACAACTATGATAGAGAAAAAAATTAATTTGCAATCACCAAGCATTATGATTATTTCCTTGCAAGGCTTATTTCTGCTCCATGATGTTTTCTAAGGTTCCCTCCCTTTTCCTAGATCACAGATCCATGCAAATGACTCAGGCCAGCACACAGTTTGTCAGAATTTTCAACTTCCTGAACTAAACTCACCATTTACCACTTCTTCTCATGTCTTATTCCATCCTTACTTTTCTTGAGGTCTGTTAGTTTCAAAATGACATGGGGCATGGGAATGATGAGGTTAAAAGTGGTATCAAATCTTAACACAGATAAAGGGGGTTACGTTCTCTTACACTAATGTATGGTAGTTTTGTACAATAAACACTGGGTGTGAACCACAACGTTGGTAGTTCAAGCCTACCAGCTGTTCTGTGAGAGATAGATGTACCACCTTGGCAATCCTATACAGGGTCGCTATGGGTCGGATCAACTCAATGGCACTTAAGAACAACAGCAAACAGAAATCTAAGAGACTATTCTTCATTGCCCAAAGGGATAGGTTCATTCACTCATACATTCATTCAACAAACATTTATTGAGTACTCCCATAAGCTAGCTCAGTCTAGCATGCCACTTTAAAGCATGTAATTTTCTATGCAATATTAACTATAGAAAAGCTGCTCTATTAAAATGTTCTGCTTAAGTATGAATATGAGTATGTAATACTGTAATATTCCTAATAACCAGAACCAGGCAACATAATAAACACCCAACACCATGGAAATCAGAGGCCCTAAACTATCAGGAGATGCTAATCAAAAGTTTCACATTAATAAAAACCAAAGAGACACCTCATAAAAGAATGTAAACTTTCAAATTATAGTCATGGGTAGTAATAAAGCATACATAGTAGACAATTCTGGCATGAACATTACTATCTAAGAGGACAGGCTAAGCCATCAATCCACAAATTCATTAACCTGACATTTCAAAAAATACCTAACACTGTTATATGCGCTAACATTATATTTTCTCTCAATTCTATTATATAGGTATTATAACTATTAATATTTCCATTTTTCAGATTAACAACTAAAGGCCAGTTTTAAGATTAAATCATATTTTCAAGGGCACTTACAAAGTAAAGGAGCCAGAACTTGAGCCTAAGTTTGAAATTCAAGCATTTTGCATGAAAGCATGGTCTTAAAAAAAAAAAAAAAATTAATAATAATTATTATAGTTTATTCTTTAACATCTAGTTTCCTCTGATAAATAGCATGGTTATGTATTACATTAATTTGAATCTTATTTTAATTCATGTAAGCACACATTTTCTCTAAGCCTCCAACAATTCACCATTAGACATTTCTCAGCTCCTGGTTATTACCTATCACCTGGTCCTGTCTTTCCCAGGCTGTTGTAGGACAATGACAACTGACGTTCTTGACAATAAAAACTAGCATGTTAAGGGGCAATTTCTTCATGCTGGGCACTGACGTAAGTATATTTTACTTGTAGATTCTCACTTAACCCCTACAGCAACCCTTTAAGTTGGTATGACTATTTCAGTAAGTGAAGGCAGGGAGGCACAGAGAGGTTGAGAAACTTGCCTGACAGCACTCAGATATAAGGGATTATTATCAAAGTGAGTCACAGCTGGTAACAATTGTCCTGTGATCTGCACCAGTGGGAGACTCTGGATCCCTTCTCAGTCTTATCTTAACTCTGGGTTCTCACTGGCCTGTTTTCAGTGCTAGACAGACTGCTTTTCATAGGTGCTGATTTGGTTTCCTCCATCTTTGATTTCTGCTCGATAAGGGCCCTGGTTCATCTGTTCTTTGCAGTTCTCTGCTTCCACCTGGTACTGACCTCCAGACACACCTAAGACTGTGCCCAATGGAGATGAACACACCTTGGGGGTATGTACTAAGGCTTCCCTGGCACAGCTTCCCCCTGCAGGGATTTCCTCTCATTCTTGTCAGAACTTCTTAAAGAAGCCAAAGCTTTAAAATATAACATCCATCATTTTTTAAAAAATCAATGACTTAGCAAAGTTAATAATACTTTTACCTAAGAATGAAACCTCTAGATTTGTGTCGCATTACCAGGACATACTAATTTTATTACACCTGATAGTGATAATAATGCAGGCAGGTCAGATTCACCTGAGGACTAAAACTGACTCTCGCCTCCTTGTTCACAAATGATTGCAGCACAAATTCTGTACTATTCATTCTCTACAGACAGTCCACAAAGGGAGCTGTCCTCGGACCAGGTGCTATAGTGCCCTGCCACTGAGAGCCATGCAGGAAAGAAATAAACAGTTACTAGGCACCTACTCAATGGCATCTAACAACAAGCACCTACTATGAACCACATATGCATTAAATAACTCCAAAACAACCCTAGCAAATAGGCCTTACCAAACCCATTTTACAAATTCTGTGGTCAGAAAGGACACATAATCAGCCTAAGTCACAGAGCTGGTAAGTGGCAGAGCTGAGATTTGAGCCTGTGGCTGTTTGCCCCCAGACTTGCTGCAGAAACCATTCTCCTCTCTGTACTGCTTCTCAATATGTTTGATCAAAAAACATGCAAGAAAGGCTTTAACTTGTCCTTCACTACAGTTCAGAGCTTGGTGAAAAATCTAGCAAGAAATGAGACTCTGTTTGTTATACAGATGACTCCCAAATGACCCTGTGCTCCCTCCCAATTCCAGCTGGGTCACAAATATCCCTAGAAAAACAGCCTTTATTTACTTTCCATCTGCTTTCTAATTGCCTCTGTCTCATTCCCTCTTCTTGCTCCCTGCTTCCCTCTCTTGCTGTATCTTTCGCTCTGCTGTATCTGTGTGTCACTCGGTGCCTGAGTGTATACATGCTTCTCTGTCTCTCTCATACACACACACACACACACTCACACACACAGGGATACCTCGATCCAGTAGCCGGAGCAAGCGAAGATACCACAGATACCACTGGTCCCAGAAGCGGTCCGTCATCCCACCCTGAACTCATCCTTCACAGCCAGTCCCCTCAGCAGAGCCTCGTCCCACCACCACCGACTTGAGGAGGCCGGAAACACTTGACGCTAGGCTCACACGCAGCCTGCTCTAAGCAAATGCCTGCCTGCGAAGACTGCCACCGGTCCTCCCACACAGAGGCTGCCTGCGCCTGTTTCACAGCAACAAAGGAACAAGTGCAGAATAATGCCGTGTGCAGACTGAACCTTCATAGACCCAAAGGGAGGTCAGAGTAGCGGAGGAGGTGGGTTGGGAGGGTTTTTGCCAAGAGACTAGGTTTGGGGTGGTCTTGAGGGCAAAAAAAAAAAAAATTCCACAGTCAAGGCCATGACTTGAATTGCATTCCAGAATCTCCCACTATCCTGCCGTCCCCTGCCTCCCATGCCAGAGGCCAGGAGATTGTGGGGAAGGCAAGCAGCGCTCAGCCTTTCTAATCTTTAAAGCCTGCCCAGGAGATCCAGAGCTCTGCTGCCACACTCTGTGAGGATCACTAAGTCCCTCACTCCAAGACTGTTCAACTCACATAGCCAGAAAAAGGACACAGACCCTTTGTTCCTACTTCCCTCCATGGACGCTTCATTATAATAGGGAAGAGCCCAGGTCCTGGAGTCAGTCAGGTGTTCAAATCTTGATCAAATATATGAGTTCCCTAGGCCTTAGCTTCCTTCTCTGCAAACCAGAGAGAATAGTATGTGTGATGTCTAAAGAAAGGACCACCTTTTTATTCTTTCTCTGTCAAGCTCATCATTCAGTGCTGTTGACCCTCCAACCCCACTCCCTTGTGCCAAATCCTCAGTTCCCCATACATCAATACATCCCCTGGTTTCTCACCGCCTAACTTTTATTCCAGCTATTCCTGCCAATGGAGTCCTGGTGTGGCACTGTGGGTTAATGCGTCAGACTGCAAAATCGTTTGAACCATAAGGCCAGTGGTTCAAGCTCACCAGTCACTCCTCGGAAACCCTACACAAGGTCACTGTGGGTCGGAACCGACTCAACGGCACTTAACAACAACAACCTTCCTGCCAATAAGCGTGCCCTCCCTATTTACCCATCTCATCACATCTAAATCCTCCCAATTTTTCCAAGTGATAGGTAAAATACCACAGAATCTGGCAACCGTTCCTGATCTCCCCTACTTGAGATTATATACTATATTACATATATAGGTAGTGTTGTTGTTAGTGTCATCAAGTCAGTTCCTACTCATAGTGACCCTATGTAGGGTTTCCAAGGAGTGGCTGGTGAGTTTGAACTGCCGACCTTGTGGTTCAAACCAACCTTGAGGTCGAGTACTTATCCTACAGCACCACACCTATGAAGTCCTGATGTGGTGCTTTGGTTAATGCACTGGACTACAAGGTCAGTTTGAACCTCAAGGTTGGTGATTCAAGCTCACCAGCCACTCCTTGGAAACTCTATACAGCGTCACTATGAATCGGAACCAACTCAACGGCACATACCAGTAACAACAACAACATCAACTGTATCTATAATACAGTACATATTATATATATATATATATCATGTGCTGTAGGGCAAGCATTGGAATGCTAACAGCAAGGTCAGCAGTTCATACCTATCAGCCACTCCTTGGGAATACTATGTTGTTGTTGTTGTTGTCATGTGCCGTGGAGTCGGTTCAAACTCATAGCGACCCTGTACAGGATTTCCGAGGCTTTAAATCTTTACGGGAGTAGAAAGCCTCATCTTTCTCTCCTGGAACAGGTGGTAGTTTTGAACTGCTGACCGTGAGGTTTGCAGCCCAATTCGTAACCACTACGCTACTAGAGCTCCTTGGGAACCCTATACAGGATCGCTATAAGTTGGCACTGATTTTACAGCACTTATCAACAACAAGCATATAGATATATGTTGTTTTTAAGTGCTGTCAAGTTGGTTCCTACCCATAGTGACCCTGTATAGGGTTTCTAAGGAGTGACTGGTGAGGTTGAACTGCTGATCTTGTAGTTCAAACTGACTTTGCAGTCCAGTGCATTAACTCCACAGCACCAAACCAGAAATGTGTGTGTGTGTATGTGTGTGTAAATTGCAAGTTCTCCTTTATATATGACTTTTCTCCCCTACTCAATGAAGGAAGAATCTGTTTTTTAATTGTTGCTGTTATGAAGTGCCATTAAGTCATTTACAACTCATACTGACCCTGTATAAGCTGCCCAAGGCTGTAAATCTTTACGAGAGCAGAAAACCTCATCTTTCTCCTATGGAGCAGCTGGTGGGCTCGAACCACTGACTTTGTGGTTCACACTCAGTGTTTATCCTACAGAACCAACACACTCTAATTTTGTAACTTCTTGTTGTTAAGTGCTGTCGAGTCTGTTCCGACTCACAGTGAGCCTATAGGTTTTCCCAGAAGCAGCTGGTAAGTTTGAACTGCCAACCTTGTGGTTCTAAGACCAGTGCTGATCCTACAGCACCATACTAGGTATCCCCAAATTACCCAGTACACTGCCTTGAACTTTGTAAGTGTTAAGAGCCGTCAAGTTGGTTTTGATTCATAATGACCCTGTATAGGGGTTCTAAGGAGTGACTGGTGGGTTTGAACCTCTGACCTTGCAGTTAGCAGTCCAATGCTTATGTTAGAGTAGTTACTGAATGAGTTAATGAAATAGCAATCAAGTCTGGATACCCCACACAGTTTCATTTGTACAGCAGAGAAGGAAGAGACTTCAGGCTCAGTTCTTGGGAACTAAGACCTGTAGTAGGTTGACAGGGTACCTCTCTTCCTTGCCCTGCTGGGAACCCATCTTATGGTCACCTGGTCAACCCCAGAGTGAGACTGTGTCTCTGGTGCCTGGGAGTCCTACTCACAAAAATGAAACCAAAGAGAACCCCAGGTCTGGGACAACCTTGCTCTCTAAGTCTGAAAGCTAACCAGCAGCTAACTACATCCTTCACAACTTGTGCTTCAGCCTCGGCTATGCCAACAATGCCTTCTCACTGTCCCTGTAGAAATGCTGGCACGCTGCAGCCCCTGGTCTCTCCATCAGGTAGTTAGCCTTCCTCAGCATCACTTCTTTCTCAGGACTTAGGCCTCCAAGATGAAACAGGCTACAGATTTCTGACAGAACTCAGATTTTGGAAGAGGCTTATCCAGCAGGTGGGAGCTATACAGGAGAGGAAGGAAGCGAGTAGAATGACCATCTTCACCCACCTGCACTCCACCAGCACCTCTGCTTCGTGTTTCTTCTTTAACAGCAACATTGAACTGAGTGGAGTCCCCAATATCCAAGAAGTTACCTTTTGGGCTCTGTTAGTATTATTTTGTTATTACCTTAAATGGGCAAGACTCTAGCATGGAGTTAACACAAGAATGCAAACCCCTCCTCCTCCTTGCTCCAGAGAGGAGTGCACTGACCCGTAATCTTCCCCTTTATGAATGACAAGAATCCATCACTCACGCGTGTCCAGCACTTTTTAGTTCACAAAATCCTTTCACATCAATCATCTCCTCTGGACCTCTTAACTACCCTGTAAGGCCTGCAGGGCTGGTATCAATTTCCCTTTTCTCCAGAGAAGAAACCCCATATTCCAAGAGCTTAAATAGCTTGCTTCAGGTCAAATAACTAGTAGGTGGCAACACTAAGAAAGAAATAAACATGCCAGCTAGCTCCTCCCAAAGAGGGTTTCTGGGGTTCTGGATTGTTCCCTGGGAAATTGCTACATCTTTCACCAAGAGATAGAAGCCCTCACAGTAGAAGAGGGCCTGCAGAACCATGGCTGTTACTAAACAGCAGGCCTTAGTGAGGGCTCTCCAGAACAGTGATGTCAGGGCCATAGGTTGAGTAGAGGGGCTGAGTGTGGACATTTAGTTACTAACATCCTTTCATCTTATTTCTTTGGCTCCTGGATCATGGCTGCTAAGGGAGCACATCCCAAGAATGCCAAAGAGTAGCTTTTTCTAACCAACTTGGGAAGAAATTCAAAATGAAGACATGGTTGTATGGGTACATACATAACTCCCATTGAGGCAGGAGACCTAGAGAGAGGCAGGCTGTGGGAAGAGCGTCTGACTGTGAGGCAGAAGTCCAGGTGACCTACCACATAGATACAATGGAAACTAAAAAGTTCTAATGACACGAATTCCACTCTTCCATGCCCCGTTCATGAGTCTGGCCCTATTCCAATCTCTCTAACCATCAAGGGCAAAATATTCCACAGAGTCTTATTTTCAAGGAAAAAAACAGAAGAGCTACTGTAAAAGAACAATATGGGTGCAAATACATCTCCCTCAAAGAGTGAACCTAAAAAGAGAAGCATTACCCATTGGATCAGGCTCAGGGTGAAGCCATTCAGCCTAGACTATACTCAAGATCAGTTAAAACCCATCCAGCTGGGCTTCTCAGAGCTCCCCAGTGCACCATTGCTCATTTCTCCCACTCCCACAGAGCCCCATTACTTTCCTTTCAATGCAGTTGCTCCAGAAATTGAATAAAATGTTCCAGAAAACTATCAGAGTTGTCATGTAGCTGCAGTGCAATTAGGAAGAATGGGGATGTTGGCCAGAACCGTCTTATGAGTAGGTTGTTGTTGTTGTTTTCTGTCTTAAATAATGCTTCCACAGTGGCTCATTCTTTCATCACAGCTAAAGCAAGCACAGCCATTCCCACTGGTGTGGTTCCTCCAGCTCACATAGTTGGCTCTGAGACATGTTCTCCAGAAACAAGTAGCATCTCCAGGCCAGCAAAAATCTATCCACTCCAGAGAGCTGGTGCCCGTCTAGACAGTCACCGGTGATCACAACTCAATATCACAGCATGCATGTGTTCCTTTCTCTTCACTGTTCCTTCTTCTTTCCTTGGCACTGTTCATTCTCCCTCTCTCCACCCACCCTAACATGAAAACACTGTGTTCCTGATCAGATAAAGCCAGCACAAGTGTATGGAGCAGAAGGCAAGCAGCACTGACGGAAGAGAAAACAATCATGTCTTAAATCTTCCCCACTCATCTCCCAGCGACAACAATGACCACTGTTTCCTCAGCAGTACTCGCTGGCTCCTCAAACACATGGAGCTATCCAGTGAGTGAAGGCCATGCAGGAGGCAGCAGTTACTGGTGTCTGCAAACCAAAGTGAAGCCCATCCGCCAACATGGCACTCTTCCCCCACCCCATCCCAGGAAGTGGGCTCCACCAGGCTGCCATTTTGCCCTACAAGCTGTGCTTCAGTTGCAACATTAATCAAACGCACCAGCAGACACCATCCTCAGTCACCTCCTACACCACTTCTGTCCTCTTGGCGGTTAGCACCCAAGTGGTAAAGTAAAGCTGATGGCAACACATTCTCAGCGACCCCTTCCATAAGGTGGGGCTTCCATGAGAGTGTGGTATCCTCTGCTTACTCGAGGTCCATACTCGAGGACAACACCTTAAACATGTATCACCTAGAAGCTGAAATTCAAGTCTACCTCTCCCCAGAGACCTTTTGCAGATAACCTCACTCCGTCTCTATCTCAGAGGTTCTCAAACTTTAATGGGCAGCAGAATCACCTTAGAGTGTTGGCTATCCATGCAGATAGGTAGGCCGTGGTCCCAGTGGCCTGCATTTTTAACAAGCTCCCCAGATGACTCTGAAACGGTAATCTACCAGCTTCTTTTCCTGCTCTCTTCTCTCACACTTGGCACAAACCTCATTTAACTATTTTTGTTGAATTCTAGCGGACACCCCATCTCCCACATACCTTAAGAGTCAGTAGGGAGAGGATTCTGAATCTCCTGTTAAGCAGGGGCTTCCACAGGTAAGGGAAGACTCTTCCTCCTCTCGAGGCCCAATAGAAGGCTCTCCATGAAGGGAATCCTGCAGGAAGGGGTTGAGAAGCTGCCAACCAGGAGGCTGAGAAATCAGACTCATCTCTCCACAGGCTTCAGAAGGCATTCACTCCACTGCAGTCCCACTGCATATTCTACAGTGGCTTTAAATGTCACCTCAAATATCAGGCCAGGCAGCAGGAGGGAAGGCCGAAGCTAATTAGCCTGCCTTGCCCTGGCTTTTGTGTCACTTTCATCTTTTCTCACCTCTGACCTCTACTGAAATCTTTAACTCCTAGTCAGCCAAGGGAGCCCTGGCTCCCAGGAGGCTTCTCACAACTGCACTGAGTGCTATACCAAATGGTGAAACAGGGAAACTGTCCTTCATACAATCCCTCTTTCTTACTGCTCACCTTAGGGTTTACAGTTCCTCTACCAGTCAAGAGAACCCTCATGCTGCCTTAAATGTCCAAACACAGTACACCATCTCCAAAAAGGGTCCCCACTCCCAAACCCATACAGAAGAAACCAGACCTTTCCCCTCTTTCTCTGCCTTATGAAAACACACCCATCCTGAATGCCAATCCCTCTCAACTACATCCTGTGAAACATATTATGATAACCTCATCTCCTCTAAGGGATTCATTGTTGTTGCTGTTAAATGTCACTGACACAGTTCCAACTCATAATGAACCTGTATAGGGTTTCTGAGGAGCCACTGGTGGGTCTGAACCATCGACCTTTTGGTTAGCAGTCTAGTGTATATCCTACAGTGCCAAACCAGGACTCCAGGGTATTTACGAGAAGAGTTTAATATTTAGCCCTAGGGAAATGTTTCCATGTTGATAAAACAGAACATCTTAGGTCAAAGGAAGGTTAGCAGAAGTCCAGGACTAAGTAAGCAGTGGTGGGGTGAGTATCTGGGGGCAAGGAAGAGGATCCATTACTCTCTCTTCCTAAAGCCTTGGTACGTAGTTGCCTATATAGCCAATCTGAAGGTAATTTATAGGGACTAGGTCTTGAAAGTTCAGTGGTTAAGCAGTCACCTTCTAACTGAAAGGTCGGGTGTTGGAATCTACCAAGCAATTTTAGGAGAAAGATGCGACACTTTGCTTCTGTAAAGATTACAGCCTTGCTCCTGAAGTCATATTAAAACCAAACAATAGTTCAGCTTAACTAATATAGAAAAATGTTCTGATTTTAGCATTATGCTCTTTTAAGATCTGTTGTTATTGTGTGTCATTGAGGCAGTTCCAAGCCATATCGATCCTGTATAGGGTTTCCAAGGCTATAAATCTCTATGAGAACAGAAAGCTTCATCTTTCTCTGGAAAGATCGATATGGGATCAAAATTAACAACAGCAACTTAAAAGATTCAATAGGAACCTTAGGAAGTAGTGAGTTTATGTTAATGAGGGAGGACAAACTCAGGAAAAAGTGGTTGAGAATGGATGCACAACTCTAAAAATGTAATCAACGCCACTAAATCATACAACTAGAAATGACTGGATTTGTGCATATTTTGCTGTGTATATACTCCACAACAACAACAAAATAAATTTAGAAGGAAAAAAGACTACTGCCTTGGAAACCCTATAAAGCAGGTCTACTGAGTCTTGTAGGGTCACTATGAGTCAGGTTCAAATCAATGGCAATGGGTTGGTCTTCTTTCATCCTTCCTTATTCATTCCCCCACCTCCCATTTCCCACTCAGCATGACTAACATGTCAGTCAACTTATCCAAAGCATCCAAGTTATAAAGTAGCTCTTCTTGAAGACAATAAAAACTAATTACTAGTTGGAAAGACCACCTCAGAACCTTACCCCAAAGACCTAGATAATCCACAGAGTTCGTATCTGCCTCCTATGTTTCTCTTGGAAATCCTGGGGGATACAAATAGTTGGCAGGTTAGAGTCCACCCAGAAGCACAGTGGAAGAAAGGTTTGATAATCTACTTTTGAAAAATCAGCTACTGAAAATACCATGAAATAAATTTCTACTCTGACACATATGGGATCGCCACGAATCAGAATCAATTTGATGGCAACTGGACTGGACTTGACTTGCTTTCACAGTTAGTAATGTGGCGCCCCCATTTCACTTCCACTAAGAGCAAAATTAGTCTCCTCATCTACCTCATAAGGTGATGTGGCTTCAAGTTAGGGGGGTGTTCACCCTCCTGAGGCTTAAATACATTTCCTTTTAAATGTATTTCTTCATCTTTCAACTTGTAGAAATTAGCTTCAGAAAATATCAAAATAATTTAGCTTGTCAGGTACTACATCTGAAAACCTCATACCTTAGCCCAGCCCACATAGGAGCCTCCTTCAGACCATTCTCTTCCTTGTCCGCTCTTTATCCATGCCCTTCTCTTAACATCTCTTCAAAAACTGTACCAAGCAGAACAGCCCCCTCCAGCACATCGATCCAGTAATATCAAACACTTTGTCATGAGGGCTAATGGTGAAAATAATGAATGTGGAGTTCAGGATCAAAAACAGCCCACTGCACCATCAAAAAATATAAAGCTAAATAATGGTTTACACATTTGATATTGTTAAGTGCCACCAAGTCGGTTCTGACTTATAACAACTCTTCATAGGGTTTCTGAGAAGCAGCTTGTGGTTACAAGTCCAGTGCTTATCCTACAGTGGTGGTGGTTATGTGTCGTGAAGTTGGTTCCAACTCATAGCCACCCTGTACAGGGTTTCCCAGGCTGTAAATCTTTACAGGAGGAGAAAGCCTCATCTTTCTCCCGTGGAACAGCTGCTGCACCATATATCTAGAGCTAACTGTTTGTACTACATTCTGTTGTTTTTGTTGTTATTTTGCTTTGCTTTTTCATTTATAACCTGTGAATGTTCCATAGGATTTGTTCTTGTTGTTAAGTTATGATTATGTACAACAGTCGTGTAGCATCCTCACAATTGTTATCTTTGAGCCTATCATTGCAGCCACTGTGTCAGTCCATCTCATTAAGGGTCTTCCTCTTTTTCACTGACCCTCCGCTTTACAAAGCATGAGGTCCCTTTCCTGGGACCGGTCCCTCCTGACAACATGTCCAGTGAACTTGAGATGATGAAGTCTCACTATCCTTGCTACTAAGGAGCATTCTGACTATACTTCTTCCAAGACAGGCTTGTTTGTTCTTCCGGCAGTCCATGGTTCTTGCAATACTCTTCACCAACATCATAATTCAAATGCACCTATTCTTCTTGCAATGGTACTCCTTATTCATTGTCCAACTTACACAAGCATATGAGGCAGCTGAAGATAACTATGGCTTGGGGCAGGTGCACCTTAATGCTCAAAATGACACCTTTGCTCTTTAACACTTTGAAGAAGTCCTTTGCAGATTTGCGCAACATAGTATGTTGTTTGATTTCTTGACTTCTACTTCCATGAACGCTGACTGTACATCCATGAAAAATAAAATCTTTGACATGATAAATGGAATCTGCTCCATTTATCATGATGTTATTTATTGGTCATTGGGAGGATTTTTGTTTTCTTTTTTATCTTCAAGTCCTCATTTTCAGAAAGCAAGGTACTTCATGTCCTCATTTTCAGCAAGCAAGGTTATGTCATCTGCATAGTACAGGCAGTTAATTAATCTTTATCCAATGCTGATGCTGCATTCTTCTTCATATGGCCCAGAATTTCAGATGATTTGCTCAGCATATTGAATAAATACGGTAAAAAGATAAAACCCTGGCACACACCTTCCCTGATTTTAAACCACTAAGTATTACCTTACTCTGTTCTAACTACTGCCTCTTGTTCTATGTACAGGTTCCTTATAAATACAATGGAGTGTTCTGGAATTCCCACCCTTCCCAATATTATCCATAGTTTGTTATGATCTTTACCTTTGTGTAGTCAATAAAACACAAGTAAGCATCTTTCCAGTATTTTCTGCTTTCAGCAAAGATCTATCTGATGTCAGCAATTATATCCTTCATTCCACATCCTCTTCTGAATCCAACTTGAATTTCTAAAATTTCCTTGTCAATGTACTTCTGCAACTGTTTTTAAATTATCTTCAGCAAAATTTTACTTGCCTGTGATATTAATGGCACTGTTTGATAATTTCCTCATTCCATTGGGTCACGTTTCTTTGGAATGGACAAAAATATGGATCACCTCCAATTGGTTGACCAGGTAGTTCTCTTAAAATTTCTTGGCACAGGCAAGTGAGCACTTCAAGTGCTGTATCTATTTGTTAAAACATTTCAATTGTATTTCGTCAATTCATAGAGGCTTGTTTTTTTGCCACTGCCCTCAGTGAATCTTGAACTCCTTCCTTCATTCACTGGTTTCTGACCATATGTTACCTCTTGAAATGTTTGAACATCAACCATGTCTTTTTGGTTCAGTGACTGTATTACTTCCATCTTCTGTTGATGCCATCATTCAATATTTTGCCCATAGTAACTGTCAATATTGCAGTCTGAGGCTTGTATTTTTTGTCAGTTATTTCAGCTTGAGAAATGCTTACCGTGCTCCTCCCTTTCTTTTAGTTTTCTAACTCCATGTCTTTGCACATTCATTATAATACTTTGTCTTTGAGAGCTACTCTTTGAAATTTTTGTGTTTAACTCCTACTTCATTTCTTCCAGTCACTTTAGCTTCTCTATGTTCAAAAGCAACTTTCAGAGTCTCTTATGACATCCTTTTTGGTCTTTTCTTTCTTTCTTGTCTTTTTAGTTACCTTTTGCTTTCTTCATGTCTGATGTTCTTGATACCATCCCACAACTCCTCTGGTCTTCAGTCATTAATATCCAGTCCATCAAATCTATTCTTCACCTGGTCTCTAAATTCAGATGGGATGTACTCGAGGTCATATTTTGGCTCTCAGGGATTTGTTTTACTTGTTTTCAGCTTCAAACTGAACTTGCATGTGAGAAATTGATGATTTGTTCCATGGTTGGCTCCTGGCCTTATTTTGGCTGATATTGAGCTTCTCAATTGTCTCTTTCCACAGATGTTGTCCATTTGATTCCTATGTACTCCATCTGGCAAGGTCTATGTGTATACTCACCATTTTATGATCTTGGAAAAAAGGTGTTTGCAATGAATAAATTATGGTCCTGCAAAATTCTATTATACAGTCTCCAGTTTTGTTTCTATCAAGACCATATTTTTCAACTACCAATCCTTTGTTTCTTTCAACTTTTGCATTTCAATCATCAGTAATTATCAATGCATCTTGACTGCATATTTGATCAATTTCAGACTGTAGAAGTTGGTAGCATTCTTCAATGTCTTCATCATTGTCTTTAGTGGTTGGTGTGTAAGTTTGAATAATAGTCTAATTAACTGGTCTTTGTTGTAGTTGTTGGTGTTAGTGTGCCATCAAGTCAATTCCAACTCACAGTGACCCTGTATAGGGTTTCCGAGGCTGTAAATATTTGAGGGAACAGAAAGGCTCATCTTTCTCCCATGGAGTGGCTGTTAATTTCAAACTGCTGACCTTGCTGTTAGCAGCCCAACCTGGAACCCACCCTTGGTCTTCCTTGTAGATGTATGGATATTTTATCATCATAGACAGCATTGTACTTCAAGATAGAATTTGAAATATTCATTTTGAGAATGAATGTGACATCATTCCTCTTCAATTTGTCATTACAAGCATAGTAAACCATCTGATTGTCCAATGCAAAATGGTCAATACCAGTCCATTTCAGCTCACTAATGCCTAGGATATCGATTTTTCTGTGTCCCATTTTTGTCAACTTCCAATTTTGCTAGATTCATGCATCATATAATCCATGTTCCAATGGATGTTTGAAGTGTTTCTTCTCATTTTGAGTCTTGCCTCAGCAGCAAAGGAAGGTTCTGAAAGCTTTACTCCATCCACGTCATTAAAGTCAACTCTATTTTGAGGAGGCAGCTAATTCTCAGTCGTATTCCAATAGGAGGGACTCATCTTCTGGCACTGTATCAGACAAAGTTCTGCTGTTGTTCATAAAGTTTTCAGTGGCTAACCTTTTTAGAAGTGGTCCACCTTTCCTTCTTCCTACTCTGTCTTAGTCTGGAAGCTCTCCTGAAAGCTGCCTACCATGAGTGACCCTGAAGTATCTGAAACACCATTAGGTATTTCAAATGTCATACAACAGTCCAGTGATAAGTCACAGTAGTTCACTAACTTGAATGCTCTAGAGTTCCTTTCCACTAGGCTGAATATGGAGATTTGCAATATACAAGACAATTTGGATTCTCTCTTCCTTTGCTCTGATTCTCAAAAAGAAAAGGATTAAGTTGCAATGATCACTTTACTTTTTGGGAAATGAATTCTGCTTATGATTCTTGAAAACAATTGGTTATCATAAATTCCATAAATAATCTCTTCATATGCTGTAGTTGCTGTCGTCAAGTCGATTCCTACTCAGAATGACCCCATGTGACAAAGCAGAACTGCTCCACAGGGTTTTCTAAGCTATAGTGTTTCTAGGGAGCAGATGGCCAGGTCATTCTCCTGCAGGGATACTGGGTGAATGTGAACTGCCAACTTTTGGTTAGCAGCTGAGCACCTAACCATTGAGCCACCAGGACTCCTCAATCTCTTTATAATCTTGTTTATTTGGTTAATTTGCAAGCTTTACAGGTATTGGAGAAGGGCGTGAGCTTTAGACTCAGACTGACTTAAGTTCAAATCCTAACTCTTTTTCAAGTTAAATGAGTAACTTTGTCCTAAGACCCAACATCCCTGAATCTCGGTTTCTTTATCTTTTGGATGAAGATCAGGTTGATGTTATAAAATTTGAGAAACTTTCATAAGGAATAAATAACATTTGTAAAATAGCAACCACTATAACTGTTGCACAGTAGGAGGTTAATAAATTTACTGTCCTTTCTTCCTACACTAAGAAACTAAGGATGAAATTCTCAATCTGTAACCGTAAAACATAGTGTCAGCTTTACCAGTGAGGATTGCTTTAAGTGGTCATTATCAAGTCTCCACTCTAACTCCCCCAGCCCTTCAGGAGGGTGCAGGCCCTTTATCTTTATTTTCTTCTAATTCCTAAGATTCACTCACTGGCCTCCCAAAGGCAGGTGGCCGCAGGTGGTAGACTCAACTGCTCCAATTAGTCTGACTTTCCCCTTCAGCCCTCACACAAATTGAAAAGTTCCAAGAGTGACTTGATCGATTATGAAAAATCCTTTAACTTTGTCCATGAGAACCACATGTGCAGTGCTCAGCACTAGGGGTTTGGGGGTGGGAGACTCTTTGGAATTTACTAAATGTCAATGATTTGACTTCCTAAAAAATCCATGAATCCTGGCCTCACATCATATGTATAATAAAGATCTCCATTTAAAAAAATAAGCTTCAAGAAGAAAAAATCTCACAGATAGTATCCATTTGGCCTAGCCTCGATAGCTTGATAATCAGAATTTGACTAGAGGAAGATTAAAAAAAAAAAAGATAAAGGAAATGAGGGCAAAGTACTATAATTTGATGAACTTGACCTATACTCATGGAGGTAGTAACTCTAAATACCAACTGAGAGGGAAGGAGTCTTCACATCAAGTATCAATGCTATCTCTTCTGTACACAGGGTAGAGAGGGACGGGCAACTTAGATATTGGCTACCTAAAATGAGGTGGTGAGGGAGGCATGAAGTGACTGGCTTACAAGGTTTCAAGAGGGAGTTTAGTTTAAGAGTGTGTGGCGGGGAGAAAGAGTCCCCACTAGTTTTCATCTTGTCTACATGGGTCTGGTTAAAAGAGATGGGGATAAGATTCTTATGATTCAATAGTAATTGTTATCATGACTAATTGTGACTGTCACAATTGTAAATGTAGAAGTTTTGTAACAAAAAAGGGGGAGTAGTTAATTTTACAATCCACAAACAAAGGACCCTAAGACCATCAAGATCAAGGGAGAAGAGCACAAGCGGAATGCAGGGCCTTATCCAGAGAAGCAGCGACACCAGAGATGGAGGCAGAGATGGGGACAAGGAGAGAGGGAGCAGCTAAGGACTCCAAATTCATGGGAAGAGAGGGAATAAGAGCTGGCAGCCAAGAGGCAGACTTGCAAAATGTGCCCTTTGGTGGTGTAAATTATTATATATGCCTGAGTGTTGTTGTTTTTTTTTTTTTTTTAAAGAGCTAAAGTGAATAGAGAGAAATACTGTTAACTGATGGCACATGGAGGGGGTTATAATCATTGTAATGAAACAAGGTGTATGATTTGTTGAATGTAAAACTGATTATCTGTCCTGTAAACATTAAATTCACAATAAAACTTTAAAGAAGAAATCTGCACTCTTATGTAGGAAAGATTTTCTAATCAAGATACAAAACTCAGCATATCAACTTTTACACTTACCTTTAAAAAAAAAAAAAAATCTATGGAAGGATATACAATTCACCCAAGCAAAGTAGGTGGCTCGAGGACAATAGTAAACAGAATCTTTTTCATTCTTTATCTTTTAACATCTTTTGCATTTTGACCCTTGGACTGTATCACCTAACTTTTAAACAGTTATTTTTTAATGATGGAGTCAAGAATAGATAAAACTATTCTTGGAACCCAGCTACCATGCTGTGAGAACAACAAGCCACTTGGAAAGGCCACATGTAAAAGATGCAAGGATCCTGGCCAAGACTTCTTGCTAGTTCCAGCTCCCAGCTAGCACCAACTGCCATTCACATGAGCAAGGCCATGTTGACTCTTCCAGCCATGCCAGTGGGTACCACATGAAGCAGAATTGCCTGGTCAATCCTCATAGTCTTGAGCAATGATAAATAAGTGTTGTTATAAGCCAAAGAGATTTGGGGTTTGTTACAAAGTAATAAACAAACCAGGACTCACTGGTGTACAGAGGGCAGTTAAAGCCACAAGACTGGATGAGATCACCAAGGAAATATTGAAAAGAATTCTGCTTTATTTCATCTAGCAGACAAATACATGGCTATTCTCATGGCTATATCTTTGTATCTACTTACCCAGGTATCTTGGAATTAGAATTCTGAAGATTGAGGTATATCAGCAGTGTTACTAAATTAACATGCTTCTTGTTGTTGTTGTTGTTGTTGTTGTTAGGTGCCATCAAGTCAGTACCGACTCATAGCGAACTTATGCACAGCAGAATGAAACACTGCCTGATCCTGGGCCAACCTCACTACTGTTGCCACGCTTGAGTCCATGGATGCTGCCACTTGGCCAATCCATCGCGTTGGGGGTCTTTCTCTCCTTCTCTGACCCTCCACCTTACCAAACATGATATTCTTCTCCAGCGGCTGGTCCCTCCTGACAGTATGTCTGAAGTATGAGATGAAGTTTGGTCATCTTGGCATCCAAGCAGCATTCTTGGCTGCACTTCTTCCAAAATGGATCTATTGGTTCTTTTGGCAGCCCATGTCACTTTCAATATTCTCCTCCAACACCCTAACTCAAAACATCTTCCTTATTCACTGTCCAGCTTTCACATGCATATGAGGTTATTGAAAATACCATGGCTTGGGTCAGGTGCACCTTAGTCCTCAAGCTGACATCTTTGCTCTTCAACACTTTAAAAAGGTCTTGTGCAGCATTATTAACATGCTTATATGGAGTTAAAAAATAGAAGTCAGACTTTCTCTGACAGGAAGTAAATGTACATGGTTTGACAGCTTGCTTTGATAATGAGAGCTACTTATGCCAACTCATATAAATCCACAGGTCTAAGATTCTGAAGAGAATATATTTAAAGCCTATAGACAACATATAGGCGTTCTGGTGTGGCACTGAAGGTTAATGTGATGGACTGACACGTTTGTACCTCAAGGTCGGCAGTTCAAGCTCACAAGCCATTCCTCAGAAACCCTATGCCAGGATGCTATGAGTTGGAACAGACTCGATGGCACTTAAGTACAATAACAACACAACATATAACATGCTAGAAAATACTTTCTTTGCAACTATTTATGCTTAACGTTAATAATGTTAAATGGAAACTTAAATATGTGAGGGACATGTAGGTTTTCAATATTATTTTAGGTCATGTTGTTATTGTTGTTGTGGCTAGGCACCATCGAGTCAGTACCAATTCACAGTGACCCAGTTCTGGGTCAACTTCACAATTGTTGCTAGGCCTGAGCCCATCGAAGCTGCCACTGTGCCAATCCATCTCATTGGGGATCTCCCTCTTTTTCTCCAACCCTCTACCAAACATAATATCCTTCTCCAATGACTGGTCGCTCCTGACGACATTTGACATCCAAGGAGCACTCTAACTATACTTTTTCCATAACAGATCTGTTTGTTCTTTTGGCAGTCCATGGTACTTTCAGTATTCTCCTTCAACACTGAACTGAAATGCATCAATTCTTCTACAGTCTTCCTTATTCACTGTCCAACTTTTGCATACCTATGAGGTTACTGAAAATATCATGGCTTGCATCAGGTGCACCTTAGTCCTCATGCTGACATCTTTGCTCTTCAATACTTTAAAGAGATCTTGTGCAACAAATTTGCCTAGTGCAATACGTCATTTGATTTCTTGACTATTGCTTCAATGAGTGTTGATGGTTGATCCTAGCAAAATGAAGTCTTTGACAATTTCAATCTTTTCTCCTTTTATATAGAGCAAATTCTGTTTATTGGTCCAGTGGTGAGGATCTTTGTTTTCTTAACGTTGAGATGCAACCCACACCGAAGGCTATGGTCTTTGGTCTTTATTTTTATCTTAAGTCCTCTTCACTTTCAGCAACAATGTTGTATCATCTGCATATCGCAGGTTGTTAATGAGTCTTCCTCCAATCCTGATGCCACATTTTTCTTCATATAATCCAGCTTCTCAGATTATTTGCTCCACATACAGACTGAATA
The DNA here is from genome assembly GCF_000296735.1 of Chrysochloris asiatica. NCBI lineage: Eukaryota > Metazoa > Chordata > Mammalia > Afrosoricida > Chrysochloridae > Chrysochloris > Chrysochloris asiatica. Next base: position 3,582,242 of record NW_006408648.1, on the reverse strand, counting down.
AGTGTGGTGAAATAATTTAAAATTTTAAGGCATATATAAGCAAAATAAGAATGGTGAAGCTTTGTGTGAATTAATATGAATAGATCAAGATAAACTTTGGGGTTAAAAATGCAAAGAATAGAAAAATGTAGCTAATATATTTTTTCCATGAAAGTATGAATTAATATTTGTTTATATTTGTAAAAAGGATCATCGTAAAAAGGTTAACAAGAAATTAATACCGATGATTATCTATCGGCATAAAACCAAAAAACCAAACTCATTACCATCAAGACGATTCCAGCTCATAACACCCCCAGATAGAGTTTCTGAGACTGTAAATCTTTATGGTGGTAGCCAGCCTCATCTTTCTCCCACAGTGCAGCTGGTGGGTTTGAGCCACTGACCTTGAGTTTAGCAGTTCCACACCTAATCCACAGTGCCACCAGAGCTTTGAATTTATAAAGAACTCCTAAAACCCAACAAGGAGTTCCAAAAAATAAAGCCCCAGAAACTAAAAATGAGAAGGGAATATGAATAAACAATTCTCAAAAGAAAAAAAAAAAAAAAAAGTAAAAAGAGGCTGATCTTTACTAGAGATCAGGAAAATGTAAATTAAAGCAATAACAGCATGCCACCTTTTCTTATTAGATGGGCAAGAAAACAAACCTAGTAGGAGAGTAAATTGATACACTTTTAGAAATCAATTTGGCAGTACCTATTCTTGGTGTAGTGCTGTGAGTTAATGAGCCAGACTGCAAAGTCGTTTGAAACTGCAAGGTTGGCGGTTCAAGCTCACCAGCATCTCCCCAGAAACCCTATACAGGGTCGCTATGGGTTGGAACCAACTCAACGGCACTTCACAACAATTAATATTTCTATAAGTCCTGGTATAGTGCTGTAGAACACGCATTGGACTGCTAAACACGACTACTCCTTGGAAACCCTATACAGGGTCACGACAAGTCAAAATTGATTCAGTGGCACTTAGCAGTAACAACATCAATATTTCTACAATTCATAGACTTCAACCTAGCAACTCTTACTTCAAAAAATCTCAGTAAAGTATTTGTACTTATATACACACTGTGCTGTTTTCTAAAAACCATGGATAGCAAAAAGCTGGAAATAACCTAAAGGTCCAAGGAACTAGTAAGATAAATTATGATACAATACAGTCTATGTTATTCTTTGATGCCATTAAGAAGGACAGTTTTACATATAAGTATAGTAGCATAATATGTCCTGGTGTGGTCCTGTGGGTTAATGTGCTAGAATGCAAAGTTGGTTTGAACTGCAAGGTTGGCAGTTCAAGCTCACCAGCTGCTCCTCGGAAACCCCATACAGGCTCGCTATGGGTCAGATCCAACTCGACAGCACTTAACAATGCATATATATTGAAATCTATTTTCATAAAAATTGAATCATATACATTATTTCAAATTATTTTGCAAATTGCACTTTCCCACCCCACTAGCTAAAATGTATCATGGGCATAGTTTTATGCTACTATATTGTTATTGCTGTATAGAGTTCTCAAGGAGCAGCTGGGGAGCTTGAACCACGGATTTTGTGGTTCAAACCAACTTTGCAGTTCAGCACATTAACCCACAGAGCCACACCAGGATCACACAAACCCACCAAATACGTGTGTATATTTCAATGTGCATAGAAAAGATGTTCTGGTAGGACAGACACCAAACTATTAATGGTGGTTATCCTTGTGGAGATATTCAAAGCATTTAAGTATTCCACCTGGCTGAAGGAGTGGCTCAGATCTTTTGTGGGGAAAGGAGTGCATCCTCAGGGTCAAGACAGCAATTTCCTTTTCCACTTCCCCACTCTTTGGATCTGGGATGTGAGAAGATTCTGCAGAGAACCCACAGGTCATAAATAAACAACTCTCCAGATGTATACAGCTATCCATGTGAACAATAGATGCAATTGCATCTCTACATCATAAGCAAATGCTATTTATCGCTTAACTTTGCTCCATATCCCTTACCTATCACCTCAACTCTTCTCAGACCATTCATCTGTCTGCCACTTAGATACCGTACTAGGGTGTTTCACAACAATAGCAACTATGTTTCATTACAAGATCCAATTCTTCCAAGAGGCATGACTGTCCAGAGTTTATACTAAATATTCTGAGGCAGGATCCATGGGAAAAGAGTGGCATTTGTCGATTTATGTCTGACGGTGGCAAGCAGGGAAGAGCCATAGCACATGGGCTTTCAAGTCTGCTATCCTCTCCCTTGTACAATAGGCTCTGAGTCACTAACACTTATACTTTAAATCCTGCCATCTACTTAGTGTTTGCTTTGGTTTGGTTTGGGGGAGCTGAAGGCAGTAAGAGGGGTTGATGGTAAAGAAAGGTGAAGACTTATTTTGAATGCATCATTAGGTGATTCTTCTATCAGAAGACAGTGCAGAGACGTAAGAGCCTGAGAAATGGGGAAGAAATTAACAGGTAGAGACGAGGCCCCAAGCAGCTGTAGATGCAAGACTCTAAACATCTGGGTATAAACCCTGAACCCTCAGTCCCATCTGCCACATGTAACTGAGTTCCAGATCCCAAGAAGTCAGCAATTGGGTCCATTCTCACATTTTGAAATACCCAAGCAGCACATTAATTGGGAATTTACTCATCTTCTCTATTCCCCCAACTAAAAACAGAAGGAAAAAAACAAAAACAAAAAAAGACCCAAACCCCAAAAAATCCCAGAACTTCACGTGTTGTAACTAAAAACACTCAGTAAACAAAGCCAGTCCTTGAGCTCCCTTGGGGAGTAATTGTCTAAGAATGCTTCTTTTCTTTCAGCTGGTGAGAGAGAAAGAGACAGATGTGTTAACACTGTGTGGAGCTCATCTTGAAAGCATTAATTTTTCCAAACACCGATGTGTAGCACGTGTGCTTTTCCCAAGCAAGCAACAGCAGGCAGTGAGAAGGCTGCCCAGGACACCTCCCATGCCAGGTTTGCCCAAAACAGCCACAGGGGCTCACAGGAAGTGGTCATGGTGAAACTCTGTGGGGAAGAAGGATGGAAATTCTGAAGACGGGGGCCAAGGGAAGGCCTGCCTGCCTGTGAGGTCACTGAGGACTAGGAGTTGATCTACTCATTTCCAAATCAGGATGAGAGAAAGCAGAACCCTTCTGCCTATCCCTTCAACCTATAGCTCCAACAACCACACATAGTAGCCTAGTACCATGAGAAGACAGGAGAGATTCCGGGCAGGGGTCTTTGAATCAATTCCCCTTCTTAGCATCCCTAGTAAAAGACGGGAGTCTATAATGGAAAACGCAATTTGGTCATCCTCAGCTCAACCATTCTTGGTTTCTCCAAGTCCATTCTGTTGGAAGGACTGGGTGGTCACACTCCCATGCACCCTTTCCCCAGAAAACAAGATACAGCAAGCAAGCCATCTACAGAGGCAAGAAAAGGACTCATCATCTGCCTGACTACAAGCAGACTCAGCCATTAGGATAGACTGGAAGCTCTCTCCGTCTTAACCAGATGTCTGCAAACTGATTGCTACCACCAGGGCCCCTCCACATGCAACAGTTTTCCTAGTTCCCACTGGAGTCACTGCACCTCCAGAGTCTTAAATGCTTTATCATCACCAAGACTTGGGAGCCAACTGGCTTCACATCCCAGTTCTATCACGTACTAAGTACTAAATGTGTGAGGTTGAACAAATTACTTCATCTCTTTGTGCCTCAATTTGCTGTTCTATAAAATGAGACTAATAATGGTAATTAAATAAGTCAACAAGTATAAAGAGCTTAGGCTAGCGCCTGGTACACGCTGAGTATTATGTATGTGCTTCTAACTACAATTACAATTATTATTATGAGTTCAGCCTTATTCTTCATACTCAGCTATCTCTTCCCTCTGGACCACATGCTTTGCAACACTGTTCCTTAGCCTGTTTTTATCTAGCTATCTTTACTAATTTCCTATGCAGTGTAAATACTGCTTCCTACCGTACACCCTCCTTGCACACCTCCCCCTCCAGTTGAGCTGGGAGTCCCTACATAGGTACCCATCAAACCCTGTGCTTCTTTGTCACCATATTATATTCCAGTTTTCTATATGTCTATATATCCCCTCCACCAGGTCCTATTCATTGCTGTACTCTCATTGCCTGACCAAAAAACAGTTGATAGTGAATTCATTCCAACCACACATGTGTCAGAGTAGAACTATGCTCCATAGGGTTTTCAGTGGTTGGATCTTTGGAAGTAGATCTCCAGAGTTTTCTTCCAAGGTACCTCTGGGTGGACTCGAACCTCCAACTTTTCAGTTAGTAGTTGAGCATATTAACCACTTTCACCACCTACAGACTCTGATGCAGAGAAGGCATTCTCTAAATATGTGTTGAATCAGCAAATGAGAAAATCAAGAGCTGCTTTCATTCATTCAGCAAGCATTTACTAGGTGGCTATTCTGTGATGCAATGCACACAGAGCGACACCTGAAAACTCAGGAATGGACTCACAGCTACTCTCCAAGAGCTCACAGTCTAAGGAGAAGAGATTTTGTCTTCTAGCAGAGCCCTGGTGTGGTGCTGAACCACAACGTTGGAGGTTCAAACTCACCAGCTGCTCCTCGGAAACACTATACAGGGTTGCTATTAGTCAGAATCGACTTGAAGGTACAACAGCAATAACAATAATAAATAACTCAAAAAGAAGTGGGGAGTAGGGTGTGAGTGTGGCCAGGCACCAGAAAAAAAGGTGGATCTCTCAGAGCAGAAGGAAAGTTTGCCAGGAGGATTTGTTTAACTGGAACCAAACAAAAGACAGCCCTTCAACCTAAGATTCTATGTATCAACCCTGAATATTAACAACACATGCATCTTTGCATGGCCTATGAAGGACAAAAGGTGGAATCTTTATAAAACTGTTTTATTTAGCCAAATATCAGTCTAACACTGTTTGTTCACTGCATCCATGCTCTCAGCCTGCAAACTTTGTCCTTACCAGACTGTAAACTATTATGAACAGTGATCAGAACTTGTTCATCTTTATATCCCACCCTGCCCCCGCCAGGCATTTCTATCCCATCCTGTTCTGCTGGCTACCAGTACCAAGTGCCTAGCATGGTGTCCTGCCCAGAGTAAAAGACAATTGCAAAATCAATTCATTTGGATCACCTCTATCTTTTTGCATTTCTCACTATGTATTTTAGGTTTGTATTATTACATAAGAGAAAAAAATTTTTTAAAGCAGTATCAGAAGAATATTGGTTACTTCTTCTACTTTTCTGAAGCAAAACCAACACCATCACCACCCACCCACTAATAAAACTGACTATGTGATTTTGGAGAAGATCTACTTGGCCATAATTATGCCAGAAATCTTTGATAGCTCCAGCTCACTGGGGGAAATTTTTTATAAAAAAGCTAAGTAACTTTTTCTTGGAGATTACATCATAGATACCTGAGGTTATGTTTTCCATCCTGGCACTCTAAAAATGAACAGTCAAAAAAAAAAAGAACAGTCCAAGCCCAGCCACTTCCAGAAGGGCAAAAATAAAATAAAATAACTCACTGACATTGCGTTGACTCCGACTCATCCAACCCTACATAGGGTTTCCCAGGCTGTAAATCTTTAGGAGAGCAGGAAGCCTCATCTTGCAGAATGGCTAGTAGGCTTGAACTGCTGACCTCGTGGTTAGCAGTCCAGGACTCCTTCCAGAAAGGTAATGGTGGTGGTAGTGTGCCGTGGAGTCAGTTCTAACTCATAGAAACCCTGTATAGGGTTTCTGAGGCTATGAATCTTTATGGGAACAGAAGGCCTCATCTTTCTCCCATTGAGCAACTGGTCATTTCAAACTGCTGACTTTTCAGTTAGCAACTCGACTCGTAACCCATATGTTACCAGTGCTCCTGAGAAGGGTAATTGTTCTTGTTGTTGTGAAGTGCCATGGAGTTGGTTCCAACTCACAGAAATTCTGTATATGGTTTCTGAGTTGCGGCTGATGAGCGTGAACCACTGACCTTGCAGTTTAAACAAACCTTGCAGTCCAGCGCATTAACCCAGAGCACCACCACATCAGGGCTCTGATTAGCAGGGTGAGAGTGCTCCCTAAATACAGTCGGGGCCAGGGCCTTCCAGAGAACTGGCACCCAACATAGCCACAGTAGTGTGAGTGGACACCTGTCCTGCAGGAGGATTGGGAGACTGGCATGCTGCCTCCACCACCCACCCCACTCTTGAAGGACTCCATGAACACCAGCACTTCCATGTGGCAAGCCATGTGATGAATTTCAAACTCAGATCAAAGTGAGTTAGAGATTACCTGCTCATCATTTGATAATGAGGAATAAATCCGGAAGCCCTATGACAGAGTCAATAAAGACAATGTCCTTTTACAATAAGGGACAGAGAACACTTCTGTGGATGGCTATGTAGTAAAACACGCAAACACATGTAAGTAGGTCTGGGTCTGTCTATGTGAACACAAGGGGGCATCAAAAAGTTTGTGGGGCATTGAAATTAAAAGATGATGGAATATTTCCATGAACTTTTTGAAGCTCCTTTGCATATGGGATGACAGGAAGGTACAAATTAGCCTAAATAACACAGAAAGGTATAACCCTAAACACTAAGCTTATAGCTAAGGCTGCTGTATCTCAGCCATCAGACACAGTCTCCCTGGAAAACTAACTGAACTGGGGAAATAGAGGGAAGAAGGATAATTTGGGAACTGATGGCTATTTTTTCTAGATATTTATGAGACCAAATGCACTCTTACATGGAGGTATATAAAAACACTGCTTTCATTAAAGTGTTATTGTGATCTATTTTCAGTGACATTTGCACTGGGTGAGTGATCAGGAGAATGTCAGAGAGCCCATGTATGGATTTCTGCTATGCGTTTGACAACTGTCCTCCACAATATTCTTGTAGATAAAATGATGAAAAGTGAACAAGATGAGGAGGATATAATTGGGTATTCTTGCTGCAGATAAACTGCAGGGCCTGAAATCCTACAGAGCATTTCTGTGAGTCCAGATCAACTCTTGACTGGTGGTTACTGGTGGTGGCATAGAACTTGCCTTGACTGTTGTGTTTGACGTGGTGTGTTTTTAATTTCTTAGATGAAGAGATAAAAAATATGCTTATAATATAGCAGACAATCATAGACTTAGTATTATGATAGATGGCCAAATTTAACAAGAGCAAATTTTGTATCTAAGCTTTCTATGTATCTTAGTATAATAGAAACACCACAACAGGGGACTTTAGTAAACAAAAATTTCTTTTTCAGAGTTGAGGAGGCTAGAAGTCCGCATTCAGGGTGCCAGCCCTATCTCTCAGTTGGCTTTGAAGGAAGGTCCTTGTCTCTTCTAAGCTTCGGCTCCTAGGTGATCCCCAGGAGTTAAGGAATCTTCCTTTCTCTCTTCCCTCCCTGCTCCTCTCTGACTAAGCAGCATGGTTCATATCTCATTACCATAATAAAAAAACCCTATTCCCAAATGAGATGATAGCCACAAATATGAAACCCAAACCAAACCCATTGCCACAGCAACTCACAGTGATTCTATAGGACACAGCAGAACTGCCCCATAGGATTTCCAAAGCTGTAAATCTTTACTGAAACAAATGGCTACATTTTTCTTCTAGAGTGGCTGGAATGTTCGAACCACCTAGCTTTCAGTTAGCAGCCTAGTGCTCAACAACTATGTACCAGGGCTCTGCATCCATAAGTATGTGGTGGTTGCTGGTGGTGGTGTGCTGTGGAGTGGGTTCCAACTCATAGCAACGCTGCATAGAGTTTCTGAGGCTGTAAATCTTTACAGGAGCTAGCAAGAATCATCTGTCTCCCATGGATCAGCTGGTAGTTTCTAACTGCTGACCTTAAGGTGAGCAGCCTGACTCCTAAACACTATGCTACCAGATCTCTTTAAATAAAGTGGTAAGGAATTATAATACATATGTTTGTGGGTCACAATTTAATCCACAGCTTTCATGTTAAAATAAAAACACACATATCATTTAATTAGCAATTCTAGTCCTTTATACCTACCCTAGAAAGCACTTGGACAGGTGCACAAGAAGGTGTATGAGTGGACCGATGTTCATTGCAGCACTGTTTGTACTAGTTTTTTTAAAAAGAAAACTAGAAACAACAAAGGAATTACATAGAAAACTACAGCAGATTGATATGTCACTGATAACACGATTACTTCCAGAGAGAGACAAGTTAGGATGAAATCTAAGAAGGATTTGGTCTTGCCTATAGGAGCTCTGGTAGCGTAGTGGTTGCGAATCGGGCTGTGAACCTTAAGGTCAGCGGTTCGAAACTACCAGCTGCTCCGCGGGAGAAAAATGAGGCTTTCTACTCCCGTGAAGCTATGGGTCGGAACCGACTCAACGGTACTCAACAACAACATAGCATCTGAGATTCACAATGTATTATACTTGTGTTTTCTTAAAATCTTGCTTTTAGCTTTTTTTTAAAAGTAACTTTGAAAATTTAGCACACAAAATAAAACCGTGTTTCTTTCAATTCTGACCCATAGTTTCCATTGGCTATGATCTCACAGAAGTAGATCTGCAGACCTTTCTATCACTGCGCTGCTGAGTGGATCAAACCATCAATCTTATAGTTCATAGCCTAGTACAAGCCATTTGCACCATCCAAGAATTTGGTCTATTCGTCATCATAAACCAGAGAGAAATCTACATTATGAAAAGCTACCTCACACTACTCAGAATGCATTATAAGGTTGGTGTCCCTCAAGTATCAGGGGCCACTAAACTGATTATGTTTGGAGCATTGTATTCAATTCTGGCAGCACAATTAAGCAGGGGCATTGACAAAGTAGAATGTGATTGTTGTTGTTGTTGTTCTGTGCCGTGGAGTCGGTTCCAATTCATAGCGACCCTGTACAGGGTTTCCGAGGCTGTACATCTTTGTTGTTGCTGTTGTTAGGTGCCATAGAGTCAGAACCGACTCATAGTGACCCCATGCACAGCAGAAAACAAAACAATGTCCGATCCTGGGCCAACCTCACTACCACTGCCACAGCTGAGTCCAACAATGCCACCACCTGGCCAATCCATCTTGTTGGGGGGTCTTCCTCTTTTTCTCCAACCCTCCATCTTACCAAGCATGATATTCTTCTCCAGTGACTGTTCCCTCCTGACAATATGTCCAAAGTATGAGAGACGAAGTTTGGCCATCTTGGCCTCTAAGGAGAGCTCTGGCTGCACTTCTTCCAAAACAGATCTACTGGTTCTTTTGGCAGTCCATGGCACTTTTAGTATTCTCCTCCAACACCGTAATTCAAAGGCATCAATTCTTCTACAATCTTCCTCATTCACTGTCCAGCTTTCGCATCCATATGAGGTTATTGAAAATACCATGGCTTGGGTCAAGTACATCTTTACGGGAGCAGAAATCCTCATCTTTTTCCCACGGAACAGCTGGTAGTTTCAAACTGCTGACCCTGAGGTTCACAGACCGATTCGTAACCACTACGCTACCAGAGCTCCTTAGAATGGGATTATTGTTTTTGGTAAGTACCATGGAGTCAGTTCCAACTCATAGTGACCCTGCACAGGGTTTCCAAGGCTGTAAATCTTTACAGGAGCAGAACGCCTTCTCTTTCTCCCATGGAACCACTGGTAGTTTCAAACTGCTGACCTTGAGGTTGGCAGCGCAACTCGTAACCACTACGCTACCAGAGCTCCTTTAGAATATGATTAGGAGGGGGGGAAAAGGCTATGGGGATTCTAAAAATCATGACATATGCATAATGATGAAAGAGTCTAAGACTGTTTAACCTCAAGACAGAAGATTATAAGGAGATAGACAGGTGTCTTCAAATATTTGAAGGGTTATTATGTAAATGAAGGAATACACTCATTTTGGGTTATTCCAGAGGTAAATGCTAGGACAAGTAATTACAAGTGAGGTTTTGTTACTTAAAGAAAAGTAAAACCATTGTAACTAGTAAGAATGAATGACAACAGAATATTCTGTTAGGCAAGAGCATGAGTCCCCTGTCAAAGGAGGTATTAAAGTAAAAAAATAGAGAGAGAGAAAATAGTACTGGATTTCATTAGGACAACACTATATAGCTTCAAAGATCCCTATTAACTCGATAGTCTCTGATTCCATATTTAGGATGCAGAATCAATTTTCAATGTAGGTATGCCCTCTCCATTCCAAATCCCAAAGGTGGTGTACTCTGCCACCAGGTGGCAGTAGATACCTTGGACTCTGGGTCCTAAACACTAGGTGTGGTCAAAAGAAATTATAGCCATTTTCCAAAAATTTGAGAATAACAATGGAAGAGCGGAACACAAGCATTAAGCCTCAAAGAAGCTCCTTTCAAAGAAGCACCTGGGTATAATTCATAACCTTTCTCATTATTCCATCACAATGATTTTTATGCGTTTGCTCTTTCTCTTTGTACAGGATCTACACAGAGATTTCATATCTTCTCTGTGGCCTTCTCTGTCTGGTGTCAAGTGTCCTGACTCGTACACAGTTCCTGAGTCTGCAGCCCCCTCTGGATGCAAAACCCCCCTTTCCTTCCTCTGCTGGTACAGTCTTTCTCCGCAGCCCAAGGAGAAAAGCCCATCAGGAGGGTCAGAGAAACACCCTAGCCATTTCCTGCCTCTAGCTTTCATGCCCTTGAATCCACACAGCTGAAGCCACAAAACAAGAGCGCAGCAAACAAAAACAAAATAGGCCCCAGCAGAGCTGAATCTCTCCAACCTGACAGCCTAAAAGTCTATGATTATCTTTTCCCAATTAAAAGAGAATTCTCTCCTACCCAGCTCTAAGAGAAAACTTCTCCCTTCTCCAGCCACAGCTGTCTACTTGGGTGTTGCTTAAAATTTGAATACAATCAACAACCCTTGTCCCAGTAACTATTAACAATTGCCTTGGTTACAGATCACTTCAGAAACCGTGGTTCTCAGAAAGTATTTATGTCAGAGTTAGTGAGTGAGTGTAACTGAAAACAATATTTTAAAACTGAGATTGAAGGCAGTTTCATCACAATAAACCACTCACTGAGTCAAGGTCCTACTCATCTTTCCAGTCAGAGGAGATAGCTCTTCTTCCAGGAAGTCCTCTGGATGCCCAGATATGTTGGTTGTCCCTGTTATGTGTCCACTAGTATCCTGCACCTCCTCACCAGGTATCCTTCAATGGACCATTTCGCAGCCTGTCTCCCTGATATAACACAGTCTCCATGATGCCTAATCTGCATCTATTGCTTTCACCACTGGATCCCTTAAACACACTAAACAAGCAACTAGTTGCCTGCCAATTGATTGTGATGCATAGTGGCACCACATATGTCAGAGTAGAATTATGTTCCACAGGGTTCTCAATAGCTGTTTTTTTCAGAAGTAGACGGCCAGGTCTTTCTTCTGAGTTGCCTTTGGTTAGCCTCCAACCTCCAAACTTTTGGTAAATAGCCCAGGACATCAACTGTTGCACCACCCTTGAAATCTGCTGCATAGACTTAGAGCCAATAAATATTCATAAGATTATTGTAAATATACACATTGTCAATTTAGTGTGGAACCCAAGCAACTGTTTCATTGAGACCATATTCTTCCATTCCACAAACATTTAGTGAGTGTTTCTTGTGCCAGGTATGATGGAGAAAGAGAAGCCTAGATCCTGCCTTCAATGAACCAGCAGTCAAAGAAGGGAGCCAAAACAAGTATCCAAGTACCTAAGATACAAAACATAGCAATGCACACACACAGAGAGATGGATATTGTTGTTCATGTTGCTGTTCTTAAGTGCTGTTGAGTAGGTTCTGACTGAGTTGGTTCTGACTCATAGCAACCCTGTGTAGGGTTTCCAAGTCTGTAAAAGAAAGCCTCATCTTTCTCCCATGAAGCAGCTGGTAGGCTCAAACCACAGACCTTGTGGTTAGCAGTCCAGTACTTATCCTACAGAGCCACTACAGTCGTAAGATAGATACTGATGTTGTTGAGTGTCATCGAGTCAGTTCCAACCCATAATGACCCTGTATAGGGTTTCCAAAGAGTGGCTGTTGTGCTTAAATCACTGACCTTGGATATGTTGTTGTTGTCAGGTGCCGAGTCAGAACCGACTCATAGCGACCCCATGCACAGCAGAACGAAACAATGTCCGATCCTGGGCCAACCTCACTACCGCTGCCACACTTGAGTCCATCAATGATGCCACCTGGCTGATCCATGTCCTTGGGGGTCTTCCTCTTTTTCTCTGACCTTACCCAGCATGACATCCTTCTCCAACGATTGTTTCCTCCGGACAATATGTCCAAAGTAGGAGAGACGAAGCTTAGCCATCCTGGCCTCCAAGGAGCACTCTGGCTGCACTTCTTCCAAAACAGATCTATTGGTTCTTTTGGCAGTCCATGGCACTTTTCAGTATTCTCCTCCAACACCACAACCTTGGATATAGGGGAATGGAAAACCAGTGACCAAGGCACAAGGACCAGCAAGTAGTTGAGAATAACAGGAGGCAAGGCTGTGTGACAGGTAATACTGGGGCTAGATAGAGCCTGCAGGTCCTTGAATAATGATATCTTGAAATGGATAATTACTATGTATCATGATCTGATTTATTCCTTGCTTTCCATTCATGATCTGATTTATTCCTTGCAACATTTCTATGTTAAACTCTCCTGTTACAGAGGAAACAGGCTCAGAGAAATCAGAGAAATTGCCCAAGGTGTCTCAGCTGGTAAGTGGTAGACCTGGAATCCATACCCAGGCCAGTCTGAGGACTATGGCAGCATTCAGTGCTTTGGAAGCTGAAATGCCAAGTTAAGGAGTTGTTACTTTATCCAGGAGGCAGCAGGGAGCCCTTGTAGGGGGAGCATGCTAAGGTCAAAGCTTGTGCACAGGAAGATGTAGCAGACAGTAGTGGGGAGAATGGACTGAAAGCACACAGGCTGGAAGCCTATGGTAATAGAACCAATGTATAAAACCCCTGAGCTGGGAGAGTGACAGCAAAATTGTCAAGGTAGGACAATCTGAGGGGTGCACCTGAATGACTGAAGGGACAGATATTTGGGAATATGTATGGGCACTTCAGATGTGCCTGTGCATGCCTGTGCATGGGTGATATCCAAACTCAAGTGATATCAGTCCTTATGGGAAAGTGTAGGAACTGAGTGCAGATTCAAGTTGAAGTATGAGAGCTTTAAATTCTGAAGACCTCTCAAACAGTGGTAACGTAAGTACCCCGTCTCGCCTCACACCATGCCTCACCCATCCTCTAGACCTCCCCAGGCACTGCTCTGAATGCTAAAAGCCTCCTGGTTTTCCCTAGCTGGTGCACATACACAGGACACCTAAGACCCAGTGACTCACAAAAGTAGAGGCACAGTGATATGGCACGAGGCACCACATGTCCACACCAGGTGTACCCTCTTTTCCCCTGGCCTAGGCCAGAGAATGCCTGCTCTCAAACCAGCACCAAGAAGTAGACAAGCACCAAACAGAGTTAGAGGTCCCAGGTGATCATTCTGACTCCATTCTGACTCCATCCTGACTCTGTAACTTGGCTCAGCTCTCAGTGTCCTCATCTAGAAAATGTGGAGTTTGGATCAGAATCAGAAGTTGCAAAGCCAGAGGCCAATTCATCCTGCAGATGCATTTTGTTTGACCAAGACAATGAATTTTAATTTAAATTGCTTGTCAACATTTAAAAATCAGGCATTTTCACAAAGAAAAGGCCTATTTGCAGCCTTTCTGGAAACACAGGAAGATGTGGCAATGTGGGATTCACATCACGTTCCCACGTGGCATCAATCAGCTGGAGCTAAGTAGCTGCTGTTTCCCGTGGATGGGGCACACATATTCTCCAGATTGTCACAGTCCCTACCACCTTCCACTCCCCAACAGCCACCACTCATCATCTGGACCTGGTCATTTCAATCTTTTGTGTGAATGGTGTGGACCTTCTTGGCATCTGAATATACAGCCCCTAGAGAAGATGATCTAAAATACTATGGTTGGAATCAGGTTCAAAACTGGGGACAGGAAACAGGAGCCTCAAAAAGCTGGTAGTGAGGGGAAGATGTGTGCTTCTTAGTGAGCAGGGCTTTACTGCAGCTGATGGCGGCTGGTTCAGATCTGGACCTGACCTGTCCACTATCCTCCCCATCCCCCACCCCCCCACAGCCCAATGACATCAGATTTGGACACAGCCAGAGAAACCCCATCATGAAGCAATTTGCTTCCCCAGCCACTCTAATTTAACAATTAGCTTAACAACCCTGGTCCGGCACTTGCTGCAAGAGCAGAGAAGTGACCCTGATCAGCGGCAGCAGCCACCTTGAAGTCAAGAATCCTCTCTCCTGCTGCTACTGCCTGGCCCGGATCTGCATCTCCCATCACACAAATATTCTAAAACACCTCCAAAAAGGTGCCGCCTTCTCCTTGAACATTCCAGTTAGGCTCCTTAGACGTACTCCCCTGGATCCAAAATCTGTTTCTCTGGCTGCAGCCTCAGCCTGGTCTCTCTGTTTGCCTTGCAGAGATTCTGGCCTCATCATGAAAACTTTTCCAAGCCAGCCTGCTCCAGTCTTCACTTTGCTGGCACATGGGAATATGTGGGTGTGAGGGGTGTCCACACATAGGGCCACACTGCTGGAAGAGGAGAACATTGACGAGACTAACAGCTTGGGACCTACTGGGGGCAAACCCTGTCTCAGAGCACATGTGTCCAGAACTGGGCTTGCCTTACCCTGGACAGTATGCTCAGCTTCCAATCTGCATCGTCAAAGAGCCTCCCCATGAGAACATACCATCCTTCCCTCACCCAGCTGTCCTGAGTCTGCCTCCAAATCCATTCTCAAGCTGTAGCCTGAGCCCTAAGCACCAAATTTCAGAGAGAAAGAAACATCTTCAGGGGAGACTGAAAAAACAACACAAAAAGAAGCTCTAAAGTCACAAGTCCACAGAAACCTGGAGTCTATTTTAAAATACAGTATTTGAATACCAGGATAGATGGGGTGAGGCCAGGGCCCAAAATAGCAGACCCTCAAAGAGGAAGCATCCCTGCATGACTAGGTACAAATTTCAAAGAGGCATGCAGGAAGAAATGGCATGTTTAAAAAAAAAAAATAGTGGAACAACAACCCAGGAAATTTATCAGGTCAAAAATAAAAAAAATAAAACGGGTGGGGGGGAGGCTGCTTGCCATTGCCAAAGTCAACCATAGTGGTTCTTTTGATTCACCAAAGAAAGAGAGATGGAGAATCATTGAGGACCACTGGTGATGTTCCTGGTACAAGAGGTCCTCAGGAATTAAAGAGCACAAAAGGGATTCAGAATAAATTCTTTACCTAGGTTGTTTTTAGGAGAAGGCATCTCAGTCTTTATAGAAGACCAAGGACCAGGGAGATGTCCTTCCAAACCTGCCTTCTTCAATGAGCAGGAGAGAGGCCAGGCTTGAATGGCAGTAAGTGTACAGAAAGCTGGCTGACAAGCGAGGTATAAATAAATCACCAGGACCATATGGCATCCACCTGGGAGTCTTACAGGAATTTGAGGGTGAAATTGTCGAACTGCTAGCCAAAATGTGTAACCTCTTATTACAAAAGCACTCGTGCCCTGGAACTGGCGGAACGCCCACTTAGCTTCCATTCATAAGAAAGGTCCCAGGGAGAATTCTCATTTTCATACCAGGAAAACTGGAAGAATATATATTAAGAGTAAGACTACTATGAGTGTAAGCAAGCATGACCCACAGAGGAAAGACTGGATGGAGCAAAGCACGTATATTAGATGTTTTCAAAGGATAAACATGAATGTGAATTAAAAGATAGACTGTGGGAGTAAATTATATAAACGTCCAAGTAATGATATGCAAGGTTCAATAGTAAAACTTTTTTTGTTATTTTCAATTAAATAACAAGAAGAGAAAACACTCTCTTCATGTCTAGGGAATGGAATGAAAGAAGAAACTGACACTTCTCCAAATGAAGACATTTCAAAAGTGGGATTCTTAAGAATCAGCGCTAGAACAGATCTTAGATCACATTCTTAGAAATGATTCGTAGGAGGCCATTAACAGTCAGCTCCTCTATAGGTCTTCACTCTTTCAGGCAACATTAAAAAAAAAAAAAGACTGATGCTGACATATGATTGGAAGATGTTCTTAGGTTCTAAGAGCTGATGTACAAGAAGTGGTGGCTTTTCATTCTATGAGACTTGATCTACCGGCCCCATGATAGTTCCTTAGTCTCCTTTCTCCACATGAATTCTGCACTTCAGAATGTACATGTGCCTGAAAATAGGAACAAATCCAGATTTAACTCACATAAAACACTTTTGGATAAACTATCACAGAGATTGTCCACCACCTTTGGTTTATTTTCAGACGTCAGATCTACGGAGTCCTGGTGTGGCTCTGTGGGTTAATGCAATAGACTGCAAAGTCAGTTTGAACTACAAGGTCAGTGGTTCAAGCTCACCAGCTACTCCTTGGAAACCCTATACAGGGTCGCTATGGGTCGGAAGTGACTTGACAGCACTTAACAACAACAACAACCATCAGATCTACCATAGGTCAGTCCTCCTTCCCTCACCTTCAGAGTTCATTAGATAGATGAACTTCAAGTTTATACCCAGGACAGACATCCATAGAAAAGTCTGATACCATAAACCAAGAATTCTAAAAGAAACAAGGGAGGATGTTTAGATTTTTACCTATCTCTTTGAATTAATTTTTGTTATTGCAGCTCTGCCTTGGGCAAATAGTAGAGCACTAACTGCAGA
This sequence comes from Chrysochloris asiatica, assembly GCF_000296735.1. Classification (NCBI taxonomy): domain Eukaryota; kingdom Metazoa; phylum Chordata; class Mammalia; order Afrosoricida; family Chrysochloridae; genus Chrysochloris; species Chrysochloris asiatica. Next base: position 3,565,498 of record NW_006408648.1, on the reverse strand, counting down.
AATACAACACTGAGCAAGCTCAGTATCCCTCCTGGCCTCACTGTTCTTCTCATAAGCCCGTGTTGGGGAAAGCAGAAACAAGAGAGTTTTAAGTTTTGTCACAGACTGCACTTGCTCTAATATAATATAATGACTATGTGTATAGGTTAAAATCCTAGCTCTAATAATTATTATTAGTTGAGTGAACTCAAATTTCACAGATTCCCCCATTTGCAAAATAGGTATGATAATGATTGTCTACTTCAAAGGTTTAGTTTCTGAGGATGAACTGAGGCAATGTTTATAATGCCTTTAGTGCAGGAGATTGCACACAGGTATGCAGTGAGGTACCCGCATCTTCCTAGAAAGTTGATCCGGTCCATCCTTGATTTTCTCCTCCATCTAAATGTAGCTTCAAAAAGACCTTTTAGTGACTAATGCTACCTCTATTCTATACTCCCTCGGTTCTCAGGTTTCCCTACATTATCTTCTGTAAATTTTAAAAAAAAATTGATTTTGTTGTTGTTGTTGTTGTTGAGGATATATGCAACACAGACCAATTCAACCATTTCTACATGTACAGTTCGTGACACTGATGACATTCTTCCAGCGGTTCCATTGTTCTCACCTTCCTTTTTCTGAGTTGTTACACACATACACACACACACACACATGCGCGCGCGTGCGCGCACATAAATTCACTGCTTCCTAAGCTTGCTACCTGATCTTTCAAGTTTCTGTTGTCACTCTGAGCCCATATAAATTGTTCGTAAAAGAGCATCATGCTCAAGGAAGATATTTTTTTACTATAAGTTGAAATGGCATTTAGTTTTATAAAGACTTCAGGGGACATTTTTGGTCTCAGGTTTCAAGATCAGAGAAATACTTTTAGGGATTCATCCAACTTTCATGGCTCTACGAAGTCTGGAGTCCACGAGAATTTGAAATTCTATTCTGCATTTTCACCTTTTTGATCAGGATTCTTCTATAGAATCTTTGATCAAAATGTTTAGTAATGGTAACTAGGCACCATCCAGTTCTTCTAGTCTCATGGCAAAGGAGACAGTTGATCATACAGGCAATTAGCCACAAACTCTCTATCATCCTTCTGTTCCTGACTCTCCTCCTTCCTCTGTTGTTCCAGGTGAATGAAGATCAATGTTTGTGCTTTAGATGGCTGCCTGAATGCTTTATAGATCTCAAGCATCAATCATTCAATGAACTAGGAGGTAAAAGAGAAGCACTATACATGTTATTAGACCAATTACTGGGATGGCCCATAAAACCATAACCCTAAACCTCCAAACCTCATGAGGTTTTGGTTGTATATAAGCACGCTTAGCAGCTACTCCTTCCCTATGTTAGATTCTTGTGCACTATCTCCTTAGATCCACTTGCATGTTGTTTTAAAAATTGTGAAGTGCTTTCTATGTGCCAATATTGCTACTATCTATCCTCAGATAAAGTTTATGTGGGATAAGGCAGCAGGTTTGAAGTTTTATCAACAGTAGTCCATTCACTGCTCCAAAGGACTCAACAAGATGACATTGTTCCTGATGAATCTGCCAAGGCAAGGGATGTGTACATGCTAAAACTAGGCATTATCAGTTCTTTGAGAGTACATTCATCACTGGGTGAAGACTTATTAACCAAGCTTAAAAAGGTGGATGTAAAAGCTAGAAGCTTCATTTATTAACAAAAAAACAACATTATACAACTGTTAAAGAACCTAGAATATTCATGTTACCATGATCAGAATAGAATATTGTACCAAAGAAACTAAACCATCATCAAAAAAAACTGCTTCTTGTTGTTGTTAAGTGCCATGGAGTCAGTGCCAACTCACAGCAACACTTCATATGGTTTCCAGGGAGCTACTGGTGGATTTGAATTTGTGGGCCCTGTGGTTGGCAGTCTAGTACTTATCTTACAGCGCAACACCAGGACCAATGCATTTGTAATTGCATCTGTAATTGAGGCCAGGGGAATCTGCAAAACAATTCATGGTTCATTGGCAGTAGATCATGATGAGCTGATGTAATGACTCTAAGATTAGGAATGGATTTTCCAGGGAACCAAAGAGCCATGGTGTGGTTAGAACCTAAATGGATATTAGCAACTTCTGCCTCTTTACTCACCTTTCAAAAGTACCCAGTCACCTTCTACCAGGGCTTCAAACCAGTTCATTCTGGTTCAACCCCCTGCTGAGAATTTCCATTTCCATCCCAAGTATACTGAATCAGAATCTACATTTTAACAAAGAATCACCTTTGGGATCTATTAAGAATTACCTGAGAATCTTGGGCAAATGTAGATTCTGATTCAGTATATCTGGGGTGGAAATGCAAATTCTAAGCAGGGAGTGGGAAGGAGGCAGTGTACAATTGAATGAACAGGTTTGAAGCTCTAGCTTCTACACCCATCTTTCCAAGGTTGCCATTTATGGGTTTCAGATTTCTGATTTACATTCCCATAACCAGCCCAGCATCCCTGAGAATATTCCCAGGTCACACTGTTGAGTCTTTTCTCTTACATAGTTGCAGAACATCTCCTGGTCCGAAGCTACAGATCACAGATAAAACTCAGGTAGGTCATATAGATAGACTTAGTATAACCCTCAGAGGCAGCCTCATTTCCGTTATTTCCAGGTTCTTAGGGCACCTTCATTGTTGTCTCCATATACCCTCATGAAAAATTACCCCTAGGCCATAAGCCCCTTCTTCTCTTTTATTTTTCAGTTCTTTAACAAGTAAAACAGGAATTTATCAGTAGTAGGCATCTCATCTAAGGAGATCTGGTAGCGTAGTGGTTACAAATCAGGCTGCGAACCTCAAGGTCAGCAGTTCAAAACTACCAGCTGTTCTGTGGCAGAAAGATAAGGCTTTCTGCTCCCATAAAGATTTACAGCCTTAGAAACCCTGTACAGGGTCGCTGTGAGTTGGAACCAACTCCATGGCATATCACCACCACCACCACCACCAGGCATCTCATCTATGGTAATAATTGGCTTGGTAGGAGAAGCTGCAGACATATGCTTTCATCAATAGAAAATCAGTTGCTGTCGGTCGAGTTGATTCTGACTCATGGTGATCCCACATATATCTGAATAGAATTGCACTCTATAAGGTTTTCAATAACTTGATTTTTCAGAAGTAGCTCACCAGGCCTTTCTTTTGAGATGTCTCTGGGTAGATCTGAACTTACAACCTTTCAGTTAACCAGTGAGACTATTAACCATTTATAACACCCAAGGAGTCCCTTCTAAAACATCGATAGGAAAAGGAGAGGAAAAAAGAGACTAGATTCAGGGAGCAGATCCAAACAGAAAAAGCCTCGAGGAAGGGTTCACTGAGCTACTGTTTTTACAAGGACTTACAGAAGGAAGTGTGACATGTTCCTGGGTTGGATTTAGAAAACTGACTTCCACTACTTAAAAAGGAACTGTTCCTTTTCCACTAAATTTATCTGGGCCAATATCCTCTTCTTTTTCCCTGGTGTCTTAACAATCCGTGGAAGAACATTCAGCTTTAGTCCTCAGAAGAAAGTAACTTGGAACCTACCATAGAAATATGTCTTATTCCTCAAGTTTTAGAATCTTTAGGATAAAAGAGACCTTCAAGAGATTTTTCAGGAATCCCTCTGCTCAAGATCTAGCATGCCTGGAGACGCCTTGCCATTTTGGAGATTCTCTTTATGGCTTACATCATGGATGTCTTCTCCTCTTTCCCTCTGGGTTCAACTGAGTTGCAAGACAATGTTGATAAAAAGAGCCCAAGCTTAGAGCCAGACAGTCTTAAGTGAGGTCTTGGTTTTGACAATTTCTTGATCTGAATTTGACAAACCATTTAACCTCTTTGAGCCTGTTTTCTCAGCTGTAAATGGGAGTAACTACTACCTTTCAGAATTGTTGAGCAGACTAAGAAAAGTGGTTCATCAATGGTTGCTTTTATTATAGAGGACTTTCTGACAAATGTTGCAACTGCAAGACACAACACCTACTAGATAACACCTAACTGGGTATGGCAGCATGCATAAGCAGTTATGAAAACCATGACCCCACACCATCCAGCCAGGAACAAGGCTGCCTCCCTCTTCTACCTGGTTGCCCTTCAAATGGAAATGCTGCATTTCTAAACCCAGAGGGGTTTTGTTTGTTTGTTGTTTATTTCTTTTTCAGGGCTAGACTGAGCTAACATTTTAATAATTTATTTTTACTATTGTTGAGAATATGCACATGCTAATCCTACTTTACCTCAAGCATGCCCCATTGTTTGCTACAAGTAATAGGGAATTGTTTCTCTCCTGTGCTGTCCCTCAGCTATGCACTACGTAGAGAGACACACACACAGACTACACCTCTGGGATATCCCCAGTCTCTTTGACATTTTCACCATATTCCCTCAGTATTTCTTCTCTTCCTCCTATGATGTCTCCGTAAATTAGTTTTACCCGCAAGCTGGTACATGAAAGTAAACATATAGGCAATCTGGGTTAAATCCTAGCAGTCCTACTTTAAAAGTTTTGTGATTTAAGATAAGTTTCTAACCTCTCTGAGTTTCTACTTCTTTACCTTAAAAATGGAGACTACAAAAGTTACTTTGAAAACTAAGTGTGATAATTATGAAAAAACCCAGCCTTAAGCCAAGCATCAGCAGCAGTTAAAATATCTAACAATATGTTGGACTGAACAGATCTGCAGCATCCCAAAACCCACTGCCATCGAATTGATTTGACTTTTAGCACTCTGAAGAGTAAGGTTCATCTGATCCAAGCCATGGCATTTTCAATCACCTTATATGCATGTGAAAACTGGACAATGAATAAAGAAGACTGAAAAAAAAAAAAAATGTTGCCTTTGAATTGCAGTGTTGGTGAAGAATATTGACTATATCACGAATTTGCCAGAAGAATGGACAAATCTGTCTTGGAGAAAGTAAAGCTGGGAGACTCTTTAGCAGCAAGGATGGTGACACTTCATCTTATATACTTTGGACCCATTATCAGGAGGGACCAGTCTCTGGAGAAAGACAACATGCTTAGTAAAGTAGAAGGTCAGTGAAAAAGAAGACCATCAACAAGAAGAAGACCAACAACGGTGACTCCAACAATGGGCTCAAACATAACGATTGTGAGGTGGTGCAGGACCAGGCAGTGTTCTGTTTTGTTGTACATAGGGTTGCTATGTACTTGACAGCACTGAATAATAATATGCCAAGCATATAGATGCAGCTCAATAAATACTAGGTATTTATTTATTATCACTGTTTTGTTCATACTTCTATATACAGAAAGGCAAAAGCAGAAGTTGGATTTCTACTTCAAGCCAACATAGGTACAGCTCAGTGCCTGGAGGCCCTTTCCCATCACAAATCTCACCGCTTTCTCACCTACCCAATGGAAAATGGCCATTGCTCCTGCCTTAGATCATCAGTCAGTACCGGCGCCTCTTCACCCTGCCCCAACTCCTCCATAATTTCCCCCTTTTTAATATACGTCCCAAATACTTCTGTCAATGTTGTTGTGGTGGTTAAGTGCCATTGAGTCGGTACCAATTAATAGCAATCCTGTATAGGGTTTCCGAGGAGCAGCTGGTGAGTTTGAACCATCAACCCTGCGGTTCAAAGTGACCTTGCAGTCCTGTGCATTAACCCACAGCATCACACCAAGACTTCTGACAATGCTGTTGTTGTCAAGTGCCGTCGAGTCGATTCCAACCCATAGTGATGCTGTATAGGGTTTCTAAGGAGCAGCTGGTGAGCTTGAACCACCAACCTTGCAGTTCAAATGGTTTTGCAGTCTGGCGCATTAACCCACAGCGCCACACCAGAACTGTCAATAGATAGTATTAAATTGTTGGGAGAGTGGGTCTAAATCAATAAATACTTAAAATCCACAAGCCTTCTCTATATCATCTCCAGATATGACTATGGGGAGAGAGTGAGAAGATTTGATGTTGCCATAAAAAGTGAACTGTTAGTTTGTGATGGAGGCAAGCAGAAAGAGGGTTTACTCTATTGCCTCATACTTGAGTCTCCAAACAAAATACAAATATTAAGTATGTTAAGTAGAGTCAAGAGTGGATTAGATGAACTCAAAAGTTTAAATTGCACTATGGCATACTATGGACTCCTGGTATGGTGTTAAAGGATAAGCATTGAACTGCAAACCACAAGGTCGGTGGTTCAAACCCACCAGCTGCTCCTTGAAAACTCTATACGGGGTCGCTATGAGTTGGAACCAACTCAACGACACTTAACAACACAGCACACTAGAGCAAAAGAGCCTCCCAGGGACTCAGAACATAAGTATAGTTTGGGGTTGTAATTTATGTTGTTGGGTTGAGAAATATGTTGGCTTTAGTCTTAATTTTACAAAGTAGTTAGGAATCTTCAGTGTAGCACCTGGCACTATATTTATCACTGGGGTTACTACCTGTGGAAAGGTAGGTTACTGGATGGAGACTTGAAAGGACCTGTAAAATTAAACTTTAGTTCCCCACATGGAAATGGATGGCTTCCTTCATGATCGCTAATCCCCACTGGAAGCTGATTCTAGTACTGGGATCTGGTTGATTTATCCAATCTTTCTCTTCCTGCCCTCCACAATGAAGGGATTTGCAGGGTAAAAGGAGACACCACCTGTAGAAAAGAAGTCAGAGTTCCCTCTGTGCAACAGTAGCATGACTTTGTGGGGATCAGTGTCAGGGTGAAAAGCCACTTGCTAACTAACTGAGCTAACAGCATAGACCCTGAGAAGGTGGATGCAGTACATTAGGAGGTAGGTAGTAAGTGTAAGAGACCATTAGGGGCCTCTTATGCTGTTTCTTCTCAGATAATGCAATGATCCAATTGTTGAAGCTCATGAAGATGGGCAAATAGATGTAGCTCAAGCAGGACAAAAAGTCACTTCTGGATTCTTTTTCTTGGGAAGGAAAAGGAGTCATCTAAGTTGCTTTTTATCTCCAAAGCCTAGAAACTGAGGTACTTAAACACAAAGCACAAGCTCAGCCTGAATACACAAGGGATGTAATGTGTGTTTGCTCTGTAATTAAAATGTAAATTCTGCTGCATTAAAGTCTGCTCTATAGTAAAGAAAAGAAACAAACAAAAGGGGGGGGGGGTGGATGAAAGTAGGTACAGACAGTAAGTAAGCAAGGAGTGCCTGAGATGGATGTAGTGGTAGTGGCTGTGTGCTACCGAGTCAGTTTTGACTCATAACGACCCTGTATAGGGCTTCCAAGGCTGTAAATATTTACAGAAGCAGAAAACCTCATCTTCTTCCCATGGAGTAACTGGTAGATTCAAACTGCTGACCTTGCGGTTAACAGTCCGGCTCATAATCCTTTATGCTACCAAGACTCCACTGAGACATGTCAGACAGATAAAATAAACAGAGCATGCACACGCTGAAGAGAAGCTAGGAAAGAGGGAAAGGCCCAAGAAGATATCTAATATTCATGTCGTACATCAACCACTCATTGGTGACGCCCATTCAGGCCCCACAAGTCCTCTGCCAGCTCTGTGCACATTAATCCAAAGCTTTCATCAAGCTAGCTGGTGAGCTACTGCAGTTGGCCGGGCTTACTCGCCCCAGCATCTCTCCAAAAAAGCAAGTATGTGTTGGCCACAGGCTCCTTCTGCCTGCTGTGTGCTCTTGTTCAGTCTCAATCCTGATTCTCAAAAGCACATCAGAAGCAGGGAAGGCTGACATAGCAGAAGAATCAGACAACATAGTAACCCAGACATAAAGCATGTGGTCCTTCCAACCACCTGTACCTTATCTTAAGTGTAGAAGCCAATTTCATTACTTTCTTATTTTTTAACTGTAATTTTGCATAGAATCAATAAACCATGTGAATGGGTCTATACCCACAAATATAATTAGGTTTGACAGAGGATATTTCTACATATGTATTTATATGTGCTGTAATTATATCCATGAATATAGTAGAGCATTCAAGGGACAAAGTTATGAACATTTCACAATCATAACCAAACACCTGGAGGGAATAAGTCACAGGGGATCAAGACTATAATCTTTGGGGTCACCAAGGTCAAGTGACATAACATCATCCACAAAGACAATGTTCTACATCCTACTTTGGTAAATAGCTACTGGGGTCTTCAAAGTTTGTGAGTGTCCATTGAAGGTGTACTTATTGATTTCTCCCCCATCAGAATACAGAAAAGTGAAGAAAATCAAAGATTCAAGGAAACAAATGGACTAAGGGAACCCTGGCATCCATGCATTGACACCAGAATTAGATGGTGCCCAACTACCACAGCTGACCACTCTGAAAGAGATCACAATAGGAGGTCCTGGATAGATTGGGGGGAAATGTGGAAAACTCAAAATCATAAAAACAGGCTTACTGGCCAGGTAAAGACTGGTGAAACCCTTGAGACAAAGACCTTTTAGATACACATCAGGCCTGAACCTAAACTCAATTTCATGGGTCAATTTTCAGGCAAACAACAGGCAGGCCTATAAGATGAATAATAACATTCATTAATTAGAATAATCAACCACAGGATATCAAAAGGGCAGCATTTGCTCAGGGATAAAGCTCAGAAAACATGAAGGAATACAAAAGAAGGGTGAAGGGAAATGATAAACATAGGGAGAATATTGTTACATTGTGGGGAGCGAAATCAATGCCACAAAACAAAATGTGTATAAGTTGTTGAAGGGAAAACCAATTTTCTCTGTAAACACTCACTCAAATCACAATAAAATAATAAAAATATATACACCATGTGAGCTAAGCATCCTAAGTTGCCTCTGAGCTTTCTGTTTCACGTAAGTGTGGTTAAAGTGTCAAGTATATAAATCATTGTATCAAGGTAATTTCCCATCACAGGGGTGACGCAGGATGAAGGAGGGGAGAAGAGTCCAGGTCAAGGGATGGAGAGAAAGACGAAATATGTCAATGTCAAGTCTGAGGTCAAGGAGGATTAGGGTCTCAAGGAAAGATGATTTAACCAAGAACCTGGACATAGGTGTCCTCTTTGTGGCTGTCACTAAGAAGCAGACCATATCACCAATCTGAAACCCTGTTTTCCCATCTATAAGAATTAGATGGAGTCCTTTAATGGACTAAATGGTCAAAACACTTGGTTGCTAACTGAAAGGTTGGAGGTGCCTAAGAAAGGCCTGGCAATCTACTTCAAAAGATCACAACCATAGAAAACTTATGGAGCACAGATCTAGTCTGACATACACATGGGATTGTTACGAGTTGGAATTAGTTCCCAGTTACTGGTTTTTTGATTTTAGAAATGAGGTAACTAGATCAAATTTTCTCTAAGCTTCCTCCCAGATCTCCCATTTGGGAGGTTTAAAATCTGCTTTCAGTTTGCACAGTGTATCCTCAGAAACTGCACTACTGTTTGTGTGAAACTACTGATGCTGATGAATAGATTGCCGGCTCCTATGCTAGCAATGGTAAAGTCATATTCCGAGTGAAGTAGAAAAAGTGTTTTCCCCGAAGAGCTGCAAACTTTTCTAGTGAACCAGTTGGCCCTCTAATACACCTCCACTTTCCTCCAGTCTGCCCTGTGCCCCAGGAGGCTTCCCTGTGTAGTTTGCACCAAGGATCCCTGGCCTCTGACACTTTGCTGAGTTCAGCCAGCTGAGGAGCCCAAGCAAGGGATCAGAGGGAATAAGGTAAGTAGGATGGGATACTCCCCACCCTCCTCACTTACCCACTCCCTGTCAGGCCAGGAGGGGGTTACAGCTCTTTTTAAGGCGGCCCTCTCCACAGAGTTTCTCCGCCTCCAAGTTCGGGCAATTACTTTCTCTCAGTTTAGGAAAACTAACCTGGCTGTTACTAGCCCCTGCCCACATCTGTATAAGCCAAACCAAAGTAAAATTAAACCTATGATCTGCCAAGTCGGTTGTGATGCATGGTGACCCATATGAAACAGAGTGAAAACGCTCCTTAGGGCTTTATTGACTGTAATCATTATGGAAGCAGATCGCTAAGACCCTCTCCCGTGGTGCCAATGAGTAGGTGCAAACCAAGAACCCACACCTTTGTAATGACTCCCTTTATTAAAACTTCCTCACATTATCCAACATGGCTGTACCATCTGTGGCCCACTGAAAGCCTGTCTGGTCTAGCTAATAAACCCATCTTCCCCCTAGTCTTTCTCTGGTGCAGCACATTCCCAGACAGACGCTGGGCTGTCTCTTCCAATAGCTTTCCTGATGCCAACCTACAAAATCTTCTCTTTCACCTAGAAAAATAAAAAGGCATCTCAGTGACTGAAAACCACAGTTCGAGATGAGTTACACAGTGTTCATGGCATTGTTTTACTCAACCTGGTAACTTAACACTCTTCTTAGAGATGACCTTGCTGCCTCCTCCCATCAGTGCCTCCCTATTCTCCCTAACAACACCCAAGCCACTCTCCCAGAGAACAGAGGGTCATTAGGAATCCTGGAGCCCCAGCAAACCCAGCTCAATTGTTGCTTCCAGCACAGACTTGAAGGTGGCCCACTTGAAGGTGCTTTGCCTGGCTTGTAAGAAGTTGTTTTTGCTCTTAGTCCCAGTCTAAGTGTATCATCTCAACGTACTGAGATGCTTCCTTTTTAATAATAATGTTGCTGTTGCTCAGCACCATTGACTCACTTCTGACTCATAATGACCCCATAGACAGAGTAGAACTACCCCCATAGGTTTCCTATGCTGTAATCTTTACAGGGTAACCCCGGGGTGATGCTGTAGCATAAGCACTAAACTAAAGTTTACCAGTTCCTTCTGAGACTGCTGATGCCCGACTGTCACTGTGAAGTTCAACCCCTTTGTGACCTCAGACCACAGCAAGAACCACAAATGCCACTTCAGTGTTCCTTCTCACGTGCACTGGGAGATCATGTTTTCCCCGATGTCCAAGGAGATGCGGCAGAAGTATAACATCTGCTTCATGCCCATCCAAAAGGACGACAAGGTCCAGGTGGTTCAAGGCCACTACAAAGGTCACCAGATTGGCAAGGTAGCCCAGGTGTACAGAAAGAAGTATGTCGTCTATCTACATCAGAGGGTGCGGCACGAGAAGGCTAATGGTACAACTGTCCCTATGGGCACTCACCCGAGCATCATGGTTATCACAAAGCTCAAATTGGACAAAGATTGGGGGGAAAAATTCGCGAATGCAAAGCCAAATCTCGGCAAGTTGGAAAAGAGAAAGACAAATATATGGAAGAGCTTACTGAGAAAATGCAGGAATGAATACAACCTGTTTAACCCTAGATTTCTCACCAAGTGCGTGTTCCTTGGGAAGTCTTCAAGATGACTCTGAAACATTTCATTACCACCTTGTTCTGTTATTAATATGAGGCTCTGTAAATCTTCCATTGCAATTTTGATTACCAATAATACAAATAAAAATTGGAAACATTTCCTAATTACAAATGGCGTTTGCATTGTTTTGTGAATAGAATCCATCTTATTATTAAAAAAAATGTTTGGCAGCTCAAACCCAGCAGTCACTCCTCAGAAACTCTATACAGGGTCTCTATTGAATTGGAAGGAGTCCAGGTGTGGCATTGTTGGTTAATGCACTGGACTGCAAAGTCCACTTGAGCTGCAAGGCTGGCAGTCAAGCTCACCAGCTACTCCTTGGAAACCCTACAGAGGGCTGCTATGGGTCGGAACCGGACTCTACGACACTTAACAACATGAACTGGAACAGATGCTACAGAACTTAACAACTACAACAATAGTCACAGGAGGAGGTCATTAGGTCTTTTCTCCCACTGTGCAGCTGGTGGGTTCGAACCACTAACCTTGCAGTTAGCAGTTGAATGCTTAACCACTATGCCAGCTTGGTTTATTTTAATAATAAGAGTGTTGTTGTTATTGTTAGGTGCAGACCAATGAACAACAGAATGAAACACTTATCAGGGCCTGCCTGCGCCAACCTCAGTATCGTTGCTACATTTGAGCCCACTGCTGTTACTACTGTGCCAATCCATCTTGCTGGAGGGCCTCCCTCTTTTTTACTGAGCCTCCATTTTACCAAGCATGATGTCCTTCTCAAGGGAATGATCTCTCCTGATAATAAGTCTGAAGAACGAGAGGCGAAGTCTGGCCATCCTGGACTCCAAGGAACACTCTGGCTGCACTTCTTCCAACACAGATCTGTTGGTTCTTTTGGCAGTCCATGGTACTTTTAATATTCTCCTACAACACCATAGCTCAAATGCATCAGTTCTTCTATGGTTTTCCTTATTCATTGTCCAATAGTAAGAGTGGTGGTGGTGATGTGCCACGGAGTCGGTTCTGCCTCACTGCGACCCTGCATAGGATTTCTGAGGCTGTAAATCTTTACAGGAGCAGAAAGCCTCATCTTTCTCCCACAGAACAACTGGTAGTTTCGAACTGCTGACTTTGAGGTTAGCAGCCCAACTCATAACCACTACACTACCAGAGTTCCTTTTAATAAGAATGTAGTAACAATAAAATAGCTATTTGGTATTTATGTACCAGAAACTGTTCAAAACATGTTATATTAAAAAATTCAAGTTGGTAACAACCCTCTGCGATAGGGGACCTTCACCGTTCCCATTTTAAAGAAGTAAAAAATAGCACAAAGAGAACTGAATACATGCCAGGATTCAGACTGGCAGTTTGGCTCCAGAGTCTGAACTTTTTAATTTTTTAGAATATTTTATTATGAAATGTTTTAATCATACAGAAAGTAGAATGAATAGCATAATTAGTCCTCACATACCCATAACCTAGATTTAACAATTTTTGCTGAATTATCTTAAAATGAATTAAGACATTATGGGAGTACTGGTGTGGCGCTGTAGGATATGCACTGGACTGCTAATTGCAACGTCGGTGGTTCAAACCCACCAGCCGTTCCCTGGAAACTCTATACAGGATCACTATGAGCTGGAACCTACTTGATAGCACTTAACAACAAGTCATCACAACCTATAAATACAATAATATGTATCTCTTGAAAAATGAGGGCATTTTCTTATCCATCATATCATTATCACATTTTATAAAAAGTAACAAGAATTCCTAAATAGCATCTAATAACCAATCTATATTAAAAGTTTTCCCAACTGTCCCCCCAAAATATGGAATGCTTCATGAATTTGTATGTCGTCTTTGCACAGGGTCAGGTTGGTCTTTTCTGAGTTATTCCCGTTTTAGTTAATATGCTGCTAAAGCCATCAGCTATATGCTTCTTGTTTTTCCCTCTTTAACAGCCTTTAGAAGTGAAATTTTTCTCTCTTCTTTAAGTTCTCCTTCCACTCAGTTATCATGTATGTCTAGTGCAAACCAGCCTTTCCTGAATGGAGAAGACCCACCTCCCCAATTTTACTACTGCCTCACTGCAGCCTCACTGCAACTATGACCATGTCTTACACACATGCGTGGTCACACACACACACACATGATATAGCATGGTTCAGGGGAAAGGATTAGAACAGGAAGTTCCTGAAGAGTGGGATGGGGTCTCCCTGGGGTGAGCAGTATTGCCAAGAGGGGAGGAATTTTGCTCCAAATTTACTCAAAGTCTTTGTCTTGGACTCAAGTGGTGTCAGACAGAAAGGAAGACTCCAGAAACAAAATACAGAACAGTTTTGTGCCTCCATCTCCACAATACCCAATACAGAAAGACTGGGTCATTCTCAGATCCAGAGAGCCACCTTTGAGATTCTAGATTTCAAACCAAAATATACATTCCACATTCTCTTCCTTGGTGGTCAGCTAATCAGTTCACACACTAATCAGGCACTTGGTGGTCAGCTAATCAGTTCACACACTAATCAGGCATATTTGGGCCCCCTCTCAAAACACCTTTACCTTCCCTCTTGGCAGGCAGTGTATACATCGAGAGGACAAAGGGGGGTGGCTCATCACTACTACTGCTTTTCTTCCTGCTTCTAACTTCTTAGATGGAAGAGAAAGAGGATAAAGAGGCACAGAGGAATCAGAGTACAGAGAGGAAGGCTTCATCTTCATGCCTACGACTCAGGAGCTGAAAGTCCCTCAAATACCTCTAAATACCAAATCCACACATCCTACCTTTGAAGGGTTGCCAGAGAAAAGCCACATCATCTCATTTACTCATTGAAAAAAGAAAACGAAGAGGCAACCTCTCAGCATCTCTCAGCAGTTTAAACTCCTACTTGTCCTTTAAGTCTTAATCAACACTACCTCCTGAGTTTTGCTCCCATCATCTGTACTTCCTTAGCTTCCAGTGATGATCCAGTTGCAGGATGTGTCAGGATGATCCGCAATTATCTGCTTTCTCAGTTGTCTCCATTGCTAGACTCACTTCTGTGAGGCCAAAACCATGTCTTATTTATCTCGGCACTCTCAAGGCCAGTCATGTAACAAATGCTGGTCAAAAGAAAATCCTTCCCAAACCACCTTCTGTGTCTTGCAAAAGGTATTAGAGTGTGTTGATTGTTTTGTTGCTTTGACTTTTTAAAAAAGATCCCCAAATGTTTCTCAGAAGCTCACTTGATAAGTAAAGTAAATATAAAACACCAGACATCCAGAGAACATTGTCTCTGTTAGAATCTGTCTCTCTCTTATTAGAGTTGCATGTCAATCCTTTTATGCCATGACTTTTCAAGGGTTGTCCCAGTCTTTTTCTCACAACACCAAAGCCAGGGCTTTACGTATGGCACACTCTCCAGAAAAGCCTGTTAAACTGAATTGATAACATCCATGATCTAAGCTCCTGGGAGAAGTTGACCATCTGCCAGATCTAGCTACAGTGTGTTTGAATTATGTTAAGTAGCTGACAAAGTTCAAGTGAAGAAGAAAATTACCAACTGTCTTATTTATCTGTTGTTGTTGTTAAATGCCATTGAATTGATTCTGACTCATAGAGACCCTGTATAGGGTTTTGAAGAGCAGCTGGTGGGTTTGAACAGTCAACCTGTGGTTAGCAGTCCAATGCTTATCCTATAGCACCACACCAAGAGTCCCTAAGTTATCTAGTGCTATTATAACAGAAATACCACAAATGGGTACCTTTAACAAACAGAAATGTATTTTCTCACAGTTTAGGAGGTTAGAAGTCCTAATTCAGATAGCCAGGTCTAGGAGAAGGCTGTCTCTCTCTGTCCAGTCTCTTTGAATTTCTGCTCCCGGGTAATCTTCATGTGGCATCCTGGCGTCTCTCTTCCCCATCTCTGCTCCTTGCTTGCTTGTTTGTTGTTGTTGTT
>NW_006408648.1:3540292-3550137 GCF_000296735.1 Chrysochloris asiatica | reverse complement strand
TTTTTTTTTTATCTCAAAAGAGATTGACTCAAAACATACCTTATACTAGTCCTTTCTCATTAACATGACAAGAACAACCCATTACCAAAGGATTAAAACCGAAGGCATAAAAGTAAAGATTTATAATACATAACCTGGGGAATAATATCCAACCCATATCACCAATCCCCTCTGGACTTGGGCTGAGAGAAGGACTTTCTTGCCCAAAATGTCCAAACATCTTGTTCTAAATACTGACATCTGTTTGCCTTCAGCTTGCTGTTTCCAATGTTTGCCAACTGGCCTAGAATGTTTGTGTCTTTACCAACCATCTTCCCCCATCACACCCACATCACTTCCTTCCCAAGCTGGCAACTTCACAGGCACTGCTGTGTAAGCACTAGGCGAGCCTGAAGGGGAAGCACTCTCCCCCATATCCAGGAGCCCATACCTACCACTTCTGCACCCCAGACAAGCTCACCATCAAAGTGATTCAGTGGTTCCCAAGCCAGCAAAAATGCCAACAGTACCATCACTACACTTACAGACCTCATTGTTCTCCCTGTGGCTTCTCTTCCCATTGCCCTCTTAAGTCACATACAACTTGACTGCTGTGACACCATGAAGATATTGAGTCCACATTCCAAACTAAGGAATCTATTGGAGACAGACTGATTAGCTTTCCTTTGGTCTTCCTCTCAGCCCCCAGGTGTTTGATTCCATTGACCACTTCCACTCTACTGTCTTCTAATCTCACTTCAAGCTGTTTAGGCTCTCCTCCTGCCTGTTCAAGCTCTCCTGGATGTTTTCATTGACTCCTCTTTCCCTCCCTCTCTCTTACTCCAAGCAGTCCTCAAAGCCAAACTCTTAAGTTTTCTTTGTGGCTCTCTCCACACACTCTTCAGAGAGCTCATCCACCTCCTGGGAAGACTCTGCTGCCCTATTCAAAAATACCTTCTAACACTTAAAAAGACACTTCATTCTGTTTCCTTAACTTTTCTCAATCCTTTAAGGTGACCAACTCCTAATCCTATACCAGGTACCTGTAAATCCATAGCTCAACCCAATCCTCTACTATAGACCTCAGTCCCACAATCCTATATGTCTCCTGGAAAACTGCACTTGAATAACCTGCATTCACCACAAACTCAATGTCTCCCCTGTCCAAATTTGTTCCTGTGATAGTTAAGGTTTTGTGTTGACTTTGCTGGGCCGAGATTCTCAGTGGCTGAGCAGTTGAGATGATTGTCTAATACACTGAGATCTAATATAATCTAATCAACTTGATGATGAGGTCAACTATGAGCAGGCAATCAATTGAAAGGAAGTTTCCTTTGGGGTGTGAACTGCTTCCAACATATTGGATACTCAGGCAAAGCTTGCTTGTTCTCTGCTGGGTCTGGATCTTACAACTGGCTCATCTTCCAGTTCTGTGGACTTGAGCCGATGGCCTGCTCTATTACCTGCTGATCCTGGAAGTCATCAGTAGCCTGAATTCTTACCTACTGAATCTACTTACCTGCCTGTCTGACTACTGTCTGACCTGCCAATCTTGGTCCATCAGTCCTGAAGTTAGGTGAGTCATAAGCTTGCAGCCTAACATCTGACCTAAGGATTTGAGACTGACCACCTCTATAACTGTGTGAGTCACTAATCTTGTTAAAATCGCTCTCTGTGAGAGAGAGAGAGTCCTAGTGTGGTGCTGTGGGTTAATGTGCTGGACTGCAAGGTCGGTTTGAACTACAAGGTTGGCAGTTCAAGCTCACCAGCCACTCCTTGGAAACCCTATACAGGGTCGCTATGAGTCAGAACTGACTCGATAGCACTTAACAACAACAATGTATCTATACATATATATACATGCAGCCCTGGTATGGCATTGTAGAATAAGCTCTGGACTGCTAGCCCTAATGTCAGTGGTTCAAACCCAGAAGCTGCTCCTTGAAAATCCTATACAGAGTTGCTATAGGTTGGAACTGAGTTAATAGTACTTAACAATATACAGGTTAACAATCCAGTGCTATATATCAGCTTAACTGGTTTTGCTTCTCTAAAGAACTCGCATAAGACAGTTCCCTTTGCTAGGGTCCTACTTTCTTCTATATGCCTCCATTTTTCCAAGCACTAAGGAATGTGTTGCATTAAAAAATAAAAGTAATTAGAGAACCCGTTGAAAATTTTTGTATTTGGAAAGTAGCAAGAAAGTGTTAACACCTAAAACTACAGCACAGAGGTTAAAGATGTAGATTTCTAGGACTCATCCCTAGAGACTTCTATTCAGGAAGTCTGGGCTGGCCCAGCAATCTGCATTTTAACAATGTCCCAAGTGATTCTGAGGCAAACAGGCCTAAATCATATTCTAGGAAAGACTGACTTTTAGCATGTGGGTATAAAATAAAGCAGACAGCTAAAAATGTGAAAATGCCCCAAGGTGGCTTTAAATAGAAGCAATTAACTGCTACAAAGTCCTATTATTTAGGTATGTTTATTAAAACTAAAAATACCACGATAAACCTCAAAGATTATCTGGTCTAACTTCTTTATTTAATAGAAAAAAACTGGGTTTATCTACCTACCTGTGTGGTAAAGGATGCAGTTTTACCCTATGTAAGGGGCACTTTGTCCTTGTCTTGGTCTGTAACATCTAGGCCACACCTGAGGATTTGTGATGACAAGTGACTGGCTAGACCTGAAAAAACTCACCTGGGAGACTGATACCAACTCGCCTCAGGAGAGCTATCCCACAGGACTGGCCGATAAGGAGCCCTGAACACAGAGGCTGGCAAGATTTCCAGGATCACAAGAACATCTGCTTTTGGGAGGGTAGCTTGTCCCTTGGTACATGGAAGCTCTACGTTGAAAACCCTCCCAGACTTCACTCTAATCATCTCTTGGTTTGCGTCCTTTATGATTATCAATCTGTAGCCTTAAGTATGGTATACTTTCTGTGAGTTCTATGAGTTATCAAACCCAAAGCTTGTAACTGACATCCTCAAGGGGTAGTGGGAAATCAGACTTGAATTGGTAGCCAGCAGGTTAGATGGTTGGGGTATTATGTGGATACCCTATATCTGACATCTGCCTATTTGCCAATGTGAAAGATGGTGCTCTTTTTACTGTGAGTGCTGATCTAGCTCCAGGTGGGTAAGGTGGCTGGCAGCGAGGATGGAGAAGTGGGAATGTAGAAACTGGATCAATCTCTACATTTGGGGGATTGGATTCATGCTGTTCCTTACCACACAAATTCAAGACACAGTGTTTAACTGGAATAACAAAGGCTATCCCTTTGTCCATACAAGTAGTCAATAAACTGAAAATACACATACATACACACAGGCATAACGCATGACATCTTAATGTGTAATATACAAATGATATATAAATGAAGGCTCTCTTTAAATGCAGGATCTATTCAGCAAGTCTGCGGTCCTGAGAGTCCACATGTCTAACAAGCTCGCAAGTGATATCAATGCTGCTGGTTGTGATCCACTTTGTTTGTTTTTGTTTTTTAAAGTTTTTATTGTGAATTGAGTAAAAGTTTACAAGGCAGATCATCAGTTTTACATTCAACAATTCATATACTTGTTTTCATTACAATGATTATAATCCCCACCATGTACTGTCAGTTAATAGTATTTTTCTCTATTCATTTTAGCTTTTTTTTTCTTTTAAACACTCAGGCATATCTAATAATTTACACCACCAAAGGGCACATTCTGCAAATCTGCCTCCGGGCCGCCAGCTCTCAGTCCCTCTCCTTGTATGAATCTAGAGTCTTCATCTGCTCCCTCTCTCCATGTCCCCAACTCTGCTTCTGTGATCTACTTTTTGAGCAGCAAGATCTTAAGAAATAAAATAACTGCTCTTCTCTAAATGTTGTTGTTGCATGCTGTCAAGTCTGTTCTAACCAGTAGTGACCCTGTATAGGGTTTCCAAGGAGCTTGAACTGCCAACCTTGTTATTCAAACCGGTTTTGCAATCCAGCATATTAACCCACAGTGCCACACACACCAGGACACCTTTGTCTAAATAAGGGGTCTATTTCTTTACCAAAAGGACCTGGATCCCAGAAACCTGTCTACCCCATTGTTTTTCAGTCAGCCTGCTTGAAGTGAGTAAGCTTACTGATTTTCCACCACCCTGCCAGGACCTGTTGACAGTCTACAGAAGGGAAGTGCATGACAAAAAGGGGATTCCTAACCTCAAACCTTGGTTCATAATACTGAGACATCCATGCAGGAAAGTGTGATGCATTGATGGAAATTGGTGACTTCAAAAAAAGATGGATCCACATATTTTTCTGGAAAACATAGTTAGAAAATTGGGAGATGCTTTCATTTGGAAGGAAATTACAAATAAATTTCCTCATCTGGAAATACATGCAGAAGCAAAAGAAAAGGTTTCATTTGGAATTATGAAATAAAGATGCACATAAGCACCACGATTATGAGCAAATGCTGGACTGTACTCAGAAGGAAAATGGCCCCCTGGATCAGACAGGGGCTCTGACACCACACCATCTGGGATCAAAACTTGGCTCCATCACTTACATACCAAATGATTTGGAGCATATGATTTAAGCTCAGTTCCTCACCTGTAAAACAGAGTCATGGTCAGAATTAAATGAGTTATTACATATAAAGCATCTAGCCTGATGTCTGACAATGCTGGGCATTCAATAAAGATTGGCTAGAAATTTTAACAGAGATATGACCGCAACCTATGAACCACAATTTAGTGCCGTCCCAGTCATTAGGAGCTCAGCTGAACCAGTCACAAAGACCAGTCACTAGTATTACCCTTGAGGGTTGCTTGTCTGATGTGGGCTGAGACAATAACTCCATGGGAGAGAGATGGCAACTTCCCTGGCCTGCAGTGGTATTAGTCCTGCAGTTGTTAGGAGGGGGAGCCTGGTGGATCATATACAAAGAATCATGAGACAGGACCCCCAGGTGCCTGTGGTGGTCTGTAATGGCCCACAAGTACCCAGTGCCTAAGGAAGCACAACATTAAACCGCAAATTTAAACACCAACAAACACCATGACAGGTCAAAAGAGGCACCACGGAAGGAAAGAAAAGGTTTTGTAATTTAGTGCCTTCCATGGCACTTTCGCCTGTTTTTTTAAGTGAGGGAGGCTGCATTTTCCTTTTGCAATCTCTGCAGCTGGTCCTGATGTCCAGCATCCAGCCACACTCCCACTCCTCTCCTGAGTGGGGCTTTCACCTCCCACTCAGCTCATGTTTGGAGAGCAGGACCTAACCGTTTCTCATTGAAGACTGGCAGTCCCTGGCACTGGCTCTAACCACGTACCAAGTGGCAAATAAAATGGGCAGTAAAGCTAGTTAGAGAGTGGAGAGGAAGGGTCCCCTGAGAACCAAGCTAAAGAATTCTCAAAAGAAGAGGACTGGCAATCTGTAGAATGGTAACTTGGTTGAGGTGACCAGAACCACTGAAATCACCTTCACAAAAGATTCCCAACATTTATTCCATTATCCCTGCATTTTACTATGCTCCCAGGCACCTGGGAACACCACAACAACCTTGCAAGGGGGCTTCATGGGTTATTTCAAAATTTTGACAGAAACACATCAGCGCTTAACATTAGTCAGACACCACACAAAATATTGGCACACAATAGTTCTCAGTTTCAACATTAAGTCACATTTCACTCCTGTCAATGACATCATATCTTTGCAGAACTGGATTTACAGTTGTTGCAAGTATAATGCAAAAAATCGATACAGACTAGAAAATGAAGGTGGCAGATTCCAAGGTCTGAGAAGTTGCATAGTGCCCAAGGTCTGAGAAGTTGTACAGTGCCCAAGTAAGGCACTGTTAGATAACATCTGAGTCACAAAAATATTTCTTCTTGTAACGTATGTGTATTCTTAGTTCAAACAGCTACTACACTGTTAGGACATACATACATATTAAGTTACTTGGACCTAACTAGTTCATTAACATACCTGGTCAGTGCTTCTTCTAACCTCAGAGTGCCACGGAAGAACTGTTGAGAAGTTAAGGTACCATGAATTTTAAAAGTTTGGGAACCTCTGCACTATACACTCTCTCTTCTTTTCTGTAATGGCATACTCTTGAAGGGGAGGGCCAAGGAAGATGATGACAAAGAATAATACTTGATGGGATCAGAACTAGACTCAATTAAGTATACTCTGACAACTAATACAGGGCAATACGTCTCACCTGATATTAAAAGCAGCTACTTCCAACATTCAAACTTTACCTTGGATGTTTAACTAATAAATCTAGACCCTTTCATCTTCAGCCTGAAGGATGGATGGTCCAATTTGGAAAAGATTGAAGGAAATGTTAAATCCATGAGTGAAAGATTTCACAAAGACAGATGCTGGAGGGAAGTTTGCTTATTTAATTGGGCTGGATCAATTCTAAGAAGAAAGTCCTAGAAAAATCCAATTTCAGGTCAAGATTTCAAAGCCTGCAGTGATGACTCAGGCAACAGATAAGGCTGATGCTCCCTGGCACTAGAGGGAGATATGTGGCTTCAAAACTGTCAAGCTTGAGGGAAGTCAAAGGTAACTGGGAGGAGAGTTTGGGTCAAGAAATAATAAGGATGTCCCACAGTCACTGAATAAAAGCACAAAGAGAAATGGACTGCTTCAGTTTACATTCTTACTTGGGGCCAGAAAAAGCACCTGGCCCACCTGTCAAAATGAGTTAAGCCAGCCCAGGAACTCAGAAACACAAAGAAGAGGAACCAGGCAAAAGAGACAAAGGAACACATTCCTGTAGTTCACTTATTACGAACTAAAGGGGAGTCTTGATGTGGTGCTGCAGGATAATGCACTGGACCACAAGGTCAGTTTGAACCGCTCCTCTGAAACTCTGTACGGTGTCGTTATGAGTCAGAAATGACTCTAGAACACGTAACAACAAAAGGGGGAGGGGGTAAGGCCAAAGGAAAAGGAGCCCTGCTGGTATTAGAGTTAAACACTTGACTTTTAACAGAAAGGTTGGTGGTTCTAATCTACCCAGAGGCTCCTCAGTAGAAAGACCAGGTGACCTGCTTCTATAAAGATTATATGTACCCTAGAAAACCCTAAGGGACAGTTCTACTCTGTCACATGGGGTAACTAGGAGACAAAATCAGCCCAGTGGTAACCCACAACAACAACAAGGCCAAAGGGGAATGTTCTCTGGGGAATCTGGATGTCCAGTGTCTTCCTTTCTTAATACAGTTAAATCATTTGAGCCTTAAAATTGAGTGCCAGAATTAGGAAACAAACTTGGATGCTAATAGGCTTACTGGACAGAGAGGACAAGGGTCCAAGTGCGGTGACCTGATGTACAGTATGGGGACAACAGGTGATGACCAAGAACTATGTTCCAGCCAGTCCTCTCACTGTGTGATGCCTGCCATTCCCGGGCTGCTTGGCAGTTGGCACTATACTTGCAAAACATGGGGCCAAAACAAAGAGATTCCTGAACCTGAGATTCACATCTGTTTTCCCTCCCTTGTCCTGCCTTTTCAGCTTCTGCAGATGTCCTGGGTACTTTCCTTGACCAACCTTTCACCATTTCACCTTCTTCACTTTTATTAACCTTCCTGGGTAGATAACTTGCAGATAGTACCCATTTGTCCGAGCTTCAATGGCTTGATGATCAGAACTCGAACAGAGGAAGATAAAGAAATTTGATAAAGGAAGCAAGTCCTCAACTGGGGTACACTCTGACCTGGGCTCCCCACTCTGAATCTGATTCTTGGTCATTCTATTAACTGCAGATTTCTTGGCATTTACATCTTGCTTCTGTTTCCTCAGTCTCAGCTTCTCGCCCTTTTCCTAGCTTCCAGAATAATTTACTCACATTTAAAGACAGAATGGCAGCAACTGACAGGGTGAGGCAGGATGAGACTCTAAGAAAAAGAACAGGATGCTTAATCTCCAGAGGAAAAAGAAATCTCTGAAAATTGTGCTCCCCACCAACTCTGCACCAAGCCAAATGTGGCAAGGGATAAATCAATGGGAGTTAAAACTCCCTCGAATAGGAAGGGAAAAAATCTGGCAGAGCCAGCCAAAACAGATCTCTCTGGGGGAAAAGAATGACCAAATACCCCATTTAAAGAACTTGGGGGTTCTGAGAAAACCCAAACAAAATTCTCCTTTCAAAAATTCTCCGTGCAAACCAGTAGAGGAAACAAATCAAGTTTAAGAGTACTTGTTACATACAGATTATGGCAACCCCAAAATTGTTGACTGTACTTTCTTGGGAAGCCCGTAAATATTTGAAGGATCAAATAAAAGTATGAACTGAGAACACTATAACTAGCTCAACGTTTACCCTGTAAAGCTCACTCTGAGATTGGCAGGCCTGGACAGTTGTTTTTGCTGGGTTTCTAATGGCTAAGGGCAGATACCAGCTTGTGGCCATTTGTTCTGAATGTTGTCTATCATGTCTGAGAATAGAGACCCTTCACTCAAAAAAAAGGGTTAATGGAGTGGCATTTTCTCAGTACTAACAGAAAAGGGCCTCCTCCTAAGTACATTCTCAAGGAGACAACATAGGCTTGCTAAATGATTTAGACTGAAGAACTTCAGATATCATCCATTTTACCACTTAGAGTTACAGTGAAGAGATACAGGCCCAGAGAGGTTCAGTGGCCTAGCCAAGATCACAGAGGAGACCAGCACAGAGCTGAGAGCAGCACACAAGTCTCCAAATTCCCGGCTAGGGACAAGTCCTACCCACTACACCACAGTCATATACTACACCACAAGTCAGAAGACTTGAAAAGGTCCCTACTCACATTCAAAGGAGTTGTGGTTTGGCACTGCGGGTTAATGTGCTGGACTGCAAGTCGGTTTGAACCACAAGATCAGCAGTTCAAGCTCACCAGCCGCTCCTTGGAAACCCTATACAAGGTTGCTATGGGTCCGAATGAACTCGATGACACTTAACAACAACAACAGCATCCAAAGAGGACTCCTGGTATGGTGTTGTAGGATAAGCACTGGACTGTGAACCACGAGGTTGGTGGTTCAAACCCACCAGCTACTCCAAGGAAACCCAGTACAAGGTGTGTCAGAATTGACTCCACAGAACTTATAACAACCACAACATCTGAAGAAGAACAAGATTCCACTGAACATTTTTTCAGCTAGGATTTCCTTTCAAAGGCTGAGCAATGCCTGAAAAGTGCAGTACCAACTATAAAGGTACAATGAATGACCTGCCAGACAAGAGTTAAATGACCCTGAAAGGGAGGAAGGAAAACATAGGGCCAGTAGTCCTCACACCTGAAAGGTCAGCAGTTTGAATCCACAAGTCACTCTGATGGAGAAAGATGTGACTGTGTACTTCCATAGAGATCTACAACCTTGCAACAGTCACACACTGTCCTCTGCAGCAGTTACACACTGTCCTACGGGGTGGCTGAGAAAAAAGTGGCAATAGGTTTGGGTTTTTAACCTGCACAACACAACGTTCTCTCCCAGAATTCACAAGGCTCTCAACCATTCAAACTAATGTATGTTATTGTTGTTTTTAAGTGCTGTCAAGTTGATTCTGACCCACAGCGACCTTGTATAGGGTTTCCAAGGAGCAGCTGGTGAGCTTGAACCACTGACCTTGCAGTTCAAATGACTTTGCAGTCTGTCGCATTAGCCCACAGCGCCACACCAGGATACGAGGAGATAAAATTGCATTGAGCCTAGAAATGGGGAAGGTCCCAGAAAACAAAGCCTTAGTTCTATACATATTAAGAATCATAGAAAGAAGGAATAATGTGAATATAGCGTAGTGGTTACGAATCGGGCTGCGAACCTTAAGGTCAGCGGTTCGAAACTACCAGCTGCTCTGCGGGAGAAAGATGAGGCTTTCTACTCC
>NW_006408648.1:3535262-3535787 GCF_000296735.1 Chrysochloris asiatica | reverse complement strand
AGGGGGAGAAAAAGGAATAGTCAGAAACATCACCATAGAAAGCTTGTAAGTCCGTCTTCTGCCTATAACTGATTGGAATACCTAAAATGGGGCTATAACATGCCCAGTGAAGGAGTCTTCCTGCGGAGCCTCTACAATACATAAGACTATATAGGTGGAAGCCTGAACCACATCCAGATCTCCAGAGATGGGAAATTTCCGCTTGAAAGGACGAGCAAACCAGCCTGGGGCAGCTAGAAGAACAGAAGATACTTCTTGAAAGAAAAACCTACAGGAAAAATGCAAAACAATTGAGGCAGATGGACTGTAACTACAAGAACAAACAAGTTGCTTGCCCAGGAAACATCAAGGCAAGTGGTCGGGTCCCCTCAGTACAAACACCCTTCCAAGAATAAGACTCAGTGGGAATACATGCTCTGATTGGTGATCTCGTTCATCACCAATAAGGGGAAGTGAGGGAAAAACAGCAATGAAGTGGTGAGCTAAGCCCTACAATGTGGAGAGTGAAGCGTGCAGCTGATAAAA
>NW_006408648.1:3523613-3535162 GCF_000296735.1 Chrysochloris asiatica | reverse complement strand
ATACAGGGTCGCTATGGGTCGGAACCGACTCGATGGCACATAACAACAACAACAACAAACCAAAAACATATGAATTGAAAAGTCTAGTCATGGAAAAGCCCAGCACCCACCAGAGTGGCTGAAAGAGAAGAGCCGTAGAGGGACTACTCTTTTGCTATAAATATAAAGAGGGTTAGGGTTAGATTTAATGGAGTGTAGTGACTCAGTAGGATAAGCAATGGACTACAAACCACAAGGTTGGTGGTTTGAGCCACTAGCATGGGAGAAAGATGAGGCTTTCTGCTCCTACAAAGATTTAGAGTTTCAGAACCCTCTACAGGGTCATTATTATTATGAGTGAGAACTAACTCCACAGCACCACAGTTAGGTGCTGCCCCACCTAAAGGCCTATGGCTCTAAATTTATTAAAAAAAAAAAAAAAAAAAAAGCTGTCATCAAGTCGATTCTGACTCACGGTGGCACCATGTGTATTCAAAATAGGAACTCCCCTCAATACGGTTTTCAACGGTGATAATCTTTCAGAACGGAGTCGTGGTTTGACACTGCGGGATATAAGCACTGAACCACAAAGTTGGTTTGAACCACAAGGTCAGCACTTCAAATCCACCAGCCACTCCTTGAAAACCCTATTTAGGGTCAGTATGAGTCAGAACCGACTTGTTGGCATTGAACAACAATTTTTCAGAAGGAGCCCTGGTGGCATAGTGGGTTATGGTTTGGGCTGCTAACCACAAGTTCAGCAGTTTGAATCTACCAGCCACTCTGGAAGAGACAGATGAGGCTTTCTGCTCATGAAAAGATGTGCAGCTTTGGAAACCCTACACAGGGTTTCTATCAGTAAGAGCTAACTCAACAGCACACAGCCACCCCCACCACCCTGATCTTTCAGAAACATCTAGTCTTTCTTTCAAGGTGCCTCCAGTTGGATTCATACAACCTTTCAGTAAGTGGCTACACACTAACTGTTTGCACCACTCAGGGACTTGCTATGGCTCTAGGCCTCCCTACTTCCACACTATCACCATCCTAAGAAAGCACATACTCCCACACGACAGCCATGGGTCTGTCAGAGAGTTTATCTTCTGGGAATCTGACCAGTCTTTTTCATGAGGAAAACCAAAACTCAAGGAGAAAATCACAAATATTCTGATTCAACACCTAGAATGATGCTAGATGGAATAATTAGTGTGGTCCAAAAAAAAAAGTCTTAGAGAATTACCTCTATGCATAATGAATCAAATAAATCCTTCAAAACAAACTAGGTAGAGCAGACTGCATGTCTGTAAGAGCTTAGAAACTGGGCCAGGGTGGAAAGAAGAAGTGAGATGACCTTGTTTTGGATCCAGGAGGCATGATGAGTGGCATCAGGAGCAGGGAGAAGGGATTGGTTTTTTTCAGAGCAGGTTTCTGGTAACCATGCAACACCCCTCCATCCCCAGCAGTCCAGTTGTCCTGGCTCTAAAATCAGACATTACAATCAGATTCTATGAGAATTAAATTATATAACCAAATCTGATATGTGCCCTCTGTTAGAAGTGCTGCATTACAGAATCTGTTGAGAAATGCAGAAAATCATTTGTTATCGATTTATGTAAAAGTTTTTTGGCAAATGGAAACTAGACCCCAAAAATAAAAAGTAATTGTTAAACCAGACACTGTGGAAGTTTAGTATTTTACACTTTGGGTTGAGGAATTCACCATTGTTCGAAAGTCCTGAAGGTTAAATCTTTACTGAATGAGATTCGATATACCATGGCCCCCACTAGTGGAGGAGCTATATTAAGCTAGACTATAGATGATAGACAACCTAGGCTGCAACTGATACCATCAATCCACAAAGCTGAACTCACAGTTTATGTTAATAAATGCTAATTAGGACTTCCTGAAATCTAGGATAAAGGAAAAGAAGACATAGCTACTCTCAGGGAGAGTTTATTAAAATCCTAGAGACCTTTATTAAACAAAAATATCAAAATGTAAAGCTATTGTTTTTCATCATATCCTCCCTCTATGTCTGTACACTTTAGAAGGTGGTGTTTCCATCTCTCAAATCCCTTCTGGAAGAGTTTTCCACTCTTCAATTTACACCATGTCAAAATGCCAGTTTGGACATTTCAAGGGACTCAAATTGTATTCCTTTGAAATGTTCTTTGAGTTGTTTGAACAAAAAGAAATCTGAAGAACATTCTATGATGGTTATAGGGGAGGAGGGGAGATGGGGGAGAGGAAAAAAATGAAGTGAATAGAGATATATACTGTTAACTGATGGAGTGGCCTGTAATCATTGTAATGACACGAAGTGTAAAATGTGTTGAGTGTGGGACTGATGAGCTGTTCTGTAAACCTTCACTCAATTCACAATAAAAACTTTTTTCTTTAAAGTCTGAAGGGGCAGGATCATGACTATATGGTACATGGGGTAGTAAGGTTCCCAATTAAATTCTCATAGGACTGCCTTTGTTACCCTCAAAGAATGAGCAGGTGCATTACCGTGATACAAAAGAGTCTCAGAGAAACTCTCCTGGTCTATTCTCACCAACGCTGTTTTCAATTTTCTGAAAACATCTTCATAATAAGTTCCTATGATCATCCTGAGTCCTTCAAGAAAAAAATCTGTTAAGATTACCCCCTTTGTGACCCCAAAAAACAGTCACCATAACCTTCTAAACTGACCTCTCAGTCTTACATTTAACTGGCCCAACAAATGTCCTCAGGAGCCCTCCAAAAATTGGACTTTGTTTTTTGAAATCACCCTTACTAGACTAGGGAGTCTTGGTTTGGAGCTCTTGGATAAGAACTGGACTTCTAACCACAAAGTCAGTAGTCCAAGCCTACTAGCCACTCCTCAGAAACCCTATGCAGGGTTTTTGAAATTGGAACCAACTCTATGGCACTTAACAACAACTAAACTAGGTCAAGTGTAGTACTGAGAGGACTTGTCTACAGCCATGAATTGTTCACAGTCATGTATAAACATGTTTTGTTTATAATAAGCCTCTGCTTATATGAACTGGAACACTACTAACAATACTGTTTTACTCACCTTCAGACAAATGAGTTCATCTACGGACAGGATGTTCTAGACCACCCTGCTGTATTTAGACAGCTCAGTTGGTCAATGGTTCCAACTATGGGAAGATAACTTACTTAAAGGTCCCTAGATAGAGTCCTGATGCTGTGGATTAAGGCATTGGGTCACTAATCACAAGGTCAGCAGCTCAAACCCTCTGGCCACTCCATGGGGGAAAGATGAGGCTGTCTGCTCCTGTAAAGACTTACATTCTCCAAAACACTATATATGATCACCTGAGTCAGAACCCACTCAATGTGAGTTTTTGGTTTTTGTTTGCTTAAAGTAAAGCTGATTGACTTGACACAATAAAACTAAGTGCTCCCTGTTGGGAAAGGCTAGAGGGGTGCATTCTGAGGCTCCACTGAAACCTGCAAAGGAGCATCAGAACTGGGCTAAAGAGGAACCTACCCCAAGGCTCTCCATAACTTGCACAGTAGTCAAGTAAGGAAGAGGATATTCAACATGTTCTCCATTTACTTCCAGTGGCCTCTGTAACTTTTTCAGAAAAACAGCAACAGGTAGGTGAGGTATAAAGGAGGAAGTGATACTGTGGTTGATGCTAAAAAGATGCAACTGCTTTTGCCCAGACTCCTGTTTTCTTGTTGCCTAAGAAGAGTCATAAAGCATGTTGGAAAAGTTAAGTACCCAGGTACAGGCTCTGTGAGTTATCTAGGCCAATTCTTGACCTAAGTCTGGTTATGTACCTTTATCTAAGCTTTTGCATTTAGCCAGAGGTCTGGGGATTTCCCATTTTGGACATGGAAGACATTCTCCCTGGGGAGGAAAAAAATTAATTTGACACAAGCAATCAATCTCACTGGAATGTTTGCTCATCCTGAGCCAAGCAGAAATGGATGCTGAAGGGAGCACTTCTGTGAGGTGTTGGAAATGTTTATGCTGGAAAATGATACTGTGTCAAGAACCTAGTACCATGGAGGAAACACACACTTGCACCTGAAACCATGAGCCCATCATATGCAAACACACCAATCACTCCATATTCTTATGTTTTATACTCAAAACGGTTGTTGTTGTTGTTAAGTGCTGTTGAATCGGTTCCAACTCATAGTGATCCTGTATAGGGTTTCCTAGGAGCAGCTGGTGGATTTGAACTGCTGACCTTGTGGTTCGTAGTCCAGTGCTGATCCGACAGCACCTGAAAAATTAAGCAGGGCTAAACGCTTTATTTAGCAGAAAGCTATAAAGACTTGTGAAAGGTTCAATACAATTCCTGTGGTTCCAGGCTCAGTGAATGCACCATCACCTACTACCCACAACCCACGCCAGGAACCTGAAAATTTCAATCTCTCCCCTTCAACTAAGGAGCTCTGGTAGCGTAGTGGTTATGAATCGGGTTGCTAATCTCACAGTCAGCAGTTCGAAACTACCAGCTGTTCTACAGGAGAAAGATGAGGCTTTCTGCTCCCGTAAAGATTTACAGCCTCGGAAACCCTGTATAGGGTCGCTATGAGTCAGAACCAACTCCACGGCACATAACCACCAAACACCAACCACCACTTCAACTAGACTTTAAATCCTGTATACTATGGAGTACTGGTGTGGCACTGTGGGTTAATGCGCCAGACTGCAAAGCCATTTGAACAGCAAGGTCAGCGGTTCAAGCTCACCATCAGCTCCTTGGAAACCCTATACAGGGTCGCTATGGGTCGGAACCGACTTGACGACAGTTAAAAACAACAATAACTATGACGGTGGTAGTGGCTGTGTGCCACTGAGTCAGTTCTGACTCATGCCAGCCTTGTATAGGATTTCTGAGGTTGTAAATCTTTACAAGAGTAGAAAGTCTCATCTTTTTCCCACAGAGTGACCAGTAGATTCGAACTACTAACCTTGCCCTGTATACTATTTTGTTGTTGTTAAGTGCCAACTCAGAGCGACTCTGTAAGGGTTTCCAAGGAGTGGCTGGTGAGTTTGAAGTGCGGACCTTGCAGTTCAAACCAACCTTAAAGTTGAATGCATTATCACACAGCATCACAAGAGGACTCCTCGTATACTATACAGTGTTAAATTTCTGAAACCAACAACTATGTTTCAGTACTTTTCTATCTCCTATTTTGCTACTCCCAACTATACAGACCTTTCTAAACTACCTACCTCTATTCCACCACTTTAATACTTAAAATCCTTTATGACTTACCACTTCCTACAGGATAAAATTCAAATCTTGAAATGTGGAAATCTAAGATTTCATATGCATTTCCAGTCTTCTCATTGAGTGGTTCAAACTCATCGTGACCCTATGTACAACAGAATGAAACATGCTTGGGCCAGCACCACCCTCACAATTGTTCCTGTGCTTGACCCCAGTGCGGCAGCCCCTGGATCAATCCATCTCAATGAGGGTCTTCTGTTTAGCTTACCCTTTACTTTTATCAAACATGATGTATTTCTCCAGGGACTGGTCCCTCCTGATAATATGTTCAAAGTACGTGAGACAAAGAACCTCTTTCACACTTGTTGTTGTTTTTGCTAAGTGCTGTCAAGTTAGTTCCAATGCATAGCGACCCTCTATAGGGTTTCTGAGGAGCGACTGGTGAGCTTGAACTGCCAACCTTGCAGTTTAAACCAACTTTGCAGTCCAGTATACTAACCCACAGCACCACACCAGGACTCCATCTTTCATGCTACAATCCTCTAATTCATTATGGTCTTGCACATGTATCTGCCTTTGCCCATTCTGCTCCCTCTGCTAGGAATGCCCCTCCATACCCTGCTTTCCTCGATAATGAGTGCATCCTTCAACTGTCATTCAGCATCCCTAGGACGTGACCATCGCCACCAAGATAGGTTTCACCATCCTCCCACTTAATGTCCCTGTTATCTACTAGAATTGCCATACTGTACACCTAGAGTGCTTGGATTTTCTTCTCAGAATATGTCTCCCTATCTCCGAATGTGGGTTCTCAGAAAGTCTAGAGCATGAGGAAAAAGGAGATGGAATTCTGAGAAGAAGGAAATGTAGGCAAAAGTCAAGAACACACTTTCCCACATTTCATTCTGTCAGATGATATGGTCAGGCTGGGTTTGTACATGCTCCAGGGGAAAAATCAGGTAGCTTTAAATCATCTTTTCTATCTAACTTGAAAGAAGAAAGGGTCAAGGATAGGGGCTATCCGGAAAATCAGTAAGTTATTTCTCTCTGTGCCATAGAAGAGCTGCCATAGAGGCAGTCTCAGATAAAGGCATTATCTAGGTTATTTAAGCAAGTCCCTAACTGAAGACTTGAGAACCAAAGGAAAAGAATGAGGAAATGTAGGCTCTTCAACATCGGCCAAGCAATCTCAGATATTTGGTCCTTCTTACAAAATATTCTAAAAACAAAAACAGTTTGAGGTCACTTTGTGACTCAAACTTTATGAATCTCCCTCAAGGAGATTAGCACCCTTCTCCATCAAGCAAGGTCACTGAGTCACTTAAAGCTCTGGTCTTAGAGGGGACTGACCAAGGAGTCTTAGCTGGAGAGGCAAAAGGTCTCAGAAGGGTATAAAGTCTTAAGAAAACCAGGGCATAATGGCACCACTTAACCACCTGGTTTCTATTTTCACAACCTCTCTGTTTCCTATTACCCACTTCTTATCCATTTAGCACAGAATGATATAGATGGAAAATGCATTCAAAGCCACCTAGTCCAATTCGCTCACTCATTTGCCAAAGAGAAGTAAAGGGACTTTCCCAAGCTTAGCTATAACAACAGTGCTCTCCTAGCACCCAAATCACTGTTCCTTCCACTTGAATCCAGCCATCCACACCACCATTTGTCTGCTTGTTTATTACTGCTCTAGACACTACTCAGCTGGTCTGTGCGGTTTATCAGTCTCCCAGATGCTACCATCTGTACAGGGAGCAAACAGAGTTCTCATTTTCCATGGTGAAACTTAAAATGATGCTCATAGCTACTAGACCTATTATCTGAGCCCCAAAACGTTGAAGTGAGACAGTGCTGTAAAACACAGCAGTTTTCCTGTATTAAGACGAGTGAATTTTTTTTTGGTTAAAAACAATAGTAAACAAATATCACCACAAAAGAAACAGAGGAAACAATCATAAATTATTTTTATATTTCTTTGTTATTTTTTCAATTTTATTTTGTTGTTGTTGAGAATATATTTAGCAAAATATACCAAGGAAGTGGGATGACTGATGTGAAATGGACACAACTGCAATAATTGAAGTGAAATAAACGATAAGATTTGTTGAATGTAAAAGAGATGATCTGCTCTGTACACCTTCACACAATTTACAATAAAAAAATTTAAAAAAACCAATTCAATTTCTTCATGAATAATTTAGTGACATTGATGACATTCTTCAAATTGTACGACCACTGTCACCCTCCTTTTCTGAGTAGTTCTTCTCCAAATAATATAAACTCATTGCCTCTGAAGATTCTGTTCTAATCTTTCTAGTCACTTCAAAGTCCATCAACGAAGTAATGGAAACAAACTCGGTTATATAGACAAAACAGAATACTTCAAAATGTTAAAGAATAATGATGAAGTGCCGTATAACCTAAATAACCTGGAAGTTCACTGAACTTAATCAATCATAAAAGACAAATATTGTATGAGACCACTATTGTAAAAACATCAAGAAAGGATGTTCACACTAAAAAAAAAAAAAAATCCTTTCATGGTTACCAGCAGTGGGAACACCACTCATCTGACAGATTGTTGTACTGTGGTGGCTTGTGTGTTGCTGTAACTGGGTGAATTGTAGAAAACTATGGATAACAGTGTGAAAAACGGGTATTCCAGAACACTAAATTGTGCTTATGAGGAACCTACACATAGACCAAGAGGCAGTTGCCAGCACCTTAATTCAAATGTGTCCAATCTTCTACAGTCTTTCTTATTCATTGTCCAAATTTTATATGTATATGTTGTTGTTGTTAAGTGCCGTTGATTCCGACCCATAGCGACCCAGTATAGGGTTTCTAAGGAGCAGTTGGTGAGCCTGAACTGCCAACCTTGCAATTCAAACAGCTTTGCAGTCTGGCGCATTAGCCCACAGCGCCACACCAGGACATGACTTGAAACAGGTGTATTTTAGGCCTCCAAGTGACATCTTTGCTCTTTAACACTTTAAAGATGTCTTTTGCTGCAGATTCACCCAATGCAATAGGTCATTTGCTTTCTTGACTGCTGCTGCTTTGAGTGTCAATTGCAGATACAAGCAAAATTAAGTTTTTGATAATTTCATTCTTTTCTCCATTTATCACGGTTATTTATTGGTCTAGTGGTGAGGATTTTTGTTTTCTTTACATTGAGGTGAAACCCCTACTGAAGGCTGTGGTCTTTGATCTTCATCAGTAAGTATTTTAAGTTCTCTTCACTTTCAGTAAGCAAGGTTGTATAATCTGCATATCGCAGGTTGTTAATGAGTCTTCCTCAAATCCTGATGCCTCGTTCTTCTTCATATAATACAGTTTCTTGGATTATTTGCTCAGTGTACAGATTGAATAAGTACGGTGAAAGAATACCCCTGATGCACATCTTCCATGATTTTAAACCATTCAATATGCAGATGGCACAACATTCCAATTTTAAACCATTCAGTTTATTCTTGTTCTGTTTGAACAACTGCCTCTTGGTTGAGGTTAAAGGACTTAGGCTTATTTGGAAAACACAAAACTGATAGGAACTGGTCGTTTTAGGAGGATAAGGAGACTTGGAAAGCAGGTCACAGCAAGATAAAGGGGAAACCAGACCCACTAATGGAAAATAGCTGAAATGTTAGTCCTATTTCCCAGACTTAAATGCCAACCTTTCAGAAAACAGGATTCAACACTTCAGTTCTGCATGTCATCTACTTCTTCTCCAACACCCTCATCACCTCCTTGAAGGTTGAAAATGGGCCATAATCATACCATAAGGAAGGCAAGTAATACTTGCCGGAAGGATAAACAAAGCTACACCTTGCCTATTTGCACATAAACACACACATGTATTTGGTTGGAATCCCAATGAAGGCAGCAATTTAGAAGCCCCATCTCTAAACATATTTTCTAAAATTATTGTTTTAGCTAAAATAATACTTCCCTATTTTGCATGTCCTTGCATATATTTAAACTCCCCCTTATACTGCCTTAGGGAAGTATGTTGTTGTTGTTGTTAAGTGCCGTCGAGTCGGTTCCGACCCATAGCGACCCTGTATAGGGAAGTATAGGACAGTTATATTGTTGTTAAGTGCCATCGAGTCAGTTCTAACCCACAATGACCCTGTATAGGGTTTCCAAGGAGCAGCTGATGAGCTTGAACTGCCAACCTTGCAGTGCAAATGGCTTTGCAGTCTGAAGTATTAACCCACAGCGCCACACCAGGCCTCCCAGCAGGCAAAGACAAAGCATCAGTGTTCAGCTGTTGTCATTGAGGATAAGACAAACAGCTTGAATTCTTAAGTTCCCATTAACATATCAAGATCCAAGACAGGTAGAATTGACCACTGACCACCCAGGGTTTGCAACTATCCTGGGTATGAAGGTACCTGAGAACCTTATGGCTGTTCCTGAGGCAGTTACAGACCTCTAGAAGAATGCCTACTGTTTAATCCGTATCACAGTCAACAGGGTGTGGAAGTCAGGAGGTGGTGTTGATGGATGAAAACCCAGCACTGGCCAAGTTAAGTGTCTAGTTAGGTAAACCTGCTGCAGGTTTACCTAGTTGGGTAGACCATCTTTTCAGAGTTGCCATTGAGTGGACACAAAATACACATATTTCTGCTTTCCTGGTGATGGAACTCAGAAGTGCTCAGAGCCAACAATCAGGAAAAGGTCTGAGGTCAGAAATAAGAAGCTGCCAGGTGCAAGGACTTTGACCCCACAGGTAAATAGTTAGGACATGAATTATAGTAGGGTATCAGGACAATGCTCCAAAAACAAGACAGGTCTAGTCATACCTTGGCAAACACCAACATGAGGACCAGCCCAAATCAGACCAACCCCTTGAAGCAAAGATCAGGGGGAATCAAAGCATCACATAGCTCTGGGCACCCTTCTCCCCCTACTACTAACACTCAGTACACAACAGCACCTCTACACACAAAGCCCATACTGAAAAGGAGGTGGGAAATAGAAGAAAAACTGAGCAA
This sequence comes from Chrysochloris asiatica, assembly GCF_000296735.1. NCBI lineage: Eukaryota > Metazoa > Chordata > Mammalia > Afrosoricida > Chrysochloridae > Chrysochloris > Chrysochloris asiatica. Next base: position 3,524,982 of record NW_006408648.1, on the reverse strand, counting down.
CTGAGTAATGTACCTCAAAGAATCAGTCATACAAAAGGGACTAAACTAGGGGACTAAATGATATACTGTAAACTGGCTTCAGTGAGGGAAGGGCACATGCGAAAGTTTAGCTCCTCCTCAGAGATGGTGCAAAGGTTAAGAGCTCAGCCAGTAACAGAAAGGTTGGTAGTTCAAACCCACTAGCAACTCTATGGAAGATAAAATCTAGTGATCTGTTTGCGGCGCTGTGAGTTAATGCATCAGACTATAAAGCCATTTGAACTGTAAGGTCAGCAGTTCAAGCTCACCATTCACTCCTCAGAAACCCTATACAGGGTCGCTGTGGGTCAGAACTGACTCAATGGCACTTAAAAACAACAACATTTCTATAAATATTATAGCATGGGAAACCCTATGGAGCAGTTCTACCCTGTCATGTAAGGTCATTATAAGTCAGAATCAACTCAATAGTATACAACAACAGGTATATATCTAAATGAATTAAAGGTAGAAATTCAAAACAAACATGCACACACATATTCTCAGCAACACAATTTACAATAGTCAAAAGATGGAAATAGCACAAATGTCCCTCAATACAGGGATAGAGAAATTGGCTGTTGATGGACATATGACCTATAACAGAATATTATTCAGTCACAAAAATGAGGGAAGTTCTGATGTTGCTGTTGTTGTTAGGTGCCATTGAGTCAGTTTTGACTCATAGAGACCCTATGTATAACAGAAAGAAATACTGCCCAGTCTCTTCGGATACATCTTTTGATAGGGATTAATCTTAAAAACACTATACTGAGTGAAAGAAGCCAGACACAGAAAGTTACAGAGTGTATGATTCCATTTATATGAAACGTCCAGGTTAAGCCTATAGACAGAATGGAGATTAGTAGTTTTCAGCTGGAGGAAGGGGACACGAGAAGCAATGGCTTAACAGCTATGGGACTTTTTTTGTGGTGATGAAAACTAAATAGAGGTTGTGGTTGCACACCATTGTGAATTCAGTAAATGCCTTGATTTGAATTGTATGTTTTAAAATGGTTAATTTTATGTTATGGTGAATTTCAACACTATTTTTTTTTTTTAATTAAGAAAGATCAACCCCAAAGACTCAGTAAAAAAGCTACTTACTAGACCTCATTGAACGTTCAGCAAAGCGGCAGGGTATAAGATTAACATGCAAAAATCAGTTGGATTCCTCTATACCAAAAACCACAGTGTTGAAAGGACACTAGGAAAGCAATACCATTTACAATAGCCACAGAAAGGATGAAATATCCAGGAATAAATGTAACCAGAGAAACAAAGGACTTATACAAAGAAAACTACAAAACACTACTACAAGAAAACAAAAGAGACTTACAAAAATGGAAGA
>NW_006408648.1:3502638-3520988 GCF_000296735.1 Chrysochloris asiatica | reverse complement strand
TCTCCAGTGAGTAGTATCCAATCTGTCTAGGCGGAGCTGATGAAATGAAATGAAGATGGGTCTCTTGTGATACAATAGTGAATAATTGTTATCAGGACTGATAGTGAGGGTTGGAAATGTAAAGGTAGACATTTTATAGCAAGGAAGGGAGTGACTAACTTTCCAGGATCCTACCCAGAAAAGCAGCGATACCTGAGATGGAGGCAGAGACGATGACATGCAGCCATGGAGCAGCTGGGGACTTTAGATCCAGAAAGGGAGAACAACTGTGTGCTGAAAACTGGTGGGGACGGGGTATTGTAGGGGGCAGGCTTGCAGGGTATACCCTTTGGTTGGTTGATGATGCATGGAGGGGATTGTAACCATGGCAATGATACAATGTACGACAAAATGAATGTAAAACTAATGTTCTCCCATGTAAACTATCATATAATTCACAATAAAACATTTGTAAAAAAATTTTAAAAATAAAAAGAAAGATCAGCTCTGCTTTAGAAAAATTTTCTTTGCACATCTGGGTAGTAAGAAGTAAGTGTGCACTACTTCCTACACCGTGAGCCACCAGAATGGAACCCTCAGTCACTCTCATCCACACGTCTCATTTCCACAAGCAAATGGAACATATCATGAATGTTTCATTCTGTCTCTAGTACTGCCAATTTTCTACCAGATATGAAAAAAAAAAATGTACAGCCCTCAAGCACAGTACGGGCTGTCGCTCCCATATGAGCCCCCTATCTCAGCTTTCAACCACACTCCAAACCAACAAGAGACCCCAGAGAAAGGCAGCTGACAGAAATCATTTCATTTAGTCAGCAGTTTTGTTTTTCCAAAGCATTTTCTTCCTATTAACTCACTTTATCTCATACTATTCCTATGAGGTATGGCAGGGCAAGTATTTTTACCCTTTTCTTCAGATGAGGAAAGAGGTCCCATCTGTAAAAACAGACATGTTAACTGACTTGGCCAAGTCACAGAGCTAATTAGTGGTGGGTAGAATTGGAAACCAAGGTCCCCAGAAACATATCCTTGAATTCTCTGTCTAAACACAGATTGTGGCTTTTGCACACACCACCTAAAGGTTTCCATACCTAACTGCGGTATTGGAACAAAATTACATTCAAGCCCACAGAACACTTGTGGCTTTTCTGGCTAATAGTGACTGAAAATCTGGCTCCTATGTCACTTAAAAGGAGCCCTGGTGGTACAGTGGTTAAGTGCTCAGCTACTAACTAAACGGTTAGCAGTTCAAACCCACCAAGCACTCTGCTGGAGAAAGATGTGGCAGTCTAGAAACCCTATCTGGAAGTTCTATTCTAGCCTATGAATCACTATATAGGGTTGGTATGGGTCAGAACTGACTTGATGGCATGAGTTTGGGTTTAAGTCACTTAAAGGCACATAGTAAAAAAGACCAAGAATGGCCTCTACCAAAAAACATCACTAACAAAAGCATCCTTAAACATTCACAGACTAGGTACAGGTTGTTCTCCCTGCCTTGAGGATAAAAGAAAAGGAACCATCTTTAACCTTTAGTTGTCTTACTTTCCAAAAGGATCAAATCATGAGTAACCCTTCTTATTACTCTTTGGACCAAATAATGTCCAGAAACAAACACTGGTCCACAGAAAAGATAGGTTATAAATGCCCATAATTAAGAGAGTCATTAAATAAAATATGACACATCCACAGAACAGACTATTGCACAGCTCTTAAAATAAATGAGGTAGGCCTATATGTACTGACATAGAAAAATGTTCATGATTATATAGTGATAAAAGCAAGTTGCAGAATAACCAGCGGAGTGTGATCCAATTTTTGCTAAAGAAATAAGAATGAGAGCTATGCATTTATATAAGCATGCAATTGTATACATAATGGGTACATATACTGATAAATATACCATAGAGAAGAAGAAAAGGTATTTTCACTGTGACCATCTATGTTGTTGTCATTATATGCCGTGGAGTCAGTTCCGACTCATAGCGACCCTGTACAGGGTTTCCGAGGCTGTAAATCTTTATGGGGGCAGAGAGCCTCATCTTTCTCCCGCGGAACAGCTGGTAGTTTCGAACCGCTGACCTTGCGGTTCGCAGCCTGATTCGTAACCACTAAGCTACCAGACCATCTATGAGGGGGCTTCAAATAGTTTGTGGGAAAAGTCCATGATTTTTCATTCCATTTTTCCATGAATTTTTGAAGCCCCCGTGCATATTAAGCTTTTGTTTTATGTAAATAATTGTTGTAATAGTTAAGTGTCTTTGCCCCTGCCCCTGTCTGCCTACATCATTTCCATATGAAGATAAATTGGCTTATGAATTTCTTTCTTAGCTCGATAGATACAGGTGTAATAGCTGATCATGTATTTAAATAAATTAAGGAAAATGATACCACTTAGGAAAAAGTCAATCTCCTCATATTTATTTTTCACCTTAATTCAATGATTGAAAAAAATAGGTTTAAGGAGAGTGTACATATAAGGAAAAAAGACCAAATTAATAAACAGGGGTTTTCTCTGGATGATGGGATTACAGTGATGCTTTTGATCATGTTTTCCAAATGCTCAAGGGTACGCCAGAAGTATTTTTAAACTAAAATAAACAAGCAAAAACTTCATACAGACAATAAATGTTCGATGAAAGTATTCCTAAAATCAATTATCTTTAAATAAAACCTTATTTTACCACTTCTTTAAATTATTTTTTGACATTTAATAAGGACACATTAAGTGAATCAATGAATGACTGAAACGAAATTTCAGATTGATCTCCAATTAGTCAACAGATATTTATATTTCATAGACTACACTGGTTTTGTAGACCTTTTTGTTTAAGGGAGAATTTACTTTCCTTAGCATGTTGTTGTTGTTAAGTGCTGTGGAGTTGGGTCTGACTCCTAGCCACCCTGTATAGGGTTTCTGAGGAGTAGCTAGTGAGTTTGAACCACCAACCTTGCAGTTCAAAACAACCTTGGGGTCCAGTGTATTTTCCTACCTCCCAAATGGCCTACACACCAATAAGTTGCTCTTAAAAAAAGACAACAAATATTAACCACGCTAGTGTTGCCTGAAGCCATTAAAGTAGGTGTTGAAAAGAAAATGGACAAATCCAAAGTAAAAGGTCTGGCTAACCTATCTGGAGAAATCAGTCATAGACATTTTCTAAGGTAAAGCCTTAGTGTTCTAACAGACCTATGTGCCTTCTATAAGGTTTTAGGAAGAGGCACACATCCAAATAGGGAGGAGAGCAGTGGCTCCGCAGAATAATCACTAGACTGAGAACCACAAGATCAGCAGTTCAAGACCATCAGCCTTCTCGGTGGGAGAAAATGAAGCTGTAACAGAGTCACTATGAATTGGAACCGATTCAATGACACTTAACAACAACATCCAAACAAGTCTGGTGATCACCTCATCCTCAAACCAGATCTCTTGTCCATCTCACCACCCATGAATTCACGAGTTCACTGTTTTCATTGCCTCTCGAGAGTCTTCAGAGCTGAACCAAGATGTAGAGCCCTTCATTCCCAGCCCATTCTAAACTCCACTAAACAGATATCTTTATATGCTATTCTCACTCATTCCGTAGAATAGACCCATTCAATCTGCAGAGTAGATCTTAGGTTCCCAGCAACCCCCAGTCCTTGCAGATGACCTTGATTCCCATTTGCTGAGAAGACTAAGGTCAACTTAATAAAAACACTAACCTGAAAACCACTTGGTCTTTTCCCGCAACCATACGGGAGAAAGTGAAAAGGTATCCCTCCATTCCAGAGATAACCTCTTTGCCTGTATCTCATCCTTTTCTGACTTTTGAGGAAGTTGGCACCACCCTGCCCACACACATCCCATCCTTTAACACCTTCAGTCTCTACCCACTGCCTATTCCTATGACTTTTAAAAAACTTTTGAAATGCAAACAGTTTTCTTTCTATAAAAGGAAGAAAAAAGAAAGGAAAAAAAAATACTTCACTGGACCTGACAACATTTTTTACTGAAGTATAATATACATACATTAGTTTGCTCATATAAGCTTCCAGCTCACAAACTTGTGACAAACAGAACACATCGATGATTAAGAAAGAGAACATAACCAGTACCCCTAGAATGTCCTTCTATTACCATTTTATTTTTTCCTTATTTATTTTCCCCAAACCTCCTGAATGGTGGACTGTACACACTGCCTTCATTTTTACCACCTCCTCATCTGTTTCAAGCCAAGCATCTCCTTGTTAGTGAATTCTCCCCCATCCAGATGAAATTGTTGCTCCTTCCTCTGTACCCTCACTGTACACTGTGAAGACCCCTTATGACACTTATACTATATGGGAATCGTCTGCTTATATGTCAGGTAACCCCATTAGATTGAAAGAAATGATGATTTCCAACTTTGTGTATCCCTAGTGTTTGGCAGTGAGTAAGTAGGTGCACATATGATATTTCACACTGAAATCTATTACTTACTAAACTTGGTCAGTTCTTGGTCCAGTGCTCATTAAAAGTATATTTAACCTTACGATCCAGCAATTCCTCTACTTCGTACATATCCACAAGAAATACAAGCCAAAACATGAGTAGATAGATACATGCACACCAATGTTTATCACAGCAGGATTCACAATAGCAAAAAAGAAGGGATAGCCTAAGTGCCCATCAATGGGAGAATGGATAGACAAACTTTGGTATATATACACGATGGAATATTATGCTACTTTGAAAAATAACAAGAAAGCTGCAAGTCACCACATAACATGGATGAACCTTGAGGACATTTGCTGAATGAAATTCGTCAGTCACAAAAGAACAAATATTGCATAAGACTATTATTGTAAACGCTTAAGAAAAGATACCCGCACTAAAAGAAAAAAAAAAAAAAATTCTTTGTTGGTTACCAGAGGTGGGAGATAGGAGACGGTAGAGCACAGGTTAGGGAATAGACACATCATAGTTTGAGTGTTGGGGAGGGCAATATACAAGGAAGGAGAGGGCAATACATAAGAAGGGGGAGGGGATGGAAGAACAGGGTAGATAAGGGAACACAAGTAGGTTTGCATGGGCCTAATGGGACAGAGGTAAATAGTGATGTAAGCTATACAGCCTTGGAACAGCAGGACTCTGTGATACAAAGATCAAGGCATGGTCTGAATGGATAAAAGAGGTCTGAATGGATAAAAGAGGGGAAATAATGTTAAGATGCCTGACTAGCTTATGAATATTGGTTTCCCTTGCCTACTATTGTAAAATAGACACTTGAGTAGGATATTAGAAAGGAATATTAGGAAACATGATTACAGAAAGCTTGTAAGACTGTCTTCAGCCTATAACTGATTGGAATACCTAAAAGGGGCTCTAGAACTTGCCCAGTGAAATAGGCTTCTTTGTAGTATACAGCACTTCAAGTGGAATCCTGAGTCCCATCCAGTACCTTCTGAGGTGGGGTATTCCCACTTGAAAGGATATGCAGACCAGCCTAGGGTGGCTAGAGGAACAGAAGATACGTCCTGAACGAAAGACCAGCAGGAAAAAACAAAAAATGGCAATCTGCTTGGCTATTACAAGAACAAGAAAGCTGTTCGCCAGGAAGCCATCAAGGAAAACATTCAAATCCCTTCAGGACAAAACCCCCTCCAAAACTGAAACTCTAAGGAACACACAAACATGTATGTAAGCCTGACAAGCATGGTGGCTTACATGTGAATGGAAGTGGGGGAAAGTCAGTAACAAAGATATGGGCCAAGTTTGACCATGTTCCATAGACTCCTGTAGACCTTGGGGTGAGAGAGAGAAGAAGATCGGCTGGTTGATCCGAAGTTTGGGGAGACTTGGTTAACTCCCGAGCCCATGGACATTAACCTAGCCATGGAGGGCTAGAGCTGAGAGTGAAACGTCCAGCTGATATGAAGTGGGGGGAGATGCATAAGAACACCCAAACTTGCAAATAGTACCCATTTGACCTAGTTCGATGGCATGATGATCAGAACTCAAATAGAGGAAGATAAAGAGATTTAATAAAGGAAACAAGTGTAAACTGCTATAAGCTGATACACTTGGCCTATAATTATGGATGTAGTAGCTCAAAATACCAACCGAGAGGGAAGAAGTCTTCACATCAAGGATCAAGTCTATCCCCTCAGTATACAAGGTTGAGAGGGACGGGCAACTTAGACACTGGCTACCTAAAACAGGGTAGGGGAGGTTTTAAGGCACAATGTGGCTGGCTTACAAGTTTTCAAGAGGGAATTTAGTTTCAGAGTGTGTGAGGGAAGGTAGAATCCCCAATGAATCGTTTTCATATTGTTAGATGGGTCTGATGAAAGGAGATGGGGGTAGGATTCTTTTGATTAAATAGTGAGTAATTGTTACTATGACTTATTAGGATCCTCACAACTGTAGAGGTAGAAGTTTTGTAACATAAAGGGGGGAGTAGTTAATCTTACATTCCAGGAGCAGAGGACCTTAGGACCATCAAGAGAAAAGAGCATGAGCAGAAAGTGGGAAGCTAACCAGAGAAGCAGTGACACCAGAGATGGAGGCATGGAGAGAGAGAGCTGCTGAGGACTCAACTCATGGAAGAAGAAAGGCTGTGTGCTGGCAGCCAGGAGGCAGGCTTGCAGAACATACCCTTTGGTTGTTTAAATGGTTATATATTCCTGAGTGCTTTTGTGTACATCAAAAAACAAAACAAAAACACAGGTAATAGAAACAAATACTGTTAAATGATAATGCATAGAGGAGATTGTAATCATTGCAATGAAACAAAATATGATAGAATGAGTGCAAAAACTGATGTTGTCCCATGTAAATTATCACTCAATTCACAATAACAGCGAAGGAGGAGGAGGAGGAGCAGCCTGGAAATCTACTTCTAAAAGTCAGCCAATAAAAATCCTGTGGATTGCAAGAGGGAATTTATAAAATTGATCATGAAAATGGCCCAGGACCAGGCACCTCTCATTGTGTGTGGGATCACCATGAGTCAGGAGCTGATGTGAAGGCAGCTAACAATAACATTATCCCACATAGCAGTAGCATAGCATTAAAAAAAAAAACCAGCTCATACCCACAAATAAATAATACTAGTTATCATCAACATGGTTAAATAGTGAGAGGAATTCAAATCAGTTTTAGTATGCCATCTTAACTTATTCCTTGGTAAATATGAGAAAAACGTTTATATTTATTCATTTTTCACTTTTAAAATGTTAATTAAGCATCTACTATGTGCTAGGCAATTTGATCTCAAGGTGAGGAAGATGGTGATGGAAATGTAACTTATCCTAAGTATAGTGGACTTTAACTCATTAAAAGAAGAGAAAAAAAAATTTTAAAGTATATTTAGCTGTTAAACTCTGTGGTTGGGGTCATGAGAAATGACTGAAAAATTGTACTGTTCTCATATTTGGCTAAGCATTCTCTAGAGTCTTGGTATGGTGCTTCAGGATAAGCACTGGACTGCAAGGTCAGTTTGAACTGCAAGGACATGATAAGTCGGAACCAACTGGATGGCACTTAACAACAACAAGTATCTGAGCCTATCACATGTTAATATACCAGGGTACAGAAAACAGACATAAAATCTGGCACCTTTCCTCCAATTTAAAGTTGTGATGTTACTCTCAGTGGCTCTCTGGCCTTCTACTGCACACTCAACATGGCATCCTTGTTCTCCAACTCATCCTGGAGTCACCCCTCCCTTTCCCCACAAGCTCCTTCCTAAAACAGTAAGTAGTCAGAGACATAAATCCCACAGGAGCACCAGGTCCCCCCTCCCAGTCCCCTTTTGTCATATCCAATTAACCATCTGTCAGTCTCCGGGGTCTCCTTTTAGGCCTACTGTCCAGCTGCCAACTCAATGCTGTGCTCTCCCACCCCCGCCCTATAGATAGATGTCCATTGTTCTCCAGGCTACAGGGTAAGAGTGTCAAAGGCTGGGATTTTAGCTACATCCCCAACTCCTGCCTGAAAAACTGTAAGTGCAACTTAAAAATCACAACCCTACCTATCTCCATACTGTTACCAAGAAAAAGGGAGGAAGGAAGGAGCGAGAGAAAAAGCAAGCCTCTGAAGCATAATAATTTTCATGATTTAGAAAACAGAGCTATTCGTCAAATTATAAGTATGTGTGTGTGGAATATAGTTATAGGAGTCCTGGTGTGATGCTGTAGGATAAGCACTGGATCGCAAGGTTGACTTGAACCACAAAATGGTGTTTGAAAGTCACCAGTGGCTCCTTGGAAACCGTATAGAGTGTTGCTGTGAGTCGGAACTGACTTATAGTCAGAAATTATACTTGGAACTGACAATGTAGTTGTAAGAAGCCCTAATGACACAGTGGTTAAAGTGCTTGGCTGAAAACCTTTTTTTTTTTTTTTTAACCCATTTTGAAAATAATAAAACAGAAACTTAGAGAGATTGTCACATGCACAAGGTCACACAAGGTCTCATTCTGTTTTAAAATTCTTGATTCTCAAACTGGGCTGGACCTAAAGAAACTTCTCTACTTCCTCCTGCTCTAAGGAAGATGTGTCTATCACTCCATAGTCCACTTTTTTATAACAGCAATCCCATCCCTCCTACCCACCCTCTGGAGGGCTTCCTGGGGCCCCCTGCTGTACCTCTGATGAAATGAAGCTTTTCACTTCATGAATGTTCTAGAGTTGGCCTCTAAACCAAGGGTCAGAAGGAGTCTTTTGAGGCCAAAGGAAAGGACGTGCTCTCTGGCATCTTCTCTCTTAGGAAAGGCATTCCTCTTTAAGAAGCTTTGCCTTGCTCCCTACTCTATGTCCAGTTTCTTCTAGAAGTTCTAGAAGCATTAAAGAAATTCTGGAAATTCAGGAGCAGGTTCTATCCCTAGTAGGTATAGTAAATGGTGGCTAGATAGGACCCCTCCCCATAGGAAGTTTCTTGCCTGAGTCCTCCTCCCTCCTCATAACATACTTGCCATCACTTGCCTCTCTGACTCACACTCTGTAGGAGGTGATTCTGCAGACCCCACCAGAGTACAACCCCCCTCAACCTGCAAAAAGGAAGCCAGCAGCAACTTTTAAAAGGACTGATAACCTTGGAATCTCCTCATCTTCCCAGCTTCTCTGCTCAAAGGCTTCCTAAGGCCACAAGTCCATCCATTTCACAACAGCTCTCAGTTCACACTACCTTCCTCCTTAAGTATGGTATCACTGGTCGATGAGTCTTCAAGCCAAACAAGGCTCTTCTTACTGGGCTGTTTATGAAGGGTATGGTGCCCTCAGCAGAGGTCCTTGCCAGCTACTTACTTTACTGAGATCTGCTTTCCCTTCGGTCTCCAAAAGAGAAGCATCCTTTGCTGAACCAATGTTGACATCTCAAGCTGGCCTCAAGATCCACCCTTCCATGCTCACGGAGGACTTTCCTCCATTAACTGTTCACTCTCTTTCCTAATATTCATTCTCTTTCTCATGCCTGCCTTCTCCCTCCTTATCCTACATCTTCCCTATCCTAAAAAAGCCTCCCCTCGTCTGCTACCCATCTCCAACTACCTTCTATTTTTAACCTTCCCTTTGCAGCCAAACCTTTCCAAAGAGTCATCTATATGCACTCCCACCACTTCCTCACCATCCACTCACTCCCCATTCCCCTTGCAATTTGAATTCCACCTCCCATAAGCAATTGAAACTTATTTCAAAGGTTACCAACTATCTCTCAATTCTAAAACCAGTGCTGTTAGTTCAGTTCTCATCTGCAGCATTAGATCCTGTTGATCATCTGTTTTTCTCCAAGCACTACTCTCTCCTGGTTCTCCTCCAGCCAGCCCTTCAGAAGAATCTTGGCCTTCTGCCCTTAAGTCTCTCTATGCTTTTTATTTATTAGCTCATGTATTCTTATAGCTCCAGCCACATCGTCTTACATACAGATAGCTCCCAAATCTATATTTCTAGCCCTGGCCTTCCTCCAAAGCTCCAAACTCCCTTCAGTATTCGCCTACTGAATCAACACCTCCCTTAGCTAGTTCACTGACACCTGAAATGCAACATGTCCCAAACCAAATTCTTGGTATTCTCCCTCTCCTCCTGCCTCCCACAACTGCTCCCACAGAAAATCCTCTTCTGCAGTGCCTGACTTTCATTCAGGATGCCTCCACTCTCCCAGTCACCCAGGATCTACTGTTGAAGTTATCTTTGATTCTTACCTCTTCTTTGACATCTCTTCATCCAAGTCTTGTAGGTTTTACTTCCATACCATCCCTCAGATTCATCCCTCCTCTCTAATTCCTCTGTGGTGCCTCAAGACCAGATGCCCCTAAACATCTCACAGTGGTCTCCTAACTTGTCTTTGGCCTTAGTCTCTCCTCTACTCCAACCAACCCTCTGCAGTGCTGCCACATTTTTCTTCTTGTTTATGTCTGCCTCACTCAGCAACTTATAGTGGTTCTCTTAAACCTACTGAAACAAAAAGACAAACTCCTTGGCCTGTCATTCAAAGCCCTTCATGCTTTAGAAATCCAGTAAATGTTTGCTAAGTGAACCAATTCATCAAACTGGTCCTCATCCTCACTTTGTGTCTTATTATATCCTGTTGATCCTCCACCTGTATCCTCTGATTCACAAAAATCAGACCACTTAGCTCAAAACATACCTTGGAAGTTCATACCTCCTTCTAACATGAGATCACAACGTTTCCTATCCTCCCCATCAAAATCCTACCAGCCTTCACGTCCCAGCTCAAGAAGAAGCAATTACCTCCTTGAGCACACAGCTCATCTTCCACTTTCCACTCTCCTACTTGTTCATTCTTTGAGTCCATGTTTTCTAGCCAGTGTCCAGTTAGTTCCCTTCTAATAATGTCATGGATACAGAAGGAAGGAGGCCGTGTTAATTCTCCAGCAGTTTCTTCTTTACATTCCTGAATTCATTCCTCTGTCCTCCTGGCTGAGTCTCTCTGTTCTCTGACTTCCTGGAAGACACAATCTCAAGTAGCTCTATTGATCCAACACCCCTATGACTGTCAATCACATCCTAGTATATTCATGCACAAAGCAGTGGCAGAAGGAGTGTGAACTGCACACAGACAGAAAAGCAGGCAGGGAATGATTCGCTGCACCCACCTGAGGTTCAGTGGAAGCAAGAACTCCATTTTTGCTAGGCTCCTCCAGATGACACCAGGCCATGTGGCCCAGGGCCTGCAGCTGGAGAGTGGGCATTTTTATACTTTTGCAGAGAAGAAGGAGAGGGCTGGAGTGACTTCATCTGATCTAAGGAGGGTACCCCATCTAGTCCCCTTGGGAAACCAAAATAAGAAGGACTTCATCTCTTCCCAGTCCAAAAAGGTTCCATAGAGGTCAGATTAAATAAGATAATACTTGTCAGAAGAGGCACTTACAGTAATAGAATGTTCGATTGGGAAGGAACTAACTACATATATTTGGAGAGCATTTATAAAGACCTTTCACATAGCATGTCTTACTTGAGTCTCTCAACAGCCCTGGGAGGGGGAACTATTATCTTACATAGATGTTAATGTCACTTACCCAATTCATTCAAATAAGTAAGGAGCAAAAGAGAGTACTCACCCCCTGCTCTTTGGCCTGACCTTCTCAAGCTCCTTCACAGACTTTTTCTCCCCTGCCATCCCCTAAACTCAAATGTTCCCTGAGGGGGTATATTTAAATTCATGTCCGTATCTGTTCTATAGTCCTTCTTTTAATGATTTTTATCAACCCCCAAAGCACAGTATGTGGCTGCAGTAAGCACTCAATAAATACTTGTCAAACAAATAATTAAAAGAATGAACAAAAGAAAACTAAGACCCAAACCCTAGCCTTCTGATTCCACGCTCCAGGCTGTTTGCACTCCATCTTGCTGTCTCTCTGGCACCCTCTCCACCCCATGTCAAAAGTACTTCTACAGCACCCTTCCAGAGACCCCCAAACTCTGGGACATTACAATTACTCAATAAGTAAAACATCAGGAATAACTAAGATTTCTTGTGTCCATGGTGTGTTGGAAAGTACTAGATACTTTTTACATTATTTTTCCTAATTGACCCTCTCAACCAATGGAGCAAGTATTATTAGCTACATTTTACAGAAGACTAAGGATCAAAGAGATTAAGTAATTTACGCAACAACCAACCCCTAGTTAGTGCTGAAGTCTGTCTGATCCAAAGCCCATGATTTATTAGCTATCTCAGGGCTTCTCAACCTCAACACTATTGATATTTTGACCCAGATAATAGAGCAGTGGTTACAAGTCAGGCTGTAACTACTAGCAGTTCTGTGGGAGAAAGATGAGATATTCTGCTCCAGTAAAGATTTATAGCCTCAGAACCCCTGTGCAGGGAACCGACTCCATGGTACTTAACAACAACAACAATCAATTTGATAAACAGATCAATTTGAACCACAAGGTGGTGTTTCAAACTCATCAGCCGCATTTTGGAAACCCAATACAGGGTCGCTAAGTTGGAACCAACTCCTTGGCACTTAACAACAAACAGCAATCCTTTATTGGACTACTGGTGTGGCGCTATAAGATAAGCATTGGGCTGCGAACCAAAATGTTGGTGGTTCAAACCCACCAGCTGCTCCTTAGAAACCCTATACAGGCCCACTATGAGTTGGAATCAACTCAATGGCATTTAACAACAAATCAACAATAACAACAATCCTTTATTACTCTGTGTACTGTAGGAGTTTTAGTAGCATCCCTAGTCTCTACTCACCATATGCTAGTGGCACCTCCCAATTGTAACAATGAAAAAGAAAATGTCTCCAGACATTTCCAAATGTCCATTGGTGGTGGTGGTGGTCATGTGCCGTGGAGTCGGTTCCAACTCATAGCAACCCTGTACAGGGTTTCCGAGACTGTTAATCTTTACAGGAGCAGAACGCCTCATCTTTCTCCCACCAAACAGCTGGTAATTTCGAACTGCTGACCTTAAAGTTCACAACCTGATTCATAACCACTGCGCTACCAGAGCTCTTTAAATGTCCTCTGCAGGGTCAAATTTGTTCCAGTGGACAACCACTGGGCTATATAACATGCTGTCTACTCCCAGAAGAAAACTGCAAAGTTCTAAAAACTAAAAGGACTTGTAAAAGTTCATTTTTCAATATCCAAGAAGAGTTCCTAGTTCACATATTCTAGTATGTTATTAAGGTTTACAATCTGAAAGACTTTTCTTACCACTCTCTTCATTTCTTTATCTTCAAATTTATTCCAGCACTGTCTTTCATCCTCCAAAGGGTTACCGACAGGCTGTGGCAATAATGGAGCTATTGACAATTGGTATGGTGGCACAAGAGTGAAGCAAAGTCTCCTAAATCTTACAGATGTAAGCCCAGACGTCACTAATAGGTTCCATATAACGTTTTAATGAAGAGATAGCTTATGTAAATGCAATCTTAGAAACAGCAACAGCATTCCTGCTTCATAACCACCAAATCCTCTTAATAGCTTCAGAGGTTCCTGGAAAATGGTGTGACCAAAAGTTCAGATGCCAATGTTGTTCAGTTGGAATTCATGATGAATAGATGTGGAGAAAAATCGAGACAAGAAAGGGACACTAAGAATTGCATTCAGCATAATGTTTACCTTCTGGCACACCAAGTGAAATGTTCCGATGAGAGGTTTTATCTTTGCTGAAAAACAGAACTCAGGAGGTAAAAGTCATCTCTCTTTTTAGGTGCCTGGCACTGTAGACTATTTACTGGATTACATTTACTGGGTAGTAATATATTGACTCAAAGAATTATACACCAAACCATAGAATGTTATTTCAAAATATTTCTCTTATGATCTGAACATGCCAATATTTTTAGTTCTCTTTTCTGAGGAGGAGGTAAAGGGGGATTGGATTATCTGAGAGAATAAAAAATAGTATAGCCAATACCAATATACTATCACCTGGATTCAACAACTGCTTATATTTTTCCATGCTTACATGAGAAATATCTACATCAGAAGGGAGTTGTGTTTTGTTTTTGTTACTGATGAATTATCAGGTTCCTGTTGTTGTTGCTTTTAAGGATTTTATTTCTTACTTCCAAAGAACAAATAACTTCAGTAGGAAGAAAAGCCATACCTGTATGTTGTTGTTGTTGTTGTTGTTGTTAAGTGTTGTCGAGTCAGTTCCGACCCATAGTGACCCTATATAGGGTTTCTGAGGAGCAGCTGGTGAGCTTGAACCACTGACTTTACAGTCTGGAGCATTAACCCACAGCGCCATACCAGGACTCCGACAGGGAGTAAAATTCCATTGATTAAGTGAGAAAAGTTAAGTATAGACTGAATGTTTTAGGAGTTGAGAGGAGTAGGCGGTTACAGGCTGTGAAAACTTCCAGTAAAAGTGGGGCTCAATTCCAAAAAATGAGTTGAATTTGGACATTAGGTATTCTGGGGTGAATGATTCAAGATAAATATGAGCCAAGATGCTCTTGTGGTAGTGGCTGTATGACATAGAGCTTGTGGTAGTGGCTGTATGACATAGAGCCGGTTCTAACTCATAGAGACCCTGTATACGGTTTCCAAGTCTGTAAATCCTTATGGGAGCAGAAAGCCTCATCTTTCTCCTTCAGAGAAACTGGTAGATTCAAACTACTAAACTCAGGGTTAACAGCCCACCTCACAATCCACTATGCCCTTAGACAGTGAAAAGACCATTCAGGCTGGAGCTGAGCAGATCAGTTTGGACTTGACTTTGAAGACCCTAGAGAATCATTGTGGGTTCATAAACCAGGGAGTGATGTAATAAAAGAACTGCTTTCAGAAGTGTTATCTGCCTGCACATGCCAGTTTCAGTACAGATGATGGGATAGATTTCAAGGAATGAGGATACAGACCACTAAAGAAGTTCTGGTGTGGCATTGTGGGATAAAGAACTAGACCACAAAGTCAGTTTGAACCACAAGATCGGAGGTTCAAACTCACCAGTTGCTCCTTGGAAACCCTATACAGTGTCGCCATGAGTTGGAGATGACTCACAGCACTTAACAACAACCACAAAGAAGAAATCCTTGGAAAGCATAATGGGACTTGGCCTAGGGCAGTGACGCTAAGGATGAATGTTGTTGTATAGGGTTTCTGAGGAGTGGCTGATGGGTTTGAACTGCCAACCTTGTGGCTCTCAATCCAATGTTAACCCTACATCAGGAGTCCCTGAGGATGAATAGCAAAGGCTAAATATGAAAGATAAATCAACAAGGCTTGTTAGAGAACAGACATTTCTCACAGACAATGCCAAGGTTTGGAGTTCTGGTGTAGCGCTGTAGGATAAGCACTAGACTGGTAACCACAAGGTCAGTTATTCAAACTCACCAGCCGCTCCTTGGAAGCCCTATACAGGATTGCTATGAGCTGGAACAGACTGGATGGCACTTAACAACAACAATGGTACTGTTCTACGTATCATGACAAAAGGAGTGAAGTGTCTACATATAAAATTAAGGAAGTCAAGAAAAGCTAGTTTGGGGAGTTGGAAAGAAATATAGAGTTGAGTTTGAGGCTGGCTGAAATCCAAATCACAGCAGACACTCCAGTTTAAAATGTCTGGACTCAGGAGCAAGCAAAGCTCAACAAAAAGATAGAGGCAGAAGATATATCAATTTCATTCCATTTGTCCTCTTAATTTTTTTTCCCTTTGAGTCTTATAGGAAGAGGTTTCTCATTTTATCAGGGAGCCTAGTCTTGTTGGAGGAGAATATTGAAAGTGCCATGGACTGCCAGAAGAACCAATAGATCTGTTTTGGAAGAAGTGCAGCCAGAGTGCTCCTTAGAGGCCAGGATGGCTAAGCTTTGTCTCTCATACTTTGGACCTATTGTCAGGAGGGACCAGGTGCTGGAGAAGGATATCATGTTTGGTAGGGTGGAGGGTCAGAGAAAAAGAAGAAGACCCACAGCGAGATGGATTGGCAAGTGGCAGCAGCATCAATGCACTCAAGTGTGGCAACAGTAGTGAGGTTGGCCCAGGATCTGGCAGTGTTTCATTCTGCTGTGCATAAGGTCGCTATGAGTCAGTACCGACTCAATGGCACGTAACAACAATAAAAGTCTTGTCTCACCCTCTTCAGGTACCTGACTCAACCATCTTCCGATTTTCCTATCCACAAGATCTCTCCCTTTCATCT
Organism: Chrysochloris asiatica; assembly: GCF_000296735.1. NCBI lineage: Eukaryota > Metazoa > Chordata > Mammalia > Afrosoricida > Chrysochloridae > Chrysochloris > Chrysochloris asiatica. The sequence goes on along the minus strand of NW_006408648.1, from coordinate 3,504,891 downwards.
TTAAACCTCTCTGAAAATACTAAAATTCATTTTTTAATTTTTTTCTTGTTGCTTGGAAATACATATTATAAAGCATAAAGCAACTCAACAATTTCTACAGGTACAATTCAGTAACACTGACTACTTTCGAGTTGTATAACCATTCTCACCCTTCTTTTCCCAAGTTGTTCCTCCTCCGTTAATATAAACTCACTGCCACCTAAACTTCCTATGTAATCCTTCAAGTTGCTATTGTCAATTTCATCTCATATAGATTGATCTTTAAAAGAGCACAATGTTCAAGCCAGAAATTCTTTACTAATTAAGTTAAACTCTTGTTTGGTTTAAAGAAGACTTCAGGGGATAGTTTCAAAAACTTCTTTTTTTGATGCTGTCCCTTCTGACCAACACACAACCTCTCTTTTTTCCTCTCACTGATAACTGATTCCCACCTACCACCGCAAATCCCTACTCTGAATGCCTCTTCTAATAGTTCACTTCCCAAGAGCTCACAGTGGCCTTCGTTTTATCACACTCAATGATACTTCCCAATTGCTCCTCCTGTTCAACCTGTCTACAGCCTGTCATCACATCAGAACCCACTCTGATGTTGCATGGTCTTTAGAAATTAGTCTCCTTTGTTACAACTTTCTAAATTAGGGTTCCTCCCCAAATTCTGTCTTTAACCATTTCCTCTTCTCCCTCCTCTTCTCCCTTAGTTTATGCGCTCACAAAGCTTCAGCTTTTGGTCTTGATAGAGAAGGCTTCCAAATAAACATCACCAACTTCAATGCCCCAACCTCCAATGTGCCTTTGCCCAAGCAGTTCCTCTCAACACGATGTGCATCCTTTAAGGACCATACCAGGTTCTACCTCCTGTGTAGTTCTGTAAACTTCTTTTAGCAATTAATAGAACTCTAATGGATCAGTGAATGAAGTGCAATTTCAAGGACTATACTTCCTGAATCGACATATTTTTGTTATTGTTAAGTGTCTTCAAGTATAGGATTTTGGAGGAGCGGCTGATGGGTTTGAACCACTGACCTCGTGATTAGCAGTCCAAGTGCTCATCCTATAGTGCCACACCCAGAACCAGGTTTCAGAGGAGAATGTTAAAAATACCACACATTGCAAGAAGAACAAACAAATCTGTCTTAAAAGTACAGCCAGAATGCTCCTTAGAAACCAGGATAGTGACAATTCAACTCTCATAGTTTGGACATGTTGTCAGAAGTGACCAGTCCCTGGAGAAGGACACCATGTTTGGTAACACAGAGGGTCTGTGAAAAAGAGGAAGACCTTCTACCACAAGGAGATGTATCGACACAGTGGCAAAACCAACGGCTCAAATATAACAACAATTGTAAGGATGGCTCAGAACCCTGCGATGTATCATTCTGCTAAGCACAGAGTCACTATCAGTCAGAACTGATTTGATAGCACCTAACAACAAGGAGCTCTGGCAGCATAGTGGTTACAAATTGGGCTGCGAACCGCAAGGTCAGCAGTTCGAAACTGCCAGCTGCTCCACGGGAGAAAGATGAGGCTTTCTGCTCCCGTAAAGATTTACAGCCTCGGAAACCCTGCTCAGGGTCGCTATGGGTTGGAACTGACTTGACGGCACTTAACAACAACAATTTAGCAGTGAATGTCAATCGTTTAAAAGTTCTTTGAGGGCACTGGCCACTTTGAATATTTCTTTCATGGCCCATAGCACCCTGGACAGCAAAAGGCACCTAGTATGAATTGAAAATTCCTTGTTAACTGACTGGACAATTGGGCTTTTATTCGCAGTTCTGAGTTTCTGTACCTTCTCTGCCTCATACCCAAGGATCAATAAAAATTGTGACATGCCTTCTCAGACTCAGTACAGAAAATTCCCAAGGATATGATCTAGAACCCAACAATTTATAAGAAGAGTGGAGTTGGGTACATGTTATCTGTGACTGTGTGTCTACGTGCATGCAGGGAAGTGAGATTTGGGACTGGCTTAGATAGGTTAGTCAAGAGAACTGAAGTACCAAAAAATAATCAGAAGAGGATCAGTAAAGAAATAAATGACAGAATTATTTGAAACATGCCTGATTAGAGACAGTTTTAATAAAGCAATTGACAGCCTGGTCTTTGTGCATGCAAAAATTTCTACCAGAAAGCCTTAATATTAGGGACTTTGAAAAATTGTTTGGAGGTTTCTCAATAGATAAATTGAATAAATTTGTCATCTTATATAGCCTATAAAAGGAGCTCTGGCAGCGTAGTGGTTACCAATTGGGC
>NW_006408648.1:3488696-3502498 GCF_000296735.1 Chrysochloris asiatica | reverse complement strand
CATAGCCTATAAGGTGTGGTGTCATATTCCATGTTGCTGTTAAGTGCCGTCAAGTCAGTTTTGCCTCATAGAGACCCATGTAGGGTTTCTAAGGAGTGGCTGGTGGGTTTGAACTACTGATATTGTCATTAACAATGCAGTGCACACTCTACTATGTTTCATAGAGATGGGGAACCAGGACTGAGAAGGCTCAGAAACATGGTCTTCTCCAGGCTTAAGAATCCCCAGCAAGAGCTAGTAGAGAAACCAGGCAGTGAAGGGGGTCTAAGGATCAGGACCATGTAAAATGGGTGGAGGGTCTAGACCCAGTCACAGGTATCCTTTACCCTCTTGCAACTTGTTACAGATCATCAGTCTCTTCCAGCCATATGCACTGAGAATTTAACCTTTCTCTGATTCTAAGTATACATCAGACCTAGCCCGGCCCCCTCAACAGGACGCAGGAGAATATCCCCAACAGGAGTCCCACTGGAGACTGACCCAACTCTGCTATTTACTCTGTGATCTGAACCAGTAGTAGACAATGTAAACCACACGTTGTGTTTTGAAAGGCCTTGGGAAAAGTAACACATTGGACCATTATAGGCCATTAACACCATTAGCACTGTGTGAATTCATTTGTCAGAAATTAGCAAGCCTCCAGTAACTGAGTTCTGCTCCAAGGGACAGAGATTGGACAGGAACTAGATCCAGATGGCAGAAAAGGGGATGGAAGAATGGGCACCAAAAAATGAAAGTGAGCTCCAGAAAGGGAAAGTGGGAAGATTCACATTCAAGAGTTTTCACCCAAAAATAAGGAAAGGCAGACGTTTGGTCCTGATGGGAGGCAAGGTGAGCAGGGTGAACATTTCCTGATGAATTTTTCAGAGTATCATTAGCTCCCAGAACCTCTCTTCTAGAGACCAGATTACAAACTCAGATCAGACACTTCTTTAGAATTCATGCTTTAGATTCTGGTCAGGTGTCTAATTGTGTGCATGTGTGTACATGTTTGCATGTTGTATGAGCGGTAATGTGTATGTAGAATGTATATCTGGAGGAAAGAAAGGAGGGAGAGTGGAAAGGCTGAGCCCTGGGAGACAGGACAGATGACAAGAGCTCCCTCTGCTTTCTCCAGGCCTGTTATCAGCTCCTACCCTCCAGCTCTTTCTGCTCCAGACTAACTACAGAATGAACATATGGACCAGTCAAGTTTTAACTTCCAAAGCCACAAGTCTCCCCAACAAAGTAACCACCCCTTTCCCTAGAGATGACCTATCAGGCAAGGCAATGGGCTTAGAAAACAGATGGATGTGCAAAGAGCCTCCAGAGCTAACCTGACCCCTGACCCCACCAGTTCATGTCCCCTAATCCAACTTTCCAAAAGAGAGGGCAGATGCTGGGGACTCCCATAACTTATTGGACTCCTTGGGACAAAGATTCCATACAAAATGGTTCCAGACATACGGGAGATGGGGAACTACAGTAAAAGCTGGTAGAAGCCACAGGTAAAAGAGACATGGGGAATCCCTGGCTCTCCAGTCCACAAGTGGTGGGAGATCAGGGTGGTCAGTGTATGTATGGTCTGAGGAGTCCAAGCTGTAGACCTGGGGGATGGGAGGTGGTAGGGGCTGAAAAGAGCTGAAAAAGATAGATCTCAGATCTCTACACCATAGGCAAGCAAAGGTTTAGTGGGTGTGTGTTTATGAGGGGGATGCTAACTCACACTTCCAGGAATCAGTGATTCTTCTGAAAAGCTCATCCATTCCCAGAACTAGAGAAGAGAATGGCAGGGAGGGGGTCCAGGAGCCCACTGCCCTCCGGAGAACCTTTCTGCCTCTCAAGTCTAAGACAGCAGCTCCCCACAAGCACCAGGCAGGACCATTAAGTCAACCCCGCTCCAGACTCCAGTCTGTAGTCTGCGCAGTTCCTGGTCCCCTCTTCCCACATCAGGACCCGGGCCCTTGGCCTGGAGGAGGGGTGCCAGCTCTGGGCGGCCAGGAGCCCAGAGGACACGCACTGGGGGAAGTAGGGGTGGAGGGGAGGGAGGGGCAGAGACGCCGTTAGCTAGAGCAGCGCACTGCAAAGAGATCCAACATCGCCCCATCCCTGCGCTCCTGGAGAAGGCAGACGAGGGGACCGCCTCCCGCCTCCCCAACACAGACTCCCGCAACTGGGGTGAATGCCGAGGGGCGCCACGCTCCCAGCCCCCCTTTCCCTCTCCAAAATGTTACCAGGATATCCATAACAACAAGAATCTCAGCAACTCCAGCCCAGACGACGAGGACGAGGGGGCACTGCCCCCCAACACGCCCACCCCAGCAACAGCCCTCCTTCCCCAAACTTGTCCTATACGCCGTGTCCAAGGCAGCAGCCCTCGCCCCCAGCCCCTCGCCTCCGGTTTCACTTACCTGTCCGGAAAAAGGCGTCCACGTCCGAGTCAGCTGCTCCTCCTTCCTCCGCTGCCCCCTCTGGGGGGTTCATGACTGGGGGAGGCTGTCCACGGACAGCCGGGGGCCGGCGAAGCCTGGAGCCGAAGGCTTCTCAGCGCCCGGTGGGCGGAGGGCGCAAGGCGCAGCGGCCGTGGCCGCAGAGCCCGGGGACCCGGGGCTTCGAGGGCAGGCAGCTGGGGAGACCAGGCTGGGGCAGAGGACGCCGAAGCTCCTCAGGCGAAGGCGCACAGTGGGCTAGGGGCGCCTGCTGCCGGCTCCCCCATGGTACCCCTTCCCCGGGGACGCTGGCCGCCTGCTGTCTGGCCGGGGCCGGGGCCGAGGGCCGGGGTCGGGCTGCCTCGGCGCCCGCTCTTCCCCAACAGCGGCAGCTGGCTCTCCTCCTCGCCCGTCTGCTTGTCTCTATTGTTCAGCCTTGCTCAGCTCTCTCCTCTTTATTTTTCCTCCTCCCTCCCACCCTCCCTGTCTCTCTACCTCCTCCCTCCCTCGCTCTCTCTCGCTTGCTACCTCCCTCCCTCGCTTGCTCTCTGGCTCCCCCTCTGGCTCCCTTCTCCTCTGCCCGCCGCCTCCCCAGCTCCTCCCCCGGCTCCCGCTCCCTCGATCCCGGCCAACAATGACCCGTACAGCGCCGAGCCGACTGAAGCTCCGGGCCGGGCCGGGACTCTGCAGGCTACAGCGGCACGGACGCCTCCCTTCCCCACGGCCCTGCGCCTGCCTCTCGTGGAGTCCAGAGCCGAGCCCTAAGCTATTGTTCGTAGCTGTGCTAGGCCGGCTTCCTGAGCCCAGCAGGAAAAGCCCGGGCGAAGGACGCATCCGAACAGGGGGCGGGGCCCTAGGCGACTCCGGGCCCCGGGCCGTGATCGCCGAGGGGGCCCTGCGGCCGCCGAGCACCGCAAGCTGTGCGGTTCTCTCGCAGAATCGGCGCTGGGTGCCAGGCGGCCACCTCCACCCCACCCCGCTCTCAGGTGTGTGAGGGGAACCCAGCTGCCCGCCGGCCTCCTCATCACACCCGTCCACAAGCTGGACTGAGCTGTCCCTAGAAACTCGACTTTCTTTCTCACATCCTTCCTGACAAACTCTCACCTCTCTCCCTCCCCTCCTGACCCCCTCGCGTTCTCCTCTTTTACCCTCTCCCCATAGTTTCTCTCTTTTTCTAGCTTTGCTCTTCCTTCCTTTTTTTCAGTGCCTCTTTAAACATTTCTGTCTGTCACCGTGACTCTTTTCATTCTCTTGTGATGTCTCTCCCTGCCTGTCTCTCCCTCCCTCAGTCGCTCTTCTGTCTCTCATTTATCTCTGTTAGGCCTCGGTACTTGGCCCCTATCTCAGCGCTTCTCTTGGACAGCTGTCAAAACTCCCTAATCCCCGGGGCCCTCTCTGTTTTGTTCTTTTCCCTCGTGTGAATGCAGAGATCCAGTTGGCCAGGAGAAAGGAGGTGTTACAGCAAGCTGAATTTCAATTAAAGTGGCGAGAGGGGCTGGGGAGGAAGGGGGACGACAGCAAAAAAAGAAAGCAGATGCTGTATGGGGTAATTAATGCAGTGATTGTATTGTGCCAATTGGTTTTTAAGTAATAATTAAACAATAATTAGCCAGTACTCTGTTTATAGTTCTAGTGCCTGCAAAGCCTACAAAACAGAGGGTCTTTAGACCTGAGTACTTAATGTGTTGTGTTGGGAGGTGTTTGCTGCTGCCTCACCCAAACAAGGAAAGGCTGTGGCGTGACCTAATGTGTTAAAACACACCTAATAGGAAAAGCAGGTGCTGGTCTAAAGTTCATGGTCTGCTACCCACCAGCCAGAGTCTTCTGGGATCTATTTGTCCCAGGCAACATATTTGGTTCCACCTATCTCTTGTGGCCAAAGCACCTGGGAGCTTTCCAAAACTAACAACTGGGTAACTGTAGCAGCAAATACAATGAGTTAAGTAAGTTTTCAGTGAACCCTTTCTGGCTCCCTGTAGTCATCTTTTTTTTTAACGGAATCACTAAAATGGTTCATTCAGTATCATTGTTGTTGTTGTCTGCTGTCACGTCAATTCTGACTCATAGCTAGCCTACATAGGGTTTCCGAGGCTGTAAATCTTTACAGGGGCTGAAAATCCTCTCATTCTCCTATCATTCAATATAGAGCCCAGTTTACCAGTGGTTACCAAGAGAGGGAGGAAAAGAGGGGGAAGGGTAATCACTGTTGAGGAAACACTGAATGTCTGTTTATGGTGATCAAAAACTTGGTAACAGACACTGGTGATGGTTTGAACAACATGGTTAATGTCATGGTTTTATTTAATTGTACTGGTAAAAAATGTTAAATTAGCAAATGTGTTGTCTATATTTTGACAATAATAAAAATGGAATAAAAAAGTATTCCCTCATTAGACAAAATAAGTACAGTTGCCTGTTTTCAATCTTGGGTACATCTCCCAGACTCCACTTTTAAAAGATTATTAATGGTGACACTGAGACAAAAGTTCACTATCATAAGTGTAGTTTCCCAGGTCCTGATATCTGTAACTGACTTAAAGCAACCAGATGCCCCCTTACCTTCTATCTCTCTAACAATGAAAGTAATTCTAATTTGTCTTTTCTAAATCTTGGCTTTTCCTTAGCCCCAAATACAACTACTGGCATGCACACACACACACACACACTCATGCAGAGTGGCAGAGCAGCTACACACACACACACACACACTCATGCAGAGTGGCAGAGCAGCTATAAGCTGCCACCTTTGATGACTAAGGTGACTTTTGACCTAAGACATGGTATTTCCAGTCACATCATATACATGTAAAAGTGGACAATGAATAAGGAAGACTGAAGAAGAATTAATGCATTTGAATTATGGTGTTGGAGAAGAGTACTGCAAATGCCATGGATTGACAGAAGAACAAACAAATTTGTCTTGCAAGAAGCTCAGCCAGAATGCTCCTTGGAAACGAGTATGGTGAGACTTCATCTTACAAACTTTGGACATATGATCAGGAGGTACCAGTCCCTAGAAAAGCATATCAAACTTGGCAAAGTAGAGGGTCATCGAAAAAGAGGAAGAACTCAACTAGATAGATGGCTTGACACAGTGACTACAACATTGGGCTCCAGCATGCCAATAATTGTGAGGATGGTATAGGATCAGGCAGTTTCACTCTGTTGTGTGTAAGAACTGACTTGACAGCACCTAACAACAAACAGCATTGTGCAGATGTAGAACCAATGGCCTGGCAGAGTCTTTAACTTGTCCTAAATTCAGAAGAAACTATATATTAATAGGAAAGTTGCAATGTATGTAAACTGGAATGAAGGAAAATCTTATATGCAGACGCAGATTTTTCTAAGATGAAATTTGGCAATTTCTAAGGAGCTCTGGTAGCGTAGTGGTTACGAATCGGGCTGCGAACCTTAAGGTCAGCGGTTCGAAACTACCAGCCGCTCCGCGGGAGAAAGATGAAGCTTTCTACTCCCGTAAAGATTTACACCCTCGGAAACCCTGTACAGGGTCGCTATGGGTCGGAACCGACTCGACGGCACTTAACAACAACAACAACATTAAAATTATAAATACCTGGTTGGTGGTTATGTGCCATGGAGTCGGTTCCAACTCATAGTGACCCTGTACAGGGTTTCCGAGGCTGTAAATCTTTACGGGAGAAGAAAGCCTCATCCTTCTCCTGTGGAACAGCTGGTAGTTTCGAATTGCTGACCCTGAGATTAGCAGTACAATTCATAACCACTATGTTACCAGAACTCCATTAATATTGCAGTCCTGGTGTAGTGATGTGTGCTAATGCGTCAGACCGCAAAGTCGTTTGAACTGCAAGGTTGATGGTTCAAGCTCACCAACTGCTCCTTGGAAACCCTATACAGGGTCACTATGGGTCGGAATCAACTCGACAGCACTTAACAACAACAACATATTAATATTGAACAAAGAATACTTCACAACACAATATTTTCAAGGGTAAAGAGGGACATTTTATAGATACTCATCAAGTGGACATATAATCACACATACAATGTATGGATCCAATAAGAGTATTTCAAAATAATGAAGCAAAAACTGATAGAATAATTGCAGGGTAAATAGACAAGCTCATAATTATATTCAGATACGAATCGGGCTGCGAACCGCAAGGTCAGCAGTTGGAAACTACCAGCTGTTCCACGGGAGAAAGATGAGGCGTTCTGCTCCCATAAAGATTTACAGTCTCGGAAACCCTGTACAGGGTGGCTATGAGTTGGAACCAACTCCACAGTACATAACAACAACAACATATAATTTTAATGCCTGCTTCTCTCAATAAAACCTAACCAAGCCCATTGTATCAAATCAATTACAACGCATAATAACCCTATAGGACAAATTAGAACTGCCCCTACAAGGTTTCCAAGGCTATAAATCTTATATGGAAGCCAACTGCCACATCTTTCTCATACCGACCAGTTGGTAGATTTGATCTGCCAACCTTTGTGTTAGCAGTTGTTTGCTTTAACCACTGTAGGCTCAACAGAATGCAGAACTCTTGTACAACATTAGCATTCAACTTGATCTATTTAACCAATCAACTTGATCACTAAACAACAGCAGAACACACAGTCTTTTCACGTATGAATGGATCATTTATAAAAATAAACCATATGCTAGGCCATAAAGCAAGTCATATAAAAAAGTAAGAAATCCAACAGGATACTAGAAAGAATTTTGAAGCGAATAAAAATGAATACACACTATATAGAATTTTGCGGGCTACAGCTAACACAGTACTTAGAGGGAAATATGTAGTACTAAATGACTTTCCCTCTAAGTACTGTGTTACCTGTAGCCTGAAAAATTATATATGGTCCTGGTGTGGCGCTGTGGGTTAATGCTAGGGACTGCAAAGTCAGTTTGAAGTGCAAGGTCGGTGGTTCAAGCTCACCAGCCACTCCTTGGAAACCTTACACAGGATGGCTATGAGTAAAACTGACTCAGCAGCACTTAAAACAATAAATGCCTATTTTAAGTCCTGGTGTGGTACTGTGGGATAATAGACCTCAAGGTCAGTTTGAACCACAAGTTTGGTTTGAACCACAAGGTCGGTGGTTCAAACTCACCAGTCGATCTTTGGAAACCTTATACAGGGTAGCTACGGGAGAACATTAGCTTTACATTCAACCTATTGTATATAGTTTCATTGCCATGGTTACAATCCCCTCCATGCATCATCAACCAACCAAAGGTTATACCCTACAAGCCCACCCCTTGGTCATCAGCACACAGCCCCTCTCCCTCTCCGGGTCTAGAGTCCCCAGCTGCTCCATCTCTCCATGTCATCATCTCTGCCTCTATCTCTAGTGCCAGTATTTCTCTGGGTAGGGTCCCACTCTCTGCTTTTCTCCTTTGATGGTCCCAGGGACCTCTGCTCCTGGTCTGCAAAGTCAACCATTCCCCTCCTTTTGCTACAAAATGTCTACCTTTACATTTCCAACCCTTACAGTCAGTCCTGATAGTAATTATTCACTATTGTACCACAAGAGATAGATAGGGATCTATCTCCTTACATCAGCCCCACCCAGACAGATTGGATACTACTCAATGGAGATTCTACCTTCCTCCGCACCCTCTGGATCTAGGCTCCCTCTTGAAAGCTTGTAGCCAGTCTATTTTGTGTCTTTGTAGCCCCCCCCCCCATTTTGGGTAGCCAATGTCCAAGTTGCCCATCCTTGTCTACCCTGTGTACCGAGGGAGTAGGAATGATCCTCGCTGTAGAGATTTGTTCTCTCTTTTGAGCTACTGCTTCCATAGGTGTAGGTCAAGTTCATCAAATTGTATCTGATTACTCTTTGTTTCCTCTTCTTTCTTCTTTCAGTCAAGTTCTGATCATCCAGCCATTGAAGCCAGGTCAAGTGGGTATTATCTGCAAGTGTGGATGTTCTTATGCATATGCCCTCACTTCTTATCGGCTGGATGCTTCACTCTCCACTCTAGTCCTCTGTGACTATGTCACTGACTCTGGGCCCAGGAGTTCCCAGGTCTTGCCATACTTCTGGCCAGCCAGGTCTTGACTTCATTAAAATTAAGAAATTCTTTTCTTTAAAAGACATTATTAAGAGAATGAAAAAAAGTCACAGACTAGGAGAAAATATTTACAAATCACATATTTGAAAAAGGCCTTGTGTACAGACTATGTGAAGAAATCTCAAATCTTCATAATAAGAAAACAACTCAATTTATTTAAAAAATTAGTCAAAAAATGTAAGTAGAAACTCACCTTAGCAGATATACGGACAGTAAAAAAAGTATATGAGACGAGACAACATCATTAGCCATTACACCCCAAACCAAAACCCACTGCAATCAAGTCAATTCCAACTCATAGCAACCCTTAATGGGTTTTTCAAGGCTATAAATCTTTATAGAAGTAGAAAGCATCATCTTTCTCCCACAGAGCAGCTGGTGGGTTTGAACTGCCGAGCTTGCAGTTTGCAATCCAGTGCTTATGTGAATTAAACCACCATGAGCTAACACAAACTATTAGACTGTCTAAAATTAAAAAGACTGGACAAAGAAGTGTTGATAAGGATGTGAACTCTCTTCTACTTCTGGTGGAACGGCAAAATGTCAACTATTTGACAGATTCTTAAATAGATAAACAGGCACCTGCCATATTTCCCCTTTAGATATTTACTCAAGAGAAATAAAAGTGTGTGTCCACACAAAGATTTGTATGTTCATAGAAATTTTATTTATAATAGCCCCAAACAGAAAAGAATCCTAAAATCGACCAACAAATGATTGGATGATCAAATTATGATACAGCCAAACAGTGGAAAGCTACTCAGTAATAAAAATGAATGAAATATTGGTACAGGTACACCAGTAGCATAGATAAATCTCAACATAAGCATGCTGAAAGAAGTCAAACAATAAAAAAAAAAGTATAGTAAATTACCCCATTTATAAAAATGGGATTTTATATAAGAATCCATAGAAACTTCTAGGAAATGTAAGGTAATGTATATTGAGAGAAAGTAAATCAGTGGTTGTCTGGGGAAGACTTGAGTGGAGACCAGGAGGGGATGGGGCAAGAGGGACAAGAAGAGAGCATCAGAACTGCTGGAAGTGATGGATTTGTTCTTGATGGGTGTAATGGTTTCACAGGTATCTACTATGTCAAAACTTAACAAATTAAGTTGTTGTTGCTGCAGTTAAGTGCCGTCTAGTCATTTCCGACTCATAGCAACCCTGTATAGGGTTTCTGAGGAACAGCTGGTGATAACTTTAAATAGATCCAGTTCACCAAATGTCAATTATACTTCAATAAAGCTTTTATTAACAATAATTTTTAAAGAGTGATATAAAGCTTTTATTAACAATAATTTTTAAGAGAGGTATAGTATTTATACATTATTTATGTATATATAAATAATAATTACTCTTATTATTTTGCAATGTTAGCATATGCACAGAAAAACTGTGGGGTACCTAATCCAATTGTGGTAGCAGTTATCTTGAAGGAATTATATGAGACTTCCTTGTCGGACAAAATATATATGTAATCTTTAAAGTTTCATAATGTTGATGTGTTTCTTTACAATGGAAGAGGAGATAAATAGGAATACTTTTCCATATGGTGCATATGAAAGTCAGGGTAGAGGAAGGAGGAGTAAAGTTCAGGTACAGGTGTTTAGAAAAAGCTGGCAAGTCATCTTAGCAGACACTCCTGTCTTCACCTCTCTTTGGAGATGACTACTTTAGGCAATAAGGAACTCTGGTAGCTTAGTGGTTATGAATTGGGCTGCTAACCTCATGGTCGGCAGTTTAAAACTACCAGCTATTCTGCAGGAGAAAGATGAGGCTTTCTGCTCTGGTAAAGATTTGCAGCCTCGGAAACCCTATGCAGGGTCACTATGAGTCGGAACCAACTTCATGGTACTTAACAATAACAACTTTAGGAAATGGAGTCCTGGTGTGGCACTGTGGGTTAATGTGCCAGACTGCAAGCCATTTGAACTGCAAGGTCGGCAATTCAAGCTCACCAGCCACTCCTTGGAAACCCTATACAGGGTCGCTATGGGTCGGAACTGACTCAATGGCACTTAACACCAACAACTTTAGGCAATGAAGAGCTTATGGAGGTTAAGGAGGGATAGGACACAGGAGGAGCCCATAGATGTGCCCTGAAGCCTGGAATGGGGAGTTTAGTGTCTATAGAAAGTGTCTAAAATATGGCAATGAGGATATGGATGTAACTGAAATGGAAAGTTGTTGAAGGTCAAGCTCCACGGTCATCCAGATTCTATAGGACAAAGTAGACGTGCTCTGGCTTCCAACATTATACCCTTAACAGAAGACAACTGTCACATCTTTCTCCCGCAGATCAGCTGGTGGGTTCAAACCACTCGTCTTTGGATTAGCAGTTTGGCATTCTAACCTCTGTGTCACCAGGGTCCCTGAGCAGATGGGGTGGAGCAGGCTGGGCAGGACAAGGGAGAGGTGGTGAGCAGGAGCCCAAGATGCCTCTGGAGACAACTGTGGCATGATTAACAGAAAGAAAAAGAAAAAAATCCAGAAGAGGAGCTAGATAACTAATAGGGAAAGAATGGTAAGCAGTTAAATAAATTATTATTTCACCTGATGCCTCATTGCATCAATGGGAAAATTGAAAACTCAAGAGTAAAGTGATGTGCCCAAGGTCACACATCAGATCCCAGAACTCATGACTCCTGGGCTGGTTTTCCATGCTATTTCCCTGTGACACCTCTCCTCCCTTACCTAATGAGTCTGAAGTGATGATGGGCAGCCAGGTGGTAATGTCCAATCGGCAATTACAACTGTCAGCATAGAGTTCGGGAGAGCGCTACAGAGCTAGAAATATTGATTAAGGGGCTAGGAGCTGGCTGAAGCAGCAAGAACAAATGAGATAAAAGGCTTTCTATCCATTTCCATTAATTTTCCTCTTTGGACGTATTATCCACAGTATGTCCTGCTTTCTACTCAAATCAAATTTGCCTTAGAACAGGCACCTCTTCCCGACTTTCCTGACTTCATTACTCCAGTTTTACAGACTAGAACCCTGGGAGAATTATTTGACTTCTCTGCTTCCTGTGACCATGCTGTTATTAAATGCAGTCAGTGTTTGCCTTGGAAATGTCCCTCGTTTACCCCTTCCCCCTCTATCACCATACTATCCCAGTCTTCAGCTCAGTAATCTTGAATTTCTACAACAGCATGACAACTGTCCTCCACACACAAGGCGAGAAAGTGAGCAAATGGTTGAAAGAGAAGAAGAGCCAGAGAGACAGAAAAGCCACAGGAGCATGTTGGCCATGGAGACAAAAGAGAAGAGGGTCCCAGGAAGCCGACAGGGCTCACAAACCTTTGGTGTCACAAGGATGTGAGGGGCAGTGAGGACTGAGACTTGGAGACAAGATCTGGGTAAGTGGTAGGTTATAAGTAACCTTTGAGAGAGAAAAGAGGATGGCGGAACCCAACTGTAGACAAGATAGGAGCGAGTCTGTGGTGAGGGAATTGAATCAACACAGTTGAACCATTTGTTCTTGAAGTTTGGGCAGTGAAAAAAGAAAATAAGACAGTAGCTAGACAGGATGGTCAAGTTTCCAAATGTTTGTTTTGTTTTGCTTCTCAAAATGGAGATAGATATGCATTGTTGAAGGTTTGAGGGAAAGACAGCAGAGAAAAAAAAGTGAGGAAGAGAAAATGCTGACACTGGAAAATTATCAACTTCAGTCAGAAACTGGAAGGGTGGGTGGTCTTCCTTGTTGCAATGAGCAGTCAGCATCCTGAAGGTTGGTCTGTTTAAAGGAAGCTGGTGGAAGATATTTGGACTTCAAATCTTGATTCCCAGCCCTCAGTCCTTACTGCACAGGAAATTTCTAACAGAAAGCTGCTTCCTTTGTCACACTATTTTCTGTTTAGAGTGAGCATAGGAAGTAATCTGTCCTGCTCTTTTAACAATTCAAGGGAACACCAAAACATCCCCTGGTCTTGGCCTTGTTTGATATACAGTTGTGACAGCCCCAAAGTTCTTCCTGACCTCTACTCTTAATCGTTCCTGTGGTAGTTGAAGCCCATTCTCTCTTATCCTGTCTTTGAGTGTAATATATGGTGACCAAAAACCCTTTCTTGGTGAGGAAATTAATATGGTTTTCCTACACAGGGATGGGACTGACCCCCTTAGATTCCACGTTCATGTTCCCTGTCAGCCTTCACCCATCCTGAAGAGATGACGACACTCATCTAGACTAGAAAGCATTCAGATACACTTCAGTTTATATTGGCATTTCGAGAGAAATACCTTTAAGTCATCTCAGAGATTCAGGTTCAAGGAAGCCAGAAAGAATCTCATAGCTAATAATTAAAGCATATCACATCCAATCAACCTAGGAGCCTGTCTGTATCACCAAATGGATTCAAGGAAGAATAAACTTTCCTCCCTGATACCATCTGAAGAGGCAAGTCAAGCATCCCTATCTCCCCCTCAGGGATGTCTTTCAGCAAGTAAAGGCTCAAGATGTGTGAATGAAAATGAGAAACAGGTTAGAATGAGAAAGGAATAAACACAGAAGTAGAAGATAAATGAGTGGTAAGGATTTCATCAAAATGAGAAAGGTAGATGTAGAAGTAAATAAAGTTTTATTGGAACACAGCTGTTTGTATGCTTATTTTCTATGGCTGTTTTTGTGCTACAATAGCTTAGTTGAGTAGTTGCATGTTGATAGATTTGAAACGCTGACCTTGTGGCTAGCAGTTCAGTGCTTATCCTACAGCACCACAGCAGAATGCCAAAAGAGACCATGTTGTTGTTGTTAAGTGCCATTGAATTGTTTCTGACTCATAGCAACCTTGTATAGGGTTCCCAAGGAGCAGCTGGTGGGTTTGAACCACCCATCTTGAGCTTAGCAGTCCAGTGCTTATCCATACAGTGCAACACCAGGAAAGAGACCATGTTGTTGTTGTTGTTAAGTACTATCATTTGGTTCCAACTCATAGCAACCCTGCATAGAGTAGTGGCTAGTGGGTTTGAACCACAAACCTTGTTATTAGTAGTCCAGTGCTTATCTTACAGCGCCAGAGACCATATGGCCTATAAGTAGAAAATATTTCCTTACTATTTGGGTCAGTGGTTCAAGCTCACCAGCCACTCCTTGTAAATCCTGTACAGGGTTACTGTAAGTCAGAACCAATGCAATGGCACTTAACAACAACAACAACAACAACATGTAGATACAATATGGACTACGAACCATAAGGTGGACAGTTCAAACCTACCATCTGCTCCTCGGAAACCCTATACAGAGTTGCTATGAGTTGTAACCTACTTGACAGCACTTAACAACAACAACATATAGAAATACACATATGTGTATAGCAGTATACAT
>NW_006408648.1:3486369-3488092 GCF_000296735.1 Chrysochloris asiatica | reverse complement strand
AGGGTTGCTATGATATGGAACCAACTCGATGACACTTAACAAAAACAACATATTTCTGATTAGTTGTTAGCAATACAAAAATCATGACTGTTTCATGTTGAACAGGCTGATATGGTATAATACCTAAGGAAATTTAAGAAGTTGATCAATCTATTATATTAACAATATTAAATAGGACACCCACACTAACGATCACCTGGTTTTTTTTACATCTTTTTTTTATTTTTTAAGTTTTTATTGTGAACTGAGTGGTAGTCTACATGGGAGAATATCAGTTTTACACCATCATTTCACTGCAATGATTACAATCTCTTCCTTGCATCATCATTCAACAGTGTTTGCTTCCATGCCCTCTGTTTGTTTTTGTTGTGTTTTTTGTTTGTTTGTTTGTTTGTTTTTGGGGGGGGGTGTACACAGAAACACTCAGGAATATATAATAATTTAAACAACCAAAGGGCACATTCTGCAAGCCTGCCTCCTGGCTGCCAGCACTCAGTCTTTCTCTTTCCATGAGTCTAGAGTCCTCAGCTGCTCCCTCTCTCCATGTCCTCATCTCTGCCTTCATCTCTGGTGTCGCTGCTTCTCTGAATAAGGGTGTCCCACACTTCACTTGTGCTGTTCTCCCTTGATGGTCTATTTCATATATCTTGTCATTAGTAATATGTACTACATGCAATGTTGTGGTGTGTAATTTTCTAAAGTTATCCTCAGATGTTCACTAGCAGATGTTCAAAGATCAGATTTATAAAACTGCTGATAATAAAGAATAAAAATAATGGGGAAAAACGTCAATCCAATTTATGATGGGGTCATAGGAATGGAACTCTGTTATAAGTCAGGGACTACTTGCAATCTGGAGTTCTATTGTGGTGCTGTGGGTTAATGTGCTGGGCTTCAAAGATGATTTGAACTGCAAAGTCAGTGGTTCAAGCTCACTAGCTGCTCCTCAGAAAGCCTATACAGGGTTGCTATGAGTCAGAATTGACCCGAAGATACTTATCAACAACAATCTGCAATATAATATTGAGGTGTGGCTAAGTAAGTTTAAGGAAGGAAAGCGGTTCGAGTTACTTTCATCACCTTTTCTGATGATGATATCAGGATACAGTTTGAAAAGTGGGGTTTTCTGTACTTCTATCTCATGTGGTTGATAACATGAGACTAAGAGGAAAGACTGGGATTAAAGGAAGAATGCCACCCTATAAAACATGAAACACAGAGTCCTCTAAGCTGCTCTGGAGCTCCTGCAGTGAAATCAAAGAATCGTGTGAGAGCTACATGTCTCCTGAATGTGGCTCATTTCTATTTGTCTAATCTTATCTTCCAGACTGTTGTTGTTGTTAAGTGCCGGCCAATCGATTCTGACCCATAACGACGCTGTATAGGGTTTCCAAGGAGCAGCTGGTGAGCTTGAACCACCGACCTTGCAGTTCAAACGGCTTTGCAGTCTGGCACATTAACCCACAGCACCACACCAGAACGCTTTCATACCCCATCATACACACAGCTCAAGCCAACCCACACACAAACTCAGACATTACTGACACAAGATGCTACTCTCAGTTCACTCCTTCTAGCAATTCCTGCCCCCTCCCCATCTCAAGGCTTTGGTTCAAAGACATAGGCACTGCTGGGTACCCACTTAAAATATATTCTCCCTCTCTTTCTTACTAACAAAACTGCAGTGTTGTTTAGGAAAGCAATGTGTCCAGCTAAAATGCTC
>NW_006408648.1:3483444-3484686 GCF_000296735.1 Chrysochloris asiatica | reverse complement strand
TTTTGTTTTGTTTTTTTCCTGATAATCCTTCTTTAAAAATGCATCTTCTAACGTTTTAGCTGTTCCCGACTGGTCTGCTTGTCCTTGCTAGTGGGAATGTCCCACCTCATAAGGTTCTGGATGGGACTCAGGTTTCCACCTAAGGTCCTATACTCTGCAAAGGTTCCACAAGAAGCCTCTTTCACTGGGCAAGTTCTAGAAGCCCTTTTAGGTTTTCCAATCAGTTATAGGCTGAAGACAGGTTTACAAGTTTTCTGTAATCATGTTTACCGACATTCCTTTCTATGCCACTCAAGTGTCTATTTTACAATAGTAGACAAGGGTAAACAATATTCATAAGACAGTCAAGCATCTTAGTATTATTTCCCTTCTTCAAGCTATGCCTAGATCCCTGTATCTGAGAGCCCTATTGTTCCAATGCTAAGCATGCATCACTATTTACCTCTGTCCCACTTAGCCCATGCAAACCTATCTTACTATTCCCCTATCTACCTTGTTCTTCCACCTCCTCACCCTTCTTGTCTTGCCCTCCCCAGCACTCGAAACATGATGTGTCTGCCCTTACCCTGTGCTCTATCGTCACCTCCCTCTACCTCCTCTGAGACTCCCCCATCCCAACCCCACTGTTGTTGTTACCTTATATTCATTAACTTTTCCCTCCATTTAAGACAGTCTATTTTATCCTGTAATGTACCTGACCTTCCCACCACCTAGATCTCTGTTCCTCTGTGTTTATCTTCTTTCACATTATAATTGTTTTGATCATAGACTGACCTCCCAGAGCCTCTGAATTTCTTCTTATAATTTTATTCTGTTCTCGACTCTTCCATTTGTCAATTGATTTCCGGGTGATGATACCACATATGTTAATCTCTGATTGTTGTCTGTTCTTGTTGGTTCTCTGTCCACAGAACTCCCTTTAGGATGTTTTTCATCACAGGGTTGGCTTTGGCAAAATCCCTTTGTTTCTGTTTATCCTGGAATGTTTTGATTACACCATCGTATTTGATTGACAGCTTTGCTGGGTAGAATTCTTGGTTAGCAGTTTTTTCTTTCAGGGTTTTATATATGTTTCCCCATGGTTTCTGTTGAGAAATCCGAGCTTAATCTGATTTGCTTGCCTTTGTATGTTATACTTCTCTTTTCCCTAGCTGCCGTCGGTATTCTGTCCTTATCTTTGATTTTGGAGAGCTTGATTATTATATGTCTTGGTGATTTTCTTTTAGGGTCTATCCTTCCTGG
>NW_006408648.1:3482728-3483344 GCF_000296735.1 Chrysochloris asiatica | reverse complement strand
TTTCTCAGTTGCCCATCCCTCTCTACCCTGTGTACAGAGGGGATAGAATTGATATTTGATGTGAAGACTCCTTCCCTCTCTGTTAGTATTTAGAGGTGCTATCTCCATGAGTATAGTTCAGGTCCATCAAATTGTAGCAATTTACCCTTGTTTCCTTTTATCAAAACTTGTTGTTTTTTGTTTTTTCTTCCTCAAGTCGAGTTCTGATTATCAAGCCATTGAGGCTAGGTCAAATGGGTACAATCTGCAAGCTTGGGTGTTCTTGTGCCTCTTTCCTTACTTCATATCAGCTGGATGCTTCACTCTCAGCTCTAGCGCTCTGTGGCTATGTCCTTGTCCATGGGCTCAGGTGTCCCCAGGTCTCACCACACTTAGGACAACCAGCCCTTCTTCTTCTCTTTCTCATCTCCAAGTCAATGGGAGTCAATGGACCATGGTTGAACTCAGCCCATTTCTTCATTGTTGCCTTTCCCCCTCTTCCATTCACCAGTAGACCAACATGGTCGCCAGCAAGCTTACACGTCTGCTCATGTGTTCCCTTTGAGTTTCAGTCTTAGAGGGGGGTTTGTCCTGAAGGAACTTGATTGCTTGCCTTGATGACTTCCCAGTGAACAGG
>NW_006408648.1:3440507-3481193 GCF_000296735.1 Chrysochloris asiatica | reverse complement strand
GACCTCTTTCTGTAGGTTTTGAATTGTTTCCAATGCTCTATCTTATTTAATTGTTCTTGTAGCACTTTCCTGACTCCTTCCTTATTTTTGTCAACTCCATTGTAAAGTGTTTTGATACATTTTATAATCATTTTTCTTAATTCCTTCTTGGGCATTTCCAAAGCCTGCCCTCCTTCCAATATGGAGTGTAGTTCTACCTCCAGCTCATTTGTCTCAGCCACTTTATCTTGTTTCTGGACATGTGCTGATATGGTCGTCTGTTTCTGTTTTTTGGGCATATTCAGTGGTTAGTTATGGCCTTAATACTTAGATGGATGTGTGTTTTGGTATTTTTCATGCTTTCTGTTTGTCTCCAGGTAGATGTGACCTTTTTACTCTTCTTCCTGAGAAATTTCAAGATGCCCTGTTGGTAGTTATGATGTAACTCAGCACTTTATTTTTGGCCTATTTCCTTTTTAGTCTGCCTATTCTGCTCCACACCACCTGTTTAGGCCTTTTTCCTAGTGATAAACAACAGTTCAGGGCTAGCTGTGGCCATTTGTCCCTTTAAATTTCTAGGAGATCTGTGTGCATGCGTGGTAGAACCCTCCAAGAGTGGAGGTGGGGTATCCACTTACTCAGGCACCCCCTCTAGTCACCAGATTGGAGGTGCACAGACAGCAAGAGGCCAGTAAACAGATACAAAAAAGAAAAGAATGTCCACACCTTTATCTCCGCATTTCTGTCAGGCATCCATGGCTGCTCTGATCCTTCCCCTGCTTGGTCTCACCCAAGATGGCTGCTCAGGGAGCATCTGAGAACCTTGGATTAGAAAGCACAGGATTTCTTGCTTCTGCTATAAATTCCACTGACTATAAGCCTTCCAGCTTCCTAAGTGTTCCTTTATATGTGGTTTAGAGTTCTGGGACCATCCCCTGAGCCTGCTTGTTCCGATATTCTGTGTCATTGCTGATGGAGCTCCTCACTGCACTTCTATCTGATCTTCCATCTTGTTTGTTCTCTCCCCCAGCTTCTTTGCAGCTAGGGGTGTCCATATAGTAAAAATTAGCTAAGGAGTTTAGGAAAATGTTTTGCCTCCTTATACAGATTCTGACTTCTCCTCTTTCCTTTTCTTTTTCCTCTCTTCTTCTCTTTAATATCTTCTTTGTTTCTTTCTTGGCCTAGGCCACAAGCATGTGGCTTGAGATAGACCAGCCATCTTGGAAACATAGTTAACAAGTCCACAATCTAAATAATGAAAAGGTATTTATTTGATTGTGTGGATTATAACAAATTATGGATAACATTTGGAAGACTGCAATTCCAGAACACTTACTTGTGTTCATGCAGAACCTGTACATAGATCAGGAAGCAATTGTTTGAACAGAAGAAGGGAATACTACCTGGTTCAACATCAGGAAAGGTGTGTGTGAGAGTTGTATTTTCACCACACTTATTCAATCTGTAAGGAGCCCTGGTAGCGTAGTGGTTACGAGTTGGGCTGTAGTTTGAAACTACCAACTGCTCCACAGGAAAAAGATAAGGCTTTTTGCTCCCATAAAGATTTACAGCCTTGGGAATACTATTCAGGGTCATTATGATTTGGAACTGACTCCATGGCATACCACCACCAACACCACCATTCAATCTGTATGTTGAGCAAATAATCTGAGAAACTGGATTATATGAAGAAAAGTGTGGCTTCAGGATTGGAGGAAGATTCTAACAACCTACGATATGCAGATGACATAGCATTGCTTTGCTGAAAGCCAAGAAGACTTGAAACACTTGCTGATGAAGATCAAAGATTACAGCCCTCAGTAGGGATTACAACTCAATGTAAAGAAAACAAAAATCCTCACAATTGAACCAATAAATAGCATCATGAAAAATGGAGAAAAGATTGAAGTTGTCAAGGATTAAATTTACTTGGATCCACAATCAGTGTTCATGGAATCAGCGGTCAAGAAATCAAGCAATATATTGCCCTGGGGAAATCTGCTGCAAAAGACCTCTTTAAAGTGTTAAAGGGCAAAGATGTCACTTTGAGAACTGAGGTGCACCTGACCCACACCATAGTATTTTCAATTGCCTCATAGGCTTGGGAAAGGTAGACGATGAATAAAGAAGAATCGATGCATTTGAATTATTGTGTTGGTGAAGAATACTGAAACTTCTAAGGACTTTCAGAAGAACAAACCAATCTGTGTTGAAAGAAGTACAGCCAGAATGCTTCTTAGAATAGAGAATGGTGAGACCATGGCTCACATACTTTAGTATGAGACCACACCCTGGAAAGGCACACCATGCTTGGTCAAGTAGAGGGTCAATCAAAAAGGGAAGACCTGCCCTCCCCAAGAGATGGATTGACACAGTGGCAGCAACAATGGGCTCAAACATAACAAGAATTGTGAGATGACAGTATTTACACAATTAGTGTTTGTTCTTTTGTAGAAAGGGTCTCTATGAGTTAGAACCTACTCGAAAGCAACTAACAATGAGAAGAATGATGGAGCAGGAAGATCAAAGAATCCTGGGACACTAATGATGTCTTAGAGATGTTGCATAATGCTTGGACTTCTTGTTATATGAGAATAATATACCATTACTTAGTTAGGGGGAAGTCCTGGTGTGGCGCTGTGGGCTAATGCATCAGACTGCAAAGTCATTTGAACTGCAAGATCAGTGGCTCAAGCTCACCAGCTGCTCCTTGGAAACTCTATACAAGGTCGTTATGAGTTGGATTGACTCGATGGCACTTCACAACAACAACAACATTTAGTTAGGGAAGTTCTAGTGTGGCACAGTAGGATAAACACTGGGTTGTAAGGTTGGTAGTTCAAATTCACCAGCCACTCCTTGGAAACTTTATACAGGGTTGCTATGAGCCGGAAATGACTCAATGGCACTTAACAACAACAACATTAAGTTAGGAGGAGTCCTAGTGTGGTGTTGCAGGATAAGCACTGGACTACTAACCACAAGGTCAGCAGTTCAAACCCACCAGTCGCTCCTCAGAAACACTATACAGTGTCACTATGAGTCAAAACTAACTCTTTGGTTGGTGCTTAACAAGAAAATTTAGTTAGGAGTTCTGGTAGCACTGTGGAATAAACACAGTTGAAAGCTGCTAGCTGCACCATAGGAGAAAGATGAGGCTGTCTGTTCCTGCAGAGATTTACAATCTCAGAAACCCTATACAGGGTCATTCTGATTCATGATCAACTCAGTGGCAGTGGTGTTTTTTGTTTTGTTTTTGTTTTTTTAGGGGAATGAGGTTTATTTAGTTAAAGCTCTATTGTTGTTGTTGTTGTTAAGTGTCATTGAGTCGGTTCCAACTAAGAATGACCCAGTATAGGGTTTCCAAGAAGCAGCTGGTGGGTTTAAACCACAGATCTTAAGGTTAGCAGTCCAGTGTTTCTGTATTGAACAGCCTAATGCAGCTAATTGCCACATCTATGGAAAATCTTCCTTTTGCCTGGAAAGTCACTCTCTCCCCACTCTATAGTCAACTTTTGAAATTCTCTGCATCTTTTGAAAACCCATCTTAAACCCCACCTCCTACATGAGGCATTATATAATGTCTGAAAATTAATCTACCTCTGTCCCATAGTCACATAAGACACAATTAACATCTTACAACAGCATGTATGTATCAAGCCTGCTTCATGGTATAAATATTTATGTATATTTATTCACACATAAGGAGCTCTGGTAGCATAGTGGTTACAAATCGGGCTGCGAACTGCTAGGTCAGCAGTTCAAAACTACCAGCTGTTCCGCAGGAGAAAGATGAGGCTTCTGAAAAGTTTTACAGCCTCGGAAACCCTGAACAGGGTGGCTATGAGTTGGAACCGACTCCACGGCACATAACAACAACAACAACATTCACATATATTCCACTAGACTGAGAGCTGCTAAGAGCAAAGATCGTATTTCACTCATTTTGAATGCCCCAGAGCACCTAGCACAGTGCTCAGAGCTCAATAAAGAAGTGTTGAGTTATTTTGATTGGAAAAATATTCTCCCTTTCCTAGGCTTATATTATAGATTATATTAGACATTGATTTCTATATAGATTGAGTGGGAAAAGTACCAAATGGGAAAATCAATTTTAGAAATGCTGGTCACGTCCTCACCAGGTAGACAGTACTGAGATGGGGGAGTCTGCTGAAGGCCCAGGTATATGAACTCAGGTCACAAAAAAGCAAAAATGAGAAAGTATAATATGTCTAAGACAGAACCTATATATATTATCAAATTAGTATATGAGTTTTACAAATTGAACTCAAATCAGTAGCTATTAGATGTAGACTCCTATCCATAGCAGTCAATCCAAACTATTGCATTACAATTCAGTTACAGTTCTTGTATAGTGTTTCCAAGGAGTGGCTGGTGAGTTTGGACAGCTGGCCTTGCAGTCTAGTGTTAACCTACAGCACCACACTTTTATTGTTGTTAGCTGCCGTTGAGTTGGTTCCAACCCATAATGACCTTGTATAAAGTTTCTGAGGAGTGGCTGGTGAGCTTGTACTGCCGTCCTTGCTGTTCAAACCAACTTTACAGTCCAGCGCATTAATCCACAGCACCAAACTAGAACTGCTTATTTATTCCTTTTGTTTGACAAAAACTTATTGAGTACATACCATGATCAACCATCCCAGTTTTGTGTTACTGAGGGATTTCCTAAGAATCCTGGACAAACCAGGATGTTTGATCACCCAAGAAACTCTGTTCTTGATTATGGATATAAAGCAGTGAAAAAGATATGTTCTCTTTGCACATAGTAGTAGTGGTTGTGTGCCATGGAGTTAATTCATAGCGACTCTATACAGAGTTTCTGAGGCTGTAAATCTTTACCTCTGCAGAATCCCTCATCTTTCTCCCTTCGAGCGGCTGGTAGATTCAAACTGCTGCTCTTTCGGTTTGCTGCCCAACTCATAATCCACTGTGCTACCAGGGCTCCTCCTTTCCACATAGAGCTCTACAATCTAATTATTATTTGAGGCTCTTAGTAATTATAAATAAGTTTGCATTCTTTAAATATATTACCATATCATGCGTCTTAGCTTTTATCTAAAATAAAATTACCAAGTTCATCCAGCACTTACAGTTGCAAATCTTGCAGTTGGCTGTCTATGTGGAAGGACTGTGAAATAGGACAGGAAGTAGAAGCTCAGTTCATGAATCTGTTTGTCGTTCTTGACACCTGTGAATTCCAACCAACTCTAGCCCCGTTGTTGTTGTTGTTGTTGAGTGCCATCGAGTCAGTTCAACTTTAGTCATAGCCTGAGCCAATTGTCTGTTGTTCTTGGGCCAGCAGACATGCTTCATCTTCAAGTTCTTAGCTTTCTTTATGACACTGGATGTCCTGTTGGGTGTGACAGTATCTTCAATGGCAAGGGTTAGGAGATGTCAACCATTCCTGGGGGAATGTGGAAATAATCTGACTGTAGCAATTGCTGATGTCGCTGGGGAATTTTTGGTTTTTGGTTTTTAATACTTTAGTGGTGTTGTTGTTTTTTAATACTATTCCATGTATATTCCTCCTATTTATTCCTTATATATTCCTCCTATAGCTGGATGCTGGATTAAAGAGAAAAACCTTCCCATACTTGGGTCAAGAGCATACACATGACTTATTTACTCTTATAATTAACAAGTCTTCTCCCAGATAGATAATATGTATTTCTGAGTTTAATAATCTGACAGTTCTATTTCTCCAAAGTAGCCACACACTGGATAAAAGCTGGAGGTCCTGGTTCCTTCATTCCCAGAATCAGTGAAACACTTCTTACCCTACGTGGAACTAAAGTGTTCAGTCCCCAGACTTAAAATTTGCTAGGCATTAATTAATATCAAGGACCACTGATTTTCTTCTATTGACTAAGCACCATGACAGGTATTTTATATCCATTATCTTATTTAAAATTCACAATACCTCAAAGTAAATATTATTGTCCTCACTTGCAGGTGAAAAAACAGAGGCACGTAGAGGTTCAGAAACGTTCCCGTATCCCACACTACAAATAGAGTAAAATTTGAATCCCACTCTGTCATATTCTTTTCTGAGAGCTGGTTTGATGGTTTGGAAGCAAAAAGAGTCTACAGATCTAGTATGCTTGAAGATAAGTGTGAGGAAAACTTCAAAAGGAGAAGGAATTTTGTGTCTATTAATTTCTAAATTTTGCTGCAAATCAGGGAGAAAAACTGGAAAAGAACGTTGGTCCGCTGCCCTGTGTTGAATCAAAAGTTAACTTGTAACTACATATGATTTGTTCTATGAAACAATAAAGAATTACTTTTTTAGACAGCTTAGATTGTTTTTTAAGGACAGTTTTCAACAAACATTCCATAGAAATTCCAACGGCAAAGAGGTTTAAAGTTGCCTAGAGCTATTCTTTGGAAAGATAGACGAGACAGGTTGAGGAATCTCCTCTTTTTTTATACTTCCTCCTGGGTAGCCTTATTGAGTCCTGGTGTGGTGCTGTGGGTTAATAAGCTAGACTGCAAAGTTGTTTGAGCCTCAAGATCTGCGGTTCAGGCTCACCACCAGCCACTCCTCGGGAACCCTATACAGGGTTGTTATGGGTCAGAACCAACTTGACAGCACTCAAAAACTAGGCAGATTTATGGAGCTCTGGTAGCAAAGTGGTTATGAGTTGGGCTGTTAACCTCAAGATTAGCAGTTCAAAATTACCAGTCATTTCACAGAAGAAAGTTGAGGCTTTCTGCTCCTGGAAAGATTTACAGCCTCAGAAACCCTATGCAGGGTTGCTATGAGTTAGAACCGACTCCCATGGCACATAACCACCACCACCACCAGGCAGCCTTATCATTGAACTACAGCATCAATAGTCACAGATCATCACTATCCATGCCAACTGTTAGCACAGTGGGTCAGGATGGGACAGACATTCCAAACAAACATTTTACAAATGAAGAAAGTGGAGCCTATTAGAACAGTTCTTTCCCAGTACCTTGTGGACTGCCAAGCTTATAGTGAAATAGTAATTTTATTGAAAAAAATGAACAAATAAATAAAGTGATATTTCAGAAGTTCACACAGTAGGAACTGAAATCCAAGATCTTTAATCTTAACTCAGTCTCTTAATCTATTTACATCATGTACTGGGTAAACCTGGCCAACTTAAAAATGGATATAGGTCACTGTGCATGACTTAAGCAATATCAAAAATTTAATTAAAGATATGGAAAAGATGGAGTTGATGAAGGCGCCTTGATATCCAGATGCCAGGACCATTAGGAATGTTTGGCTTAATTTCTAATGAGCATCTGGTTCACTTCACCAATCCCCTTTGCACTTTTATACAATATACAGTTCCTATTACAAAGTCAACAATTCTTTATCAACTGTGTGATCAGTCACCCTTTTGTTGTCTTTATTTAATCTGGCATCCCCTACCACATTTCTTGGCTGCCTGCTCCCTCCTGCCCCAGTCAGGTTGTACTGAGGGAATGTAAATGCATAGAAAACATTCCAAAGTCAATTAGAACTGATTTGTGTTGACTGCTTTGCCTACATCCCATACAGACACATGGCATAGACTGGTAGGACTGTCAAGCATGGACTGAGGAACATTCTAAGATTATGACTCCGAAGTCTTCATCATCTGTGCTAATGTGGAGGAAAAGCAGGGTGAATGCACAGCACACATTTAAAAAATCAAGATCAAGAATATTTTCAGCCCCATCTTAGTCAGTCAGCACCTACCTTGGCCCCAGGCAACTACCAATCTGCTTTCTGTCACTATAGATTAGATTTGTCTTTTCTAGAGCTGCATATAAATGGAATCATAGAATATCTACTCACAAAAGTTATTTTCTTTTACTTTGGAATGGCTACTTCAATTTCCTTCCCAGTAATGTCTGGTTCAGGCTGATATTAAAATAAGTTCATATTCCCTACACCCACACTGATTTGACAGGGTGGGCAGAGCTGGGAGTTGGAAGAAACCTGAGAGGCAAGACATAGAGGCTAATGAAAATAAGTCTTGGCAATGAGAAGAATGTTGGCTCTTTCCAGCAAGGGTAGAATATGACAAAGCACGTTTGCCCGTTTTGTGCCCTGAATCTATTTTCAAGATCTCTCAATCCAGTTTTCCCCAAATCTAACAGCCTAGGGATTGTATATGCTTTGCCTTCAATCTATTTGGAAACCCCAGACTCCATGCAGCCCCTCTCAGTCATGGAACCATTGCTCCCTCTGGTGTAAACTCAGGGATCTGTCACCTTGTGACATGAGACATTCCCACCCACGCAGCAGCTCTCTCGCACCCACCTCATCCCTCCCCTAAACAAGGAACCAAGGGCAGGGAAGACACAGGCTCCTTCCAGCTGCTGTTAGGTTTATAGATCAGAGGCTGAGTTTGAGAATACATGAATATGGAAGAACACCAAGAGATCAACTGCTTAAGAGAATCCGGTAACAGAGAGAAGGGAAACCTCAGAGAAGATGCAAGGATGAAAGACAGAAAAATAAAACAAGAGGCAAGAGAGGGGTAGATTTTTTTTTTTTTTCCATTTAGAAAAATCCTAAAAAATCACACTTCTGCCCAAAATAAATAGATTCAGAGTCAGACCATGAGAACCCTTGAAAAGTGTTTTTTAGCATGGAAATGCTGACAAATCTTATAAACAACCTGTAGAACTCTGGTTGCTGCTGGACCCGCTTAATCCCTTTAAACCTTCAATAACTTCACCTAAAGTGTTTAAAGCCTAATAAATCTGCACTAGCTTAAATCAGGGAAATATAAATCACATTCAAGGGTTTAGGAGTAGGGACAGAAGATAGGCATCCACAGCTCAGGCTTTTCATCAAATTATCTCAAGAATAACTGAAATGAAAAGTACTCAGATTTCAAGGTTGTAGTTCCATAAATTCTTAATTTGTGCCTCCCTCCCCCTTTTTTTTTCAGGGGTGGGATAGGGTGCAAGAGAGGGTTGGTAGACTATTTAGTTAGAGAGAAAAAAAATGCAAAGGCCTGTTTCCATGGTATTTTCAATCACCTGACAAAGCTGGACAATGAATAAGGAGTATTGAAGAAGACTTAATGCCTTTGAATTATAGTGTTGAAGAAGAAGCAAATCTTGTCTTGGAAGAAGTACAGTCAAAAGTAATGCTCCTTAGATGGGAGGATAGTGAGATTTCCTCTCACATCCTTTGGACATTATCAGGAGGGGCCTGTCTCCAGAGAAGAACATCATACTCTGTAAAGCACAGAGTCATCAAAAAAGACAAAGAATCCATCTCAGATGGATGGATATGGTGGCTGCAACAATGGACTCAAACAACAATTGTGAGGATGATGCAGGACTGTTTGGTTCTGCTGTACATAAGGAACTGACTCTATGACACCTAACAAAGACAGCAATTCCATTTAATCCTGTTTTCACAACAATAAAACAAACAAACCAACAAAAACTATGACCAGAAGTCATTAGGTAATTCGAGTAAGGAACCAACAAAATGTTGTGAAGTTTTGTGGGGGGGTTTTGTTTGTTTTTATTGTGAAGTATGTGATAGTTTACATGGCAGAACATTAGCTTTACATTCATCCTATCTTATTTTGTTTCATTGCAATGATTATAATTCCCTGCATGCATCATCAAACACCCAAAGGATACACCTCACAAGCCTAACTCCTGATCGTTAACACACAGCCCCTCTCCCTCCCAGAGTCTAGAGTCCCCAGCTGCTCCATATCTCTGTGTCATTGTCTCTGCCTCCATCTCTGGTGTTACTGCTTCTCTGGACTCTGTTCTTCTCCCTTGATGGTCCCAGCATCCTCCACTCCTGGACTGCAAGATCAGCCATTCCCCTCCTTTTGTTACAAAACGTCTACCTTTACATTTGGTACACTCACAATCAGTCCTGATAGCAATTATTCACTG
This sequence comes from Chrysochloris asiatica, assembly GCF_000296735.1. Classification (NCBI taxonomy): domain Eukaryota; kingdom Metazoa; phylum Chordata; class Mammalia; order Afrosoricida; family Chrysochloridae; genus Chrysochloris; species Chrysochloris asiatica. The sequence goes on along the minus strand of NW_006408648.1, from coordinate 3,471,299 downwards.
TTGAACCACAAGAGTCTTATCTCCATTTCCTTTCACCAGCCCTGTCCAGACAGGTTGGAAGCTACTCAGTGAATATTCTACCTTCCCCCATAACCTCTGAAACTAAACTTCCTCTTGAAAGCTTGTAAGCCAGTCACTTCGTGCCTTTGTAGTGCCCGCCCCCCGCCCCTATTTTGGGTAGCCAATGTCTAAGTTGTCCATCCCTGTCAACCCTGTGTATCAAGGAGGTGGGAATGATCCTCGCTGTAAAGATCCATTCCCTCTTTTGAGTTACTACATCCACAAGCATAGGTCAAGTTCATCAAATTGTAGCGGATTATTCTTTTTTTTTCTTCTTTTTTCCTCTAGTCGAGTCTGGTCATCCAGCCATTGAAGCTAGGTCAAATGGGTACTATCTGCAAGTATGGTGTTCTTGTGCATCTCCCCTCAGTGAAGTTATTTTTGTTGAGTTATTAAATTCTTGCAAAAAAAAAAAGTTATGGATACTATTCTAGTAAAAATAGCTGCTGCTTTTTCTTTTTCATTCCTGTTATATGCCCAGTACCTTCTGTGTAAAGGGATGGACTCCTTCTGTGTAAAGAACTTTAGGTACATTAACTAATTGTATCCTTCAAGCAGCCCCAGGAGAAAGATAGTATTCTTGTCTATCTTTTACAGATAAGGTAATTGAGGTTCTGATTGTTTAAGTAACTTGTCCAAAGACACATAGCTGGTAAATGGTGGAATTCAAACCCAGATTTTGCTTTGGAAGACCAACTCTTATCCCAATGCCACCTAACCTCTGTGATGCAAAAGACCCAGCCTTTTGAAAGGATCTCATGTATTACACTCTGAGAACTGGTATGTTTCTTAGTCTCTTTCAAGGCCTGATCCAAAGACCACTATGTCAACTGAGTCTCTGCTCAAAGTTCAGGCTTTGTAGAAATAATAATAATAATAATAATAATAATAATAATAAATTGTCCCTATATTATATTGCTTCCTTCAAATCCTAGTTGTCCTATAGTGATGTGCTTCTAGGTATTCTTGGGAAAATCTCTGAACTTTCATTTCCTTACCTATTAAATACATTTTTATAAGACCCACTCTTGTGGTTGTTGTGAGGATGGTTGTTATTGTGAAAAGCTATCGAGTTGGTTCTGACTAACAGCAACCCTGTATAGAGTTTCCAAGGAGCGGCTGATGAGCTTAAACTGCCAACCTTGCAATCCAGTGCATTACCCGCAGTGCCACACCAGGATTAGTGTTTAGGAAAGCTGTAGACTGCAAACTGCAGGCAGTTGCTGGGCCTTAGGAACAGGGTGCCAGAAGTACAATAAGGAGTAACAGCCCTATTAAAGTCTAGCTTCAGAGAGAAGAGAAGGAAAAGGCAGAAGATATTTCAGCTCCTGATATGGAGACCAGAACTCATTTCAAAACATTCATGTTTGAAAGGCATACATTTGAGGAAGGGAAAATAGATGTCTCTCTACCATCACTTCCCAAACTATTTTCTATAGAGTATTACTAGTGTTCCCTTAAACGATTCTGTGGTCAAATAGGTTTGGAGAACACGTTATGGAATAGCACAGTGGCAGCATCAATGGTCTCAAGGATAACAACAACTGTGAGGATGGCACAGGATTGGACAGCATTTCATTTTGTTGTACATAGGATCACTGGGTCAGAGCCAACTTGACGGCACCTAACAATAACATATCCGTTTCCAAGGCCCGCAAGGTGTATTTTCTTAGACAACTTGAGAATAAAATGTTAGCTGCTCTCAAGTTGACTTCGAATCATGGTGAGCCCATGTACAATTGAACAAAACATTGCCTGATATTGCACCATCGTCACAATTGTTGAAGTGCCTGAGTCCCATGTTATAGCCGCTGTATATTTTCAGTGCTTTATAATCTAAAGGGCTCATTTCGTTCTTTGCCTCCACTTTGGCTTCAAATCATGAACACCGCAGCACTAGATCAGGTAACATTCTTGTGATCCATAGAGCTTTTATTGACTAATTTTCAGAAGTAGATTTCCAGGTCTTTCTTCCTAGTCTGCCTTAGTCTGAAAGTGTCACTGAAACCTGTCTACCATGTATTACCCTGCAAGTATTTGGAGCATCATAGCAGCCTATATGCCATCACAGTACAGTAAACTGACAGGTAGTAGGCCATAAGTTTCTGCCTAATCCAGCAATTCCCAAATAGTTGACCAGAGGAAGTTTAAGTTTCGATTTTCATCTATTAGCATCTGCTAGAACACCATGGAACACAGTTTGGAAGATGCCATTCTAGATAAGGATAACTCCTCTCACTCACCATCAATACAGAATCTGACCCTCTGTCTTCCCAGTGCAATTAATATTCCCTCATTCAACAATTCACATCACAGTGAGGAAACTCCCCAATCTAAAGGGCTCATTTACAAACATCTTTTTTACAGGGGTAGGCTCTACACAGAGGGTATCCTTTTGGGAGAGTGCATATGATGCATCCCAAAAATCTCTGGGCACAAGTCCCATTGCCTTGGGTGGAAGGTGGGCTAGAAGACAAGGAAGGAATAAGAGGTAAGGGTGTCTCTCTCATTTAGCAAATCTCCAGAAATGTGTGTTTAATTATGTCAATTTATACCAGAGAACTGTCGTACTTTGGGGTTCTCCTGAAGTTGACCTTGAAAACAAATAGTTTTTTTTTTGGAGATAATCTAAGGAAATGCCAGTAGGAAAGTGAGGAAGTGAGTCTGGGAGAGAAAGACAGACAATAAAAAATGAATTATTAAGTCAGCTATACAGAGAGGACAACTGTAGCTTAATCCTGCAGAGAAATTCTGGGAAGCAGTGTCAAACATACACCTAAAATTTATGCCACCCAAGGGATGAGGCTGTTGGGATATTTATACATTATCTCCCATAATTCGTTGGTTGAAGGATGCTCCTGAGGGCAGCATTGTTAATTTTCCAGAACATATGAACTGCCATGTATGCTTAGTACTAGTGATTTTCCAGGGTTCTAGATAAAGTCCCCAAACACCAAGATACAGATATTGGCAGCTGACACAAGTCCAGAGCACACTGAAATATTAAACATCTGAGGGAAATGGGTCTGTTTCAGGGTCTCTAACACACCATATTTCCAGATGGGAAAACTTAATTTGGAAGAAAAGTTAAGTGTACTCCACTATCCAGGTACCATAGAGGTACAGGGCAGTGTTGAATGTGAGTTTGAGTCCATAGTCCCAAGCCAAGAAGGTAAATAAGCTGAGGACACACACTGCCACCTCCTTTTCCCATAATGCAATGGTTGTCAGATTTTCTCCTAGTAATAATATTTCATCAGTAATATTTGTTATTACAAACATTTCTCAAAGGTTGAAGATAAGGGGAAGCTGCATTCCTTTAGAAGCAATTCATGAGAATCCACAGGACACAGAATGTGTACTTAAAACTCGCAATTACAACTGTCTCACTCTCTCACTATGCCAAGCCCCTTGATGCCATTGTAAGGGTTATTGATAGAAACACCAAATGAGATTATTCCAAAGAGAGAAAAAAAACTGCAAAGATACCTGATCAGACAAAGTAAGTCACTATGCCTCCAAAACAAACAACTACTTTAGCTAAAGGCACTGCCTTTTTTTCTAAACACTAAAGAAAATATTGCTGAGCATGGAAGGAAGTCGTTTTGGGGGTGAGCAAAGGATCGTTTGTTACATGAAGTTGACAAAGATCACAGTTTGAGGGAACCTGCATGTAAAGTTGTGGGTGACTCAACTAATGATGGTTCAACTTGATACAGTCACCCAACATTCAGTTAAATGATAACTCAGAGGTTCTCTGTTCTGTTTCCAAAGATTATTGCTTCTTTAAATCTGACCTGCTACACTTGCCTTTTTCCCTGAGTTCATCCCTACTATAAAATATTTATGTTCTTAGGTGCCATTGAACACATTCCAACTCCTCACTACCCTACAACAGAATGAAACACTCATTCTTGTAGTTATGTTTGAGTCTATTTTTGCTGTCATTGTGCCTACCCATCTTGTTGGGAGTCTTCCTCTTTTTCACTGACCCTCCACTTAACCTAGCATGATGTCCTTCTCCAGGGACTGATCCCTCTTGACAATATGTCCAAAGTCCAAGAGATGAAGTCTTACCATTCTCCCTTCTAAGGAGCATGATGGCTGTACTTCTTCTAACACAGATTTGTCTGTTCTTCTGGCAGTCTATGGTACTTTCAGTATTCTTCTCCAACACCATAGTTCAAATGCATTGATTCTTCTACAGTCTTCCTTAGTCATTGCCCAACTTTCACATGCCTATGAGATGACCATGGTGTCTTAGTTACCTTATGCTACTATACTATAAATACCACAATGGATGGTTTTATCAATGAGAAATTAATTTTCTCACAATTTAGGAGACTGAAGGTCTGAATCCAGAGTGCCAGCTCTGGAGAAAAGTCCTTGTCTCATTCCAGCATCTGTAGCCTGTCAAAAATGAAAGGGAAGATATAAAGATTGATATCTTAGGCATTAGTGAGCTGAAACAGACTGATATTGACCATTTTTAATCTGACAATCAGATGGTTTACTATGTCAGTAATGACAAGTTCAAGTGGAATGGAGTTGTAGTCATTATCAAAAAGATGATTCCAAGATCTATCTTGAAGTAGAATGTGTCTATGTTAGGATACTACCCACACCCTTAAAAAGAAGACCAGGATTATTCACATTTACACACCAACCAATAACATTAGTGATGATGAAACTGAAGAATTCTACTAACTTCTTCAGTCTGAAATTGATCAAACATACACTCAAGCTATATTGATTATTACAGGTGTTAGGAATGTGAAAGTGGAAAACAAAGAGGAAGGATCCGTAGTTGGAATAGAGAGAGAGAGACTTGCTAATAGAAATGATGCTGGAGATAGCATTATAGAATTTTGTAAGACCAATGATTTGGCAAATACATTTTTTTCCGTGGCAAAAAAAGGCAACTACACACACAGACCTTCCCAGATGAAATACACAGAAATCAAATTGACTACACCTGTTGGAAGAGATGGTAGGAAAGCTTCATATCATCAGTCAAAACAAGGTCAGAGGCTGACTGTGGAACAGACCATTACTCACATGCAAGTATAGATTGAATCAGAAGAAAATGAAAACAATTCCATTAGAACGAAAGTATGACCTTGAACATATCTCACCTGAATTTAAGGCCATCTCAAGAACATATTTTATGCATTAGACACCGTTGCATCAGAGAAAGATGAAGCTTGCTGCTTCCATAAAAATTTACAGACTCAGAAACTGTATGGGGTTGCTATGAATTTGAACTGACTTCACAATGCACAACCACCACCACCATGGGCAAAATATTGAATGATGCAGGAAGCATCAAAACAAGATGGAAGGTATACACACAGTCATAGTACCAAAAAAAAAAAAAAAAAGGTCAATGTTCAATCGTTTCAAGAGATAGCATATAATCAAGAACTGATGGTACTAAAGGAAGTAATACAAACTGTACTGAAGGCATTGGTAACAAGGAACTAAGAATTGATGGAATATAAATTGAAATATTTCAACAAATTAGTGATGTACTGGAGGTACTCAACTATGCCAGGAAACCTGGCCAGTCAATTGGAAAAGATCTTATTTGTGTCCATTCCAAAGAGAGGTGACCCACTGAAATGTGGAAATCATTAAACAATAGCATGATATCATACACAATTAAATTTTGCTGAAAATAATTTTTAAATGGCTACAACAGCACATTGAATTGCCAAAATTTCAATCCTGATTCATTAGAGGACATGGAGTGAGGGATGTAATTGCTGATGTCAGATGGACTTGGTTGAAAGCAGAGAATACCAAAAAGATGTTTACTTGTGTTTTATTGACTATTCAAAGGCTTTAGACTGTGTGGATCATGACAAGCTATGGATAGCATGGTGAAGAATGGGTATTCCAGAGCACTTAATTGTGCTCAGGAGGAACTTGTACATAGACCAAGAGGCAGTCATTCAATCTGATGGAGCATCCCAGTATCAGGAGATACTGAGTGTTTTAAAATCAGGAAAGGTGTATTCCAGAGTTGAATTCTTTAACTATACTTATTCAATTTGTATGATGAACAAATAATCTGAGAAACTGGATTATATGAAGAAGAACATGGCATCAGAATTAGAATACTCATTAACAACCTGTGACATACAGATGATACAACCTTGCTTGCTGAAAGCGAAGAGGACTTAAAATACTTACTGATGAAGATTAAACACCAGAGCCTTCAATATGGATTTCATTTCATTGTAAAGAAAACAAAAGTTCTCACAACCATCCCAAGAAATAACATCACACAATTCCACAGTCAGCCTCTTGCCTTGTTTTGACTGATGCTATTGAGCTTTTCCATTATCTCTTCTCAAAGATGTAGTCAATTTGATTCCTATGTATTCCATCTAGTGAGATTCGTGAGTGAATAATAGGTTATTAAAAAAAGATATTTGCAATGGATAAGTCATTGGTCTTACAAAATTCTATCAAGTGATCTCCAATATAATTTCTTTTACCAAGGCAGTATTTTCCTACTACTGATCCTTCCTTTTTGTTTCCAACTTTCATTCCAATCACCAATAATTATCAATGTATCTTGATTGCATGTTTGATCACCTTCAGATTCAAAATGAAGAAGTTGCTAGAATTCTTCAATTTCATCATTACTGGCTTTAGTGGTTGGTATGTAAACTTGAATAATAGTGGTTTTACTTGCTCTTCCTTGTAGGTGGATGGATATTATCCTATCATAGACAGTGTGGTACTTCAAAATAGATCCTGAAATGCTTTTTTTGATGATGAATGTGACACTATTCCTCTTCAATTTGTCATTCCTGGCATAGTAAACCATACGATTGTCTGGTTCAAAATGGCCAATATTGATCCATTTTAGCTTACTAATGCCTAGGATATCCATCACTATGCATTCAATTTCATTTTTATTACTTCCAATTTTCCTAGATTCATACATCATGCATTCCATATTCTAATTATTAATGGATATTTAATGCTGTCTCTTCTCATCTTGAGTTGTGCCCCTTTAGCTAATGAAGGGCCTGAATGATTTGCTCCATTCACATCATTAAGGTTAGTTCTACTTTGAGGAGGCAACTCTTCCCCAGTGCCTTCCAACCTGAGGGGCTCATCTTCAGACACTGTATCTGACAATGTTTAGATGCTATTCATAGGGTTTTCAGTGGTTAATCTTTCAGAAGTGGTCTGCCTCTCCTTCCTCCTAGCCTGTCTTAGTCTGGAAGTTCTATTGAAATATGTCCACTATGGGCAGTATTCAAACATTTCCACTCTGCTCATATTTAAAATACCAATGGCATAGCTTCCAGCATCACAGCAACACACAAACCACCACAGTATGACAAACTGACAGACAAGTGGAGATAAATATTTATAGAAGTGGCTAAATTGGGAGTAATAATGCAAATAATGTATGCCATAGAGAACCCAGATCCTTTGCCTCCACAGTATTGCAAAATGTTGTTTTTAGGTGCCGTCAACCCAGTTTCAACCCACAGCAATATTGTATAGAGTTTCCAAGGTATAGCTGGTGAGGTTGAACCACTGGCCTTGTGAATCAAACTGATTTTGCAATCCAGTGCATTAACCCACAGTGTTACACCAGGACTCCATTACAAGCTAGAGGACCTACATTAGACCTGAGCTTTATTTTATCAGACTATGGAAAGTAAGTTAAAGAGAAGAAAAGATGGCATTTTAGAAGGACCATAAGAAGATGGTTCCACCAGATAAGTTGTGCTTCTTTTACTAATTTTATCATATGATTCTTTGACCCTTCATAAAAGTCATCATTGGCACTTATAATTCTCCTTCCAGACTCCTAAGTATTTCAATCAAAACACCTCCTCTTCTCATTGAGGTCTTTATTGCTGGATGTGGCTTCTGGAAAGGTAGCAACAAGATTGTTGTTAGAAGTGATCTAAGTTAACTTCTGCTCCCAAATGCTGTAAAGACAATGACTTCCATTCATGGTGCTGGAGACCCATGTGTGGGCAGGTGGGGGAACCTTCAGAATATTCACTGTCTGAGTACCTCAATCCATCCATCCTTTGCCTTGGGAAAGAAAGGAACTCAAGCTATCTTCCCCTCTCTCTAGCCCTTTTACCTCTGTACCTCAAGAAGAGGCCATACCAATCTGATGGAGCATCCCAGGATACTGAGTGGATAAAGGGTGGATGCTTCTCTCTGCCACTGCCCTATCTTCCTTGTCTCTTCATGAATCTGAAGAGGACATCTGACTCTCAGTTTTCTTTTCTAATGCTTATTGAAATGTATTCATCTTTTTGGGATCTGATCCCATGAAGAAGGTCCCAAATTTGGGTTTATGCTTAAGGGAAAGAAAGGCATAGTTAAGCCCCCTATATTGGGCCAACTAACAAAGAGAGAGAGGCGTTTAGTTTTCAAGCACAATTGCAGCACACAATGCAGAGATACACTCCTTTGTCATCGTTCCCTATGCATTGTTTCTGTTTCCTTAGGAACTTTGGGGAAGAGAGAGAAATCCATGTCCACTGTGTGGGAATGGAATTTAGACATTTCTTAAATTTTTCTCTTCCTCTTACTCCCATTTTACTTTAAACATTTTAAACATACAGAAAAATAGTAAGACTAAAAGAAGGAACGTTTATATACCCCACACCTAATTCATCAATTATTTATATTTTATCACATTTGCTTTATCTCTGTATGTGTATGTATTGTTTTGTAATTGTTTTTTTAAACTATTTTAAAGTGAGCTTTATACCCAAATATTGTAGAATACATCTTCTAAAAATAACACTTGCCTATATAACTACAACACCATTATCACATCTCAGAAAATGAACAATTCCATAGCATCAGATTTCCCCCATTGTTCCAAGATTGCCTTTTATAGCTTTTCTGCTTAATAGAAAAAAGAAAAGAAAACACAAAACAGAACAGAATCCAGTCTGTTTACTCAGGACATTACTTTTTAAAGAGCCTAAAATGTCTTGCATTTGGATTTATCTAATTGCCAGTTGTGGTGCCTTTGTTCATCTATCACTTGTTTGCTTGTTTTTCAAAGTCAAAACTACAATTGCACAGAGCAGCTTGGTAGCCATTGCCTGTGGCTATTGAGCATTAGAAATATGATGAGTCTGAATTGAGATGTGCTTTAAGTATAAAACACACAATACATTTCAAAAATTTCATGTATTAAAAAAGGATGCAATATTTAGTAATAATTTTACATGAATTACATGTTGAACTGTTTATTTTGCATATATGTTGTTGTTGTTTTAAACTGTTTATTTTGCATATATGTTGTTGTTTTAAGTGCCTTTCAGTAAGTTGCAAACTCTGTAAAGAGTTTCCAAGGCTGTAAAATCCTTTTGGGAGCAAAACATCTCATTTTTCTCCCATGGAGTAACTGATGGCTTATAATCTCAGGTTTTCCAGTATTACTGACATTAACTTTATCACCTAATAAGGTGGTATCTGAATTACAAAATATATTTTTCCCTTTGCACCTTGTAAATATTTTCTGAGATGATACTTTGGCAGCAGAATACCTTTAAGATACCAAACCCTTGACACGAGCTAATCCATTAGGGAGACAACACCTCACAGACCAGTACTAGTCAGAGAGTCAGCGCCTAAATGCATGACTCTCTGAGGGAATACACCTCAGACAACAGCCTGCCTTGGTAGTCCTCAATGTTTTGGTGGAACTAAGGGTTAGAACGATACTGAAGGAGGAAGTCCAAGGTGCATTGAAGGAATTGGCAAAGGACAAGGCTCCAGGAATTGATGGAATAAAAATTGAAATTTTTCAAGAAAGTGAGATGGCACAGGAGGCACTCACTCATCTCTGCCAAGAAATTTGGAAGACAACTATCTGGCCAACTGATTGGAAGAGATCTGCATTTGTGCCCATTCCAAAGAGAGGTGACCTATAGGAATGCAGAAATCATCAGACAATATCTTTTATATCCCAAGTAAAGGTTTACTAAAGGTAAAACAGAAACAGCTGCAAGCATACATTGACAGAGAACTCCCAGAGGTTCAAGCCAAGTTTAGAAGAGGACGTGGAACAAGGGATATCATTGCTGATGTCTGATGGATCTTGGCTGAAAGAAAAGAATACCAGAAAGATGTTTACCTGTGCTTTATTGACTACGCAAAGGCTTTCAATTGTGTGGATCATGACAAGCTATGTACAACATTGTGAAGTATGAATATTCCGGAATACTTAATTGTGTTCATGAGGAATCTGTACCTGGACAAGAGGCAGTTGTTCAAACAGAACATGGGAACACTGAATGGTTTAAAATTAAGAAAGGCATACGACAAGGTTGTATTCTTTCACCATACTTATTCAACCTGTGTGCCGAACAAATAATCCGAGTAGCTTGGTTCTATGAAGAAAAACATGGCATCAGGATTGGAAGAAGACTCATTAACAACCTGCAATATGCAGACAATGCAACTTTGCTTGCTGAAAGTGAAGAGGACTCAAAATACTTATTGATGAAGATCAAACAGCACAGCCTTTGGTATGGATTGCATCTCAATGTAAAGAAAACAAAAATCCTCACCACTGGACCAATAAACAACATTCTTATCAATGGAGAAAAGATTGAAGTTGTCAAGGACTTCATTCTTCTTGGATCAACCATCATCACTCATGGAAGCAACAGTCAAGAAATCAAATGATGTATTACATTAGGCAAATCTGCTGCACAAGACCTTTTTAAAGTATTGAAGAGCAAAGATGCCAGCTTGAGGACTAAGGTGCGCCCGACCTAAGCCATGGTATTTTCAATAACTTCATATGCATGTGAAAGCTGGACAATGTATAAGGAAGACCATAGAAACATTGATACAATTGAGTTATGGCGTTGGAGGAGAATATTGAAAATATCATGGGCTGCTAAAAGAACAAACAGATCTATGTTGGAAGAAGTACAGCCAGAATGCTCCTTGGAGGCCAGGATAGCCAGACTTCATCTCTCATACTTTGGACATATTGTCAGGATCTGGAGAAGGATATCATGTTTGGTAAGGTGGAGGGTCAGAAAAAAAGGGCAAGACCCCAGTGAGATGGATTGGCAAAGTGGCAGTATCAATGGCCTCAAACATGACAACAATTGTGAGGTTGGCCCAGGACCTGGCAGTGTTTTGTTCTGTTGTGCATAGAGTCACTATGAGTTGGTACAATTCGATGGCACCTAACAACAGAAAGAGTCAGAAGGCAAACTTTCCCTGGTTATAGCCATGCTGGTTCTATGTGAAGTGGAGAAAAAGGTCTTCTTCCCTTTCTGTAGGGCACTTTTCCCCTGGGTGTCAGGGTATTCCTCTGACACATGATAGCAGTTGTGCTTGAGCCTCTCAAACACGACTCATCATAAATGTCCACGAGAGGCACTTTGTTCCCTTCAAATCCCTCTTTCATTCCCATGAAAAACATATATGTATATATTTGTTGTTGTTGTTAAGTGCCATCGAGTCGGTTCCGACCCATAGTGACCCTGTACAGTGTTTCCGAGGGTGTAAATGTTTACAGGAGTAGAAAGCCTCATCTTTCTCCCGCGGAATGGCTGGTAGTTTCGAACTGCTGACCTTAAGGTTCGTAGCCCGATTTGTAACCACTATGCCACCAGAGCTCCTTATATGTATATATAGAAAGAGTTTATTATCAAGAAAATGCCTTACAATTGCAGAGTCCCAGGCCCCACTGGGACTCATTATATTGAGAGCAGACCACACCCCCAAGGAAGCATTCCTTTAATTCACTGGCTGCTCATAACCACTCATCATAGAGTTAACTATGCCTGTATTAAGTCCCATCACTATGGGAATAAGCACAACTCAACTGCTAGACCTCTGGAATCCTGGCCCAGTTGAGCTGACAAATAACTGGAACTATTACAGTCCACCCTTGTCAACTCAAAACCTATAAACTATATGCATAAGCTCTGAATACAGAAAATTGTAAAGCCATACTTGTGCCTAACATGATATAAGTAAAACATATACAAATGAAAATGTACTGGCCCCATTTTTATCTTAAATGTCATAAATGAATAAAGCAAAAATATTTTATGCACACATGTAAAACAAAACAAAAAATATCTATTCATTTAAATGCCCAAAGTGCACTTTCTGCAAGCTAGCCTTCTGCCTGTAGGCATACAACCTTACTCAGTCTGTGGGCCTAGAGCCCGTAGCTGCTTGTCTGTTGCCACTGCTTTTTCAGGCATGGGGCCCAAGTCCCATTCATGCTCTCCCTTCTTAATGGTCCTGGGATCTCTGTTCCTGAAAAGAAAGAGAACCACTCCTTTTTAGTTATACATCTTCTACAATTACAGTTTTAACAATCACAATAAATCCTATTAACAATAACTTACAATTAAAATAATAAAATCCTATCAGCATAACCCCCCACCCCCCTTTCACCAGACCCATCTGGAAAAGAGGAAAACTAGTCAGTGGGGAATCTGCTTCGTCCTTTCACTCTAAATCATGAAAGCTTGTAAGCCAGCCACTTCCTGCCTTTATAGCACACCCATTTTTGATAGCCAATGTCTAAATTGCCAGTCCCTATCAATCCAGTACACTGAGGAAATAAGCATGTTCCCTGATATGAAAAATCTCCCATTCCTATTAGAATTTTGAGCAACTGAATTCATAAGCAAAAGTTCAATCCAACAAATTGTAGCAACTGACATATGCTCAGAGCATCACTATATCTTTATCTGGTCAGATTCTGGTCAGCTTAACCCTAGCCACCCAACCTAGGTCAAATGGGTACCAGCTGCAAGTTTGAGAGTTCACACACACCTCCCTGCACTTCAAATGAGCAGGCTCCTTTACTCTCAGCCCTAGCCTCCGTGGGATAGGCTTTAAACAAAAAACCGATTTTTTCCAAGCAAATTCTAACTCCCCTTTTAACAACTCCAATCAAGTATAGGCTGAAGGCAGGCTTACAAGCTCTCTGTAATCATAATTTCCAATATTCTTATCATTTGTATGTATGTCTGTTTTATAATAATAGGTAGATGAAACCAATATCCATAAAGCAGTCAAACATATAAACTTTTTTTTTTTTAATGTTTTACTGTGAATTATGTGATAGTTTATATGGCAGAACATTAGCTTTACATTCATCCTATCGTATATCGTTTCATTGCCATGATTACAATCCCTCCATGCATCATCAAACAAGCGAAGGGTATACCCTGCAAGCCTGCCCCTCAGTTGTCAGCACACAGCTCCTCTCCTTCTCTGGGTCTAGAGTCCCAAGCCACTCCATCTCGCCACGTCATCATCTCTGCCTCGCCATGTCATCATCTCTGCCTCCATCAGTTTCTCTGGGTAGAGTCCCGCTCTCCACTATTCTCCCTTGGTGGTCCCAGGGATCTCCGCTTCTGGACTGCAAAGTCAACCACTCCCCTCCTTTTGCTACAAAACATCTACCTTTACATTTCCAACCCTCACAGTCCGTCCTGATAGCAATTATTCACTATTATACCACAAGAGACCTATCAGCATCTCCTTTCATCAGTCCAGCTTGGACAGATTGTATACTAATCAGCGGAGATTCTACTTTCTTCCATGCCCTCTGGATCTAGGTTCCTTCTTGAAAGCTTGTAAGCCAGTCACTTCTTGCCTTTGTAGCCCCCCCCCCCCCCCCCGTTTTGGGTAGACAATGTCCTAGTTGCCCATCCCTGTCTATCCTCTGTGTCGAGGGGATATGATCCTCACTGTAAAGGTTTGTTCCCTCTTTTGAACTACTGCATCCATAGGTGTACATCAAGTTCATCAAATACATACATAAACCTTTTAAAACACTCAAGTTTGATCATTTCTTCTCCCTTGTACTAACTCCATTAATACGCATATGGCCTTGGGCCTCTGCAGGGTTGATTTCAGTAGGCCCAGGCCCAGTATCAGCCCTCCTTTTTAACCAGCACATCACTGGCTCCAAACAACTCCAGAAGCTGCTACTCTCCCTTCTATTGAAATATTTCATCCTATGCCCCTTTGTTCCTTCTCCCACAAAACCTCACAATTCCATAGATCTGGAGCCATTGCAATGAATCCTGCTTACAGCACCAACTGCTTAAACCAAATGGGGATCATGTCTTATTTCCCCTGACTTCACAAGAGGGAAAGAATACCAAACACAAAATCAGCTATTCCTATGAGTGGAAGTTAGCCATCCCTCCACCCTATATCAGTACTTTTTTAATTAGTCAGACTTGAGAACCAATTTAGAAAACTCATCCTTATGATTTTGTTTCTCTAGAATACCACTCTCTCAATACCACATATCTAAGGTTGGGTTTTCTAGAGAAGCAAAATCAGTGAAACATACATATGCATCTATATAGAAAGAAGTTTATTATCAGGAAAATGACTTATATTACAGAGTACCAGGTCCCCAGTGGAAGAGAGAGTCCCTCCTTCATGTCCTTTATATTGGGAGCAGTCCACACCCCAAGGAAGTATCCCTTTAATTGACTGGCTGCCCATAGCCACTCATCAGAATTAACTATGCCTGTGTTAGATCCCATCACCATGGAACCTCAATGGCTAAACCTCTGGAAATCCTGACCTAGTCAAGTTGACATAGAACCCTAATAATTACAACCACCTAGAGGGATTCTGAAATTTTCTTCTCTTTATATATAGCCATGAGTCCAAATGGCTGATGATTTATTCAAAGCACTTCAATTAGTTCTTTAGCTTTGTTCCAACTGAGAGTTAAAAGTGATATGACTGAACCTTCCAGAAAAGACCCATGGACCCAACGATCCCAGAGATTAAAAATAGATATTACGAATATGAGCAAGTGATATAAAATCTGAAACTTCTAAAAGAAAATATAGGAGAATATCTTTGAGACCTACAGCAGACAGGGATAGTATACAGAAAAGCACATGATCAAAGAAAAATGACAAATGATAAAATAAAATGTTGAACTTAATTTAAAAAATTAATTTTGCTCTTTAAAAGACATCGTTTAAAAAAAATTTAAATCACAAAATGGGAAAAAATATTGATAATCTAACAAAGAATTTATATCCAGACTTTATAAAAGAGTCTTACAACTTTCTTATAACTCAAGAATACCAGCAATGCAGTTTCTAAATGGCAAAATATCTTAATAGACACCTGACCATAAAAGATAGATGAATGACTAGTAAGTACTCAAAAAATTTGCTCATCATTAGTTATTGTCATTATTTGTTGTTAAGTGCCATTGAGTTGGTTCCAACTCACAGTGACCCTGTATAGGGTTTCCAAGGAGTGGCTTGTGGGTTTGAACTACTGACCTTGTGGTTAGCAAATCAGTGTTTATCCTACAGTACCACACCAGGTCATTAGGGAAATATAAATTAAAACCACAATGAAATACTCATTCAATGAAATACACATTCAAATTAGAAAGTCTGACAATACCAGTTGTTCACACGCATATGGATAAACTGATCCTTTCCACAATGCTGATGGGATGGTAAAATAGTACTATCACTTTGGAAAAGAATAGGGCAGTTTCTTACAATGTTTAATAGATACCTGCTGTACATTACAGTCATTTCACTCCTAGATATTTACACAAGAGAATTAAAAACATATATAGGCATACCTTGGGGATATTGTGGGTTCAGTTCCAGACCATCACAATAAAGCAAATATAACAATAAATCAAGTCACATGATTTTTTTTTTTTTTTGGTTTCCCAGTGCATATAAAAGTTATGTTTGCACCATACGGTAATGTATTTTGTAGTCTATGAAGTGTGAAACAGCATTATGAAAAAGTTTAATTTTTGAAAAATTATCAAAATGTGACATAGGGACATGAAGTGAGCATATGTTATTAAAAATTTGACACCAATAGACTTGACCAATGCAAGATTGCCACAGACTTACAATTTGTGGGGGGAAAATACAGTATCTACAAAATTCAATGAAACAAAGCACGATAAAATAACAAATGCCTATATATAAGTAAAAGATTGTACATGAATATTCATAGCAGCTTTCATCATAATATCCCAAACAGGAAGCAAATCAAATGTCTATCAACAAGTGAATAAATTTTAAAATGATATTTTTATACAATCAAATAATACTCAGCAATAAACAGGAAAAAAATTGATACACCAATAATATGAATGAATCTCAAAATAAATTTGTGAAGTGAAAAAGCAGAGACACAAAAGAGGACATGAAGTTTACCCTTTGTATCTCTGGGCTCCACATCTGCAGATTTAACCAACCACAGATGGGAAAAATTCAGAGTTGAGGCAGAGGGGAAGCAATTAAGTAGCCAAAGCAATCCCTCAAAGGCTAATTAGACAGAGCTTAAAGTGCGATTTGCATAGCATTGTAAGTAATCTAAAACAAGCCTTGGTGGTATAGTGGATTACCACAAGGTCAGCAGTTCAAATCTACCAGTCACTCCACAGGAGACAGATGAGGAGGTTTTCTACTCCCGTAAAGATTTACAACTTTGGAAACCCTATATAGGGTCAAGATGACTCCACAGCACATAACCACCACCACCATCATAAGTAGTCTAAAGATGATTTAAAGTATATGGGAAGATATAAGTATGTTATATGAAAATTCTATGCTACTTTATATAAGGGACTTGAGCATCTTTGGATTTTAGTATCTGAGTGGAGGGTAGGGGGGTCCTGAAATCAATCCTTCATTAATTTTGAGGGATTATTGAACTATTTAATTCTACTAATATAGAATTCTGAAATCTTTGAGTGGTACAAATGTTAAATATGCTTGCAGTCCCATGAATTGCTTGGAGTGGCTCTTCTAGCCCTAACTCCCACCAAACAACTTTTTCCTGAGAGAGATAAGGTGGAGGATGATGCAGATAGGAGTATATGATACAGCTGTGAGTGATTTCCAACAGGGATAGTTAGGACTGTAAAACATGGAACTCTAACATGGGGATTGGTCAGTTTTGTCATCCTGGTGGTGGTGGTTGTATGCCACTAACTTGGTTCCGATTCATATCAACCCTCGTTTGTTCTGAGAGTTTCTGAGGCTATAAATCTTTATGGAAGCAAAAAACCTCATCTTTTTTTCTGTGGAGCGACTGGTAGATTCGAACTACTGACCTTGCAGTTAGCAGCCCAGCTTGTAATCCATTAGGCTACCAGGGCTCAATTTTGTCATCCTGCTGGGTATAAAATGAGCCATCTCAGAAGGAGAGGTGATCTCTCTACCACCAAGGAAAAAGAGCTCGGAGTGGAGTGTGCCCCTTGAGATTCCAAGATCCCTGCATGGTGAACCTCCTAGACACTGGAATTCATTGATTGGGTTGCACCAGAAGAATAGTAGCAGCATATGGCAGACGGGAGTGCCCTTTGGGCATTTATTGACAACCCTAAAAGACCTTGGTAACAGTACCTGAGCCAGGCAGAGACCAAAGCAGGATGGGACTGGGAGACTAAGGACCAGAAATAGGACCTGAGGAGAGGCTGTTCTCACTGTAACAACTGTTCCTTGTTCATTTCTGATCCTGAATTGTAACCTGTTGACTTCCCTAATAAACCCCATTAACATGAACACAGTCTGTGAGTTCTGTGTGGTCACTGCAATGGATTATCGAACCCAACAGAAAAGAGAGTGCCATGGGAGGGACAGCTGGTGTTAGAATTGCTAAAGAAGGTTGAGGGTGAAGGCATGTCTGTGTTCATCAGAAATCATCCCAGGGGCTAATGAGCTTGAATATCTTTCCTCCTTGTGAAGTTGGAGGAGGTCAGATTCTGCCAACACACCCTTTTTACAGTGCTCTACTTGCAGCTTTCTACTCCCGTAAGAATTTACACCCTCAGAAGCCCTGTACAGGGTCGCTATAGGTCGGAACCAACTCGAAGGCACTTAACAACAACAACAACAACAACTTGTAACCAAAGAGTTGGAAGTTCAAGTCTACCTAGAAGAATCTCAGAAGAAAGGCCTAGTAATCTACTTTAAAAAAAACCAACAGCAATTAAAACCTTATGGAGCACTGTTCTACTCTGACACAAATGGAGTTGCCATGAGTCAGAATGTATTTAGTAACAACCCTGTGCAGGGTTGCTATGGGTCAGAACTGACTCGACGACAGCACTTAACAACAAGAATGATTTTGTGTAAAATTCTAGAAAATGTAGACTCATCTATAGTGACAGCAAATCAATGGTCTCCTGGTGCTGGAGCACAGGTAAAAATGGAGTGCAAACATACATAAGGAAACTTTTGGGGATAATAGAAATATTCTATGTGTTGATTATGGTGGTGATTTCCCAAGTGTACACATCTGTTGAAACTCATTAAACTACAAATTTTTGGGTGGCAAAGAGGAAGTAAAAAAAAAAAAAAAGAAAGAAAGCTGAGAGTCAAGAGAGCCCCTCCTATCAGAGATGCTGGAGGCAGACTTAGCTAAGTATCAGATAGCTGTAGTTAGACAGAAACATCCCCTTTGGCCAAATGGTGATCTAGTTGGAGTTCCTACCTGGAAGACCTCCTCCTCCTCCAGCTACATCTACCCTTTCTTATAAGACTCATACTATAAGAATTATTCTCTAACTTTTCCTTACTTTTCTGCATTCGTAGCATGGTCTCCACTATACCATATATACATACGTGTTATAAGGTCAGATATTACCAAGTTTGGGCAAGGAGGTGAGGAAACAAAACCTTCATCCAATTGTTGGTTGGAGTATAAACTGGTACAGATATTCTGAAGGACAATCAAGTACCTTACTATACTTTGCCCTTTCAGTGTATTCTTCCATTTCTGATATTTTATTATCGATCATCTGGACTTCTTTTTGAAGGTTTTGGATTGTTTCCAATGCCATATCTATCTTGTTTGATTGCTCCTGTAGCACTTTCCTGACTTGTTCCTTATTTTCCTCCACCCCTTTTCAGAGCATGAGGAATCTATCTGTACATGCACCAAGAAGCAGTTGTTTGAACAGAACATGGGAACACTGAATGGTTTAAAACTGAGAAAGGTGTGCAACAAGGTTGTATTCTTTCACCATACTTATTCAACCTGTATGCTGAGCAAATAATCCGACAAGCTGGGTTCTATGAAGAAAAACTTGGCATCAGGATTGGAGGACGACTCATTAACAACCTGCGATATGCAGATGATATAGCCTTGCTTGCTGAAAGTGAAGAGGACTTAAAACATTTACTGATGAAAATCAAAGACTGCAGCTTTTGGTATGGATTACATTTCAATGTAAAGAAAACAAAAATCCTCACCACTGGACCAATAAACAACATTCTTATCAAAGGAGAAAAGATTGAAGTTGTCAAGGACTTCATTCTTCTTCGATCAACTATCAACACTCATGGAAGCAGCAGTCAAGAAATCAAACGACATATTACATTAGGTCACTCTGCTGCACAAGACATTTTAAAGTTGAAGAGCAAAGATGTCAGCTTGAGGACTAAAGTGCACCTGACCCAAGCCATGGCATTTTCAATAACCTCATATGCTTGCAAAAGCTGGACAGTGAATAGGGAAGACTATAGAAGAATTGATGCTTTCGAGTTACGGTGTTGGAGGAGAATATTGAAAGTGCCATGGGCTGCCAAAAGAACAGATCTGTGTTAGAAGAAGTGCAGCCAGATTGCTCCTTGAAGGCCAGGATGGCCAAAATCAGTCTCTCATACTTCAGACATATTGTCAGGAGGGACAAGTTGCTGGAGAAGGATATCATGTTTGGTAGGATGGAAGCTCAAAGAAAACAGAGGAAGACTCCGGCGAGATGGATTGGTAAAGTGGCAGCATCAATAGGCTCAAGCATGGCAATAATTGTGAGCTTGGCTCAGGATTGGGCAGTGTTTTGTTCTGTTGTGCATAGGGTCACTATGAGTCGGTACCAACTCAATGGCACCTAACAACAACAACTATGCAGCTACTCCTGGGAAACTCTACCCAGAGAGAGCAAGAAGATGTGTCTAAGGAAGTTCAGTGTTGTATTGTTGGGTAAGCCTAGATGGCCATCTCTAAGGAATGTATGATGTTTACATATGACAGCGTAATGAACTAGACTTCTATATGGCAACCTGGATTGATCTCAAAAACAGACTTGAGAGAAAAAAAGTAAACAGAATGAGATTTATAGCACAGTTCCATTTATGTATTAAGCACACGCATAAAACAGCTTTGTTTATTTTGTAAGGGTGCTCATATATCTAAATAAACATCTGTTGGATGGATTGAAGGGACTGCTATATTAAATACAGTATAGTGGGTGCCTTTGGGGAAATCACAGTGGGTTTGGGGATGGCGGATAAAAGGAAAAAAAAATAAAATAAGATGTTTAAAATGTTTTTAAACAGTACTTTCATTGATAGACAAGGATGCCTCATGAACTAGAACAGGATTCATGCAAGTGTGTGTAGCCAAAGTCTAAAGGATATAAAAAAGAAAAAATATATAGCTAGATATAGATTTGTATAGCTTTGTGTTTAGCCTTTTTTTTTTTTTCAGTATTCAAAATGATTGAACTAACTGTTCCCTGGTGTGTTTGTTTCCTATTGTCACCATAACAAATTAGCACAAATTTAGTGGCTTAAACAACACAAACTTTGTAGTTCTGTGGGGCAAAAGTTCAACACAGGTTTCACTACCAGGGCTGTGTACCTTTCCAAAGCTCTAGAGAAGAATCCCTTTCATAGCTTTTTGTAGTTTCTAGAAACTGCCCACATTTGTTGGCTCATGAATTTCTTCCTTTGTCCTCAAAGCCAGCAAGAGCAGGCAATGTCCTCACATCTCCTTCTTTGACTCTATCTTTTCTGCCACCCTCTTCCATTTATAAGGAACCTTGAGATTCCATTGGTCCTATCTGTTGTTGTTGTTATGTGCCATCAGGTTGACTGTAACACTGTGCACAGCAGAATGAAACACTGCTTGGTCCTGTGCCTTCCTCACAACTGTTATTATGTTTGAGCCCATTGCTGCTGCCACTGTATCAATCCATCCAACTGAGAGTCGTCCTCTTTTTCACTGACCATCCACTTGGCAAAGCATGATATCCTTTTCTAGGGACTAGCCCCTCCTGACAATATGTCCAAAGAATGAGAAATGAAGTCTAGCCATCCTTGCTTCTAAGAAACATTCTGGTTGTATTTCTTCAATGCCAGATTTGTTGGTTCTTCTGGCAGCCTGTGGTACTTTCAATATTCTCCACCAATATCATAATTCAAATGCATAGATTCTTCTAAGGTCTTCCTTACTCATTGTCCAACTTTCACATGCATATGAGATGGTTGAAAATACTATGGCTTGGGTCCGAAACACCTTAGTCCTCAAAGTGACATCTTTGCTCTTTAACACTTTAAAGAAGTTGTTTGCCACAGATATGCCCAATGCAATAAATCATTTTATTTTGACTGATGCTTCCATACGCATTGACTGTAGATCCAAGTAAAATGAAATTCTTGACAGCGTCAATCTTTTTTTTTTCAGTTTCATGATGTTGCTTAGGGGTCTTTATGAATCTGAATCATCCTGATGGTAGACAACAATTTCTGCTGATTACAACATTAAAATGTTTGCCGAGACACTTATTCTGTCTACCGCCACCAGGCATAAGGCATGAAAACTGCAAATGTGTTCTTAACTGTTATTCAGCCAAATAACAACAACCCTCACCCCTCAAAAAAAAATCGGTTAATTCCTGCTATGTGACAAACACCTGTGTAAAGGCTGAGATTACAACAGGGATATTTTAGCCAAGGAATAAGGGAGAAGTAATCTGATTATGTTTTCTCATTACAATGTAACCCTCAAGAAAAGACATTTGTATTGTCTCTAAAAATGCTTCTTAAACTTTAATGTGCATACAAATCACCTGGGAATCTTGTCAAGTGCAGTTTTGATCCGTGGGTCTGGCATGAAACCTGAGATTCTGCTTTTCTGACAAGTGTTCAGCTGATGCGGATGATGTCTGTCTAGGACTGCACTGCGAGGTGCAAATTCCTAACTCCAATACAGCTCTGCTCCTAATTGACAGTCTGACCAGGGCAGTAATTGATCCTTACTATGCATTTACCACTATGAGATGGTAACGCCTGGTGTGGGGCTGTACGATCAGCAATGGACTGCTGCTAATCACAAGGTTCAAACCCACCAGACACTCCTTAGAAACCCTGTACAGGATGGCTATGAGTCAGAACCAACTCAACGGCACTTAACAACAGCAACAACATGAAGTGATGAAGGATGCCTGGTGGTGCTATGGGGTAAGCACTGTACTGCTCACCCACAAGTTCAGCAGTTCAAACCCACTAGTCATTCCATAAGAGAAAGACGAGGCTTTCTGCTCCCATGAAGATTTACAGCCTCATAAACCCTACACAGGCGGTCTATGAATTATAAGCAACTGGACAGCAGTGAGAATGAGTGAGGAGGTGATGAGAGTCATTCAGTTAGCCAAAATGACACACTTTGTCACATGTGACAAACACCTGAAGCAGAGGAGACATTCTGCCTACAAGCAAAGGCCTTGGCTTTCCATAAGGAATACTTCTACCAAGACTCACAATTATCCCAGATCTGCAGCACACTGTTTAAAATTGTATTATATTATGAAAGTAAGACTTCTATCTCCCAGACCAGGACTACCTGCATCCTTGACGATGCCTTTCACGTAGTGACCAAGAGTCAGATATATTATCAGAATTCTATCAGTTGTTTTTTTTTCTCTATTTTTTCAGTTGGTCTTTTTATTGTGTGGAATGTCCTTTTTTTTTTTCTTTTTTTTTTTTTTTAAGGTTTTTATTGTGGATTGTGTGAAAGTTTACAGGGCAGATCATCAGTTTTACATTCAACAAATCATACACCTTGTTTTGTTACAAAGTGTAATCCCCGGAGTCCTGGTGTGGCTCTGTGGGTTAATGCGCCACACTACAAAGCCATTTGAACTGCAAATTAGGTGGTTCAAGCTCACCAGAAGCTCCTCAGAAACCCTGTACAGGGTCGCTATGGGTTAGAACCGACTCGATGGCACTTAACAACAACAATGTACCATCAGTTAATAGTATTTCTCTTCATTCACTCTAGCTCTTTAAAAAAAAAAAAATACTCAGGCATATATAATCATTTCGGTCACCAAAGGGCACATTCTGCAAGTCTGCCTCCTGGCCACCAGTTCTCAGTCCCTCTCTTCCCATAAGTCTACAGTCCTCAGCTGCCCCCTCTCTCCATGATCCCACCTCTGTCTCCATCTCTGGTGTAGCTGCTTTTCTGGATAAGGTCTCACATTCCGCTTGTGCTCTTCTCCCTTGATGGTCCTAGGGTCCTTTGTTTCTGGACTATAAGATTAACTACTCCCCTGTTTTTGTTACAAAACTTCTACCTTTACAATTGTGACTGTCGCAATTAGTGATTATCGCAATTACTCACTACTGGATCATAAGAATCTTATACCCATCTCTTTTTACCAGACCCATCTAGACAAGATAAAAATTATTCAGTGGGTACTCTATATTCCCTCACACACTATTAAACTAAACTCCTCCTTGAAACCTTGTTAGTCAGTCACTTCATGCCTTCTTTGCCCCCTCATTTTAGGTAGTCAATGTCTAAGTTGCCTGTGCCTATCTACCCTGTATATGGAGGGGATAGCATTGATACTTGATGTGAAGCCTTCTTCCCTCTCTGTTGGTATTTAGAGTTACTACCTCCATGAGTATAGGTCAAGTTCATCAAATTGTAGCAATTTACCTTCATTTCCTTTATCAAAAATTGTGGGTTTTTTTTTTTTTTTTTTAAATCTTCCTCTAGTAGAGTTCTGATTATCAAGCTATAGAGGCTAGGTCAAATGTGTAGGTACTACCTGCAACTTTGGGTGTTGTTGTGCATTTCCCCTCACTTCATATCAGCTGGATGCTTCACTCTCAGCTCTAGCCCTCTGTGGCTATGTCCTTGTCCATGAGCTCAGGAGTCCCTAAGTATCACTACACTTTGGACCAACCAGCCCTTCCTCTTCTCTCTCTCATCTCCAGGTCAATGGGAGTCTATGGACCATGTTTGAACTCAGCCCATTTCTTCATTGCTGCCTTTCCCCCTCTTCCACTTATTAGTAGACCAATGTGGTCACTAGCAAGCTTACATGCCTGTTCATGTGTTCCCTTTGAGTTTCAGTCTTAGAGGAGAGAATTCTATCAATTTTTTAAGGTTTGAATAGATCAGTCATATCTATGAACAGATTACCTGAATTATTTGAGGATCTCCCTGCCCACTAAGGTAAGATAATAAAGGCTGACAAGACTCAACATTATCCCTCTAATGAGAGTGGGGTTTTCCATACTAACTCCTCTGGAGTATGGAGAGATGAACAAAAGAAGTAGAATCTTTATAGGTAAGTTAGACCGTCTTTATAGGCACCTCAAGGGAACTCTGGCCAATGAAACAAACTTAGGGAAACTTACGGACCAATGGGAGAACACACTATTTCATCAAAGCGAATTGGCAATGTAATTTGTAAGGTAAAAGAATGCAAGCTTCTACATACAGTGCCTGGCTGTTTTGGCCTCAGAAACACTAATTAGATTGGAGAAACAAAGTAGAACTATACCTGCATTTCGTATCTTCTATTTGCAAGGTAACTAGGTGCATCTCATTTGAGAATGTTGTGATAATGTTCCCCTGAAGAATACCTATTGAATCCTGGTGTGGTGCTGTAGGATAAGCACTGGACTGCAAGTTAAATTTGAATCACAAAGTCAGTTGTTCAAACTCAACAGTCACTTTCTGGAAACTCTATATAGGATTGCTATAAGTCAAAACCAACCCAACAGCACTTAACAACAAGACCACCTTGAAGAGTCTCCATTGTGTGCCCTTTTCCACTTAGCCTGGATGAGTAACTAGTGAAAACTCTCTTGTATGGCTTAACACGGCTGCAATTCTGCATACATAGATCAAAATGTGGCACTTGTATAGTAGAGAAATGGTAAAGGTCACAAATTTCTACAAAACATAAAGGAGACCCTCTGGTTAGATATGGACTTAACACTACCTATTTATCCAGCATCTGAAACTTGGTGGCTCTGTAAGATAAATACTGAACTACAAACAAAAGGTCAACAATGGAAGCCTACCAGACGCTCTGTGGGAGAAAGAAAAGGCTTCCTGCTCCCACGGAAGATTTATAGCTTCAGAAACCCTATACAGGGTTGCTATGAGTCAGAGCTGACTCAGCGACCCATAACAACAACAATCAACAACAATCGTCTAGTATCTAAGCTGGATGACCTCTAGAAGAACGGTTTCTTATTGTAGAACAAATTAAGTTAGGAATCATATCTCTCCCACCCTAAGTAACCATTCAAGTATTCAAGTAAAGAATACTAGAACAGTCTGCAGCTTTTAAAGCACAGCGTATAAAAGGATAATGTCTATCATTACATTGGATAAAGCAAACAAAACCCATAGAAAAGAAATAAATAGGTAGGGACTTCAAAAGTTTGTGGAAAATTCCATACCCTTTAATTCCATGTTTCTGTGACCATTTTGAAGCCCCCTAGCATGTCAAGATCAAGCAGTTACTTCACTTATTCCAGGTGGTATATCTAATTGATGGAAAAGCTGGGATTAGAATCCACCTCCAATTCAAAGATTTTTCCTGACTGTGACCTTCTTCACCCACAGTTAGAACAGCTTTTTCTCTCACCTGATAGAAGGACAAAGGGAATGCTCTCTGAAAATGCTACTGATCAGCCTTTTTTGATTTTGATCTCATAGTCATATCAGACTATTTACATAATTTTGCTCTGATGGCTGAAGTTTTTTCTAGAAAGAGGGGCTGGGTAAGGAAAGAATCTGCTATTCCTTTCTTGCCTTTTTAAGTTTCTCTCCAGCTGGGTAAAATCTTCCCTGTTTGCCCTAGCATTGGGATTTTCTATTTGATTTAATCTCATCTGCCCAGAGGACCAGTTTACCCTCCCACCCCTCTTTTCACATCTCACTCAATTCTTCCCACCTCCTCACTTTTCACCACTTTCATCTTTTCCACTTCCTCTCTCCCTTCCACTTCTCTTGGAATGATGACTTCTAAATTTCTTGCCTTCCTCAAAACTGGATGCTTTTCTCCCTCTGATTCAGGTGGGTGGGGGGGCTGTGAAGGCCCAAAATGCCATCTTTCATCTTATTTCCTATTTCTAGCACACACCCTATTTATAACTCTGCCTCCCTCATAGCAGATTGACACAGCACTCTGCTTGGTTCCCAGAATAAATGCAATTCAAGAATGAGAGGCAAGTCCAGGCTCCCAGGATTCGTCTGCAGTCAGGCATTTGTTAGGAGGGGTTTTTTGTTGTTGTTGTTGTTGTTGTTGTTTGTTCTTTTTTCTGTCCGTATTTGAAAAGTGTCTCTGCTGGCAGCTGTGCTTCTCTAAATTCATCTTCCGCTGTCTTGCAAACTCCTTCCATATAAGATTTTCTTCATAACAGATTTCCCTTCTTGATCATGTCTGGATTGAATTTAGATTACAGGTAGTTTTTATTCCCTGAACATACATTCACTACCATAAAAGATACTGAAGAAATGTTTGTTGACTGGATGAATGGATGTCAGTGTTAAATGATAGGTCATAAACTGAGTCTGTGGGAAATCAATTTGGAATTATAGCTAATCTATGAAGTAAATAATATATATTTAAAAAATCACTAAAAACCAAGTTTATAAAGCACTCATTATCTCTGGTGTCCCCATTACCAAATCATTATAAAACCTGAGTGAAGGAAAATTTACAGACCATCTTCTACATATTAGTAACTGTGCTTTGTTTAAATGTTTTCATTTATCCCACAGTCTCTGAAATGGACATTACTATCTCTATTTAATGAGTAAGAAAACTGAGACTCAAGCAGGTGAATAATTTGCCCTTGATGACATAAATGGTAAATGTCAAAAAACAGATGCAGTTAAGTCAATCTGACTTTAAAGCTCCCCTTAAAGACTAAAAGACAACATATGATCTTTGAATATAGCATCTTATTATGTAGCACATACTGATGACCACTGGTTTGGACAGTGTTTCTCTTGCCTATTTCTTCCCTGCTTGGCATAAGTAGTATTCAACTCCTAGTGTGGCACAGTAGGATAAGCACTGGACCACAAGGTTGTTTCTAACTGCAAGGTGGGTGGTTCAAACTCATCAACCTCTCCCTGGAAACGCTATATAGGGTTGCTATATTTCAGAACTGACTTGATGGCACTTAACAACAACTAATAATAAATATTTGCTGAATTAGATTATTAAATGTGCCATGTAAAGTTTTTTAATCTATTGTTACTGGTTGAATGGTGTTTCTCAAAAAAAATATGTTCAAGGTCGAACCCCCAGTACCATATTTTGAAATGGAGTCTTTGAAGATGTAATTGAATTAAGATGAGGTCATACTGGATTAGAATAGACCAGAATTCAATAATTAATGGTCTGTAAAAAAGGACACAGTCACACAGGAAAAGAGAACATTATATGAAGGCAAAGGCAGAGAGTGGTGTGATGATCCTACCAGCAGCCAAGGAACTCTATGAATTGCCAGCAATCACCAGAAGCTAGGAGATAGGCATGAAACAGTTTCTCCCTCAGAGACCTCAGAAGGAACCATCCCTACTGAAATCTTGATTTAGACCTTCTAGTCTCCAGAATTTTGAGAGAATAAATGTCTGTTATTTTAAACCACCTTGTTTGTGATGCTTTGTTACGGCAACCTTAAGAAGATGATATACCTAGTATCATTTAATACCCAGGGCTTGAGGTAGGCACTTAAGAAGAAACCTGGCACCACGCTTTGGAAAGTTATCAGATGGAGACAAACAAGTTGATGTTTTCTGTGTTCATCAAGTAAAACAGAGATGGGCTGATACCTTAGCTGGCAGGATTTAGGTGAGACCTAAAACATTGTGAGACACTGAACCAAGCCACTGAGGGAGACAAAATTCTTAGTTTGCAGATTTCCATCTCTCTTGCATTCTGCCTGCCTAGGAGGCCTCTCTGCTAAGTATTCACAGAGTCTCCAAGAGCAACTCTTCTGCTTTTGTGGTTAACAGTAAGAAGAGCTGCTACAGAAACTGCCCTCGTTCAATGGCATCCTCTTCACAGTAATGTGGAGTTGTTAGTTCCCTTGATTGCTCTCTGATGCATAACTTTAATTGTATCCTTGCTTTTATGTAGAGAAAAGGATCATGTTCCCATGAGGATAGCTGGAAAAACCCACTGTCAGCCTTGAATACAAATAGAAGCCTGCAGAAACTGCTGCTTCATGGTGGGCACAGGGGAAAGGAAAGCATGGAAAATAACTACTACCCAAAGGTTTGGGATCTGTGTCCAAGGCATAGAGCCTTTTCTAGGAATATAAACATGAGCAGTGTTATTCATAGGAAGATGAAGAAATTGCCCTTCCAGGAAGGGTTTTTGTGGTGCTCAGAAGCTACCATTCTTCTAAAAAGCTGTGCCTCGCCCACACAGGAGCTTCTGTGGACTAATACCTTAGAACATAACATAATTATTCATTGCCTCCCTCAATTGCTTATGCATGTTTCTACACAATTGAGATCATACTGCACATAATTGTTCAATCTTCTTTTTCTAGTTAACATTACAGCTTGTAAGCATTTGAGGGGTGAGTGTTGTAGTGAAATCCAACCATTTTATAGCTAAGATGACAATAGCAGCTTGAATGGTTTTATCCCACCTGTGGAATGATTCAACATGAATACAATCTCAGGAAGCTGCCGGTGAGGTTGAGGCAGTTGGTTTTGGTTTTTGTGTTTGTTTGTTTTCATCTTCTCTCAACTTCTTTTCTAAATTTTTATAATGAACCAGTGTCTTAGGCTGGATTAGAATGTGTATATATAAAGAGAAATTGATGATCAAGGAAATGACTTACAGTTGTAGACTTCCAGGTCCCCATGGAAAAGAGAGAGAGCCTTTCCTATATGTCCATTATATTAGGAGAAGTCTGCACCCTGAAGGAAGTAGCCCTTCAATTGATTGGTTGCTCATAACCACTCATCATAGAGTTAACTTTGCCTATATTAGGTTTCATCAACATGGGAATAAGCACATCTTAACTGCTAAACCTCTGTAAAGCCTGACTTAGTCACGTTGACATAAAACCCTAACTATTACAGCTCACCCTTATCAACTAGAAACCTATAAACTATATACACAATCTCTAAATAAAGAAAATTGGAAAGTCATACTTGCACCTAGCATTATATAACTATAATACATACAACCGGAAACTTACATCTTATATGTAACATATGGACAAAGCAAAAATATTTGATGCACACATACAAAACAAAACAACACAAAATATTGATATTCATTCAAATGTCCAAAGGGCACATTCTGCAAGCCAGCCTCCTGCCTGTAGGCACACAGTCTTACTCAGTCCATGAGCCTAGGGACTGAAGCTGCTCTGTCTTTTTATGCCACCTCTGCCACCATCTCTGCTGCTGCTGCTTTTCCATGTAGCAATCCTAGGCTCCACTCATGTTCTTCCTTAACAATGACCCTGGGATCCTTTGTTCCTAAAATGAAAAATAACTATTCCCCTCTTTTAGTTACACATCTACATTTATAGTTTTGACAATCACAATGAATCATACTAACAATTACTAACCTCACAAGTAGACCCAGGTGGTCACCATCAAGCACATACAGTTCATTGGTTCCCTTTAACTTTCAGTCCTAGAAAAAGGGATTTTCTTTGATGGGCTGTCTTTCTTTGCCTTGATGCCTCCAAAGCAAACAGCTTGCTTGAATCTCAAAAAAACAAATGATCTGCTTTTTTCCCTCTATTTCCTTTGAATCATGAATCTCCTGTTCTCCCAGCAGTTCTAAATAGGTCTGCATGTCTTTTCAAAAACAAATGTCCCAACTCTGAAAGTTCCCTGTGGGGCTCAGAATTCCACCTAAGGTCCTTTACACTAAAAAAGCTTAAACCAAAATTCCTGATTTTCCCAGGCAAATTCTAACTCCCCTTTTAGCAAATCCAATCAAGTACAGGCTGAAGGCAGGCTTATAAATTTTCTGTAATCATAATTCTCAATAAGAATTTATATCACACATGGGTGTCTATTTTACAATAATAGGCAGGAGAAACCAATATCCACAGTCAAACACATATACCTTTTCAAACACTTAAGTTCAATCTTTTCTTTTCGCCTGGACTAACCCCATTCATAAACATATGGCTTGGGCCTCTGGCAGGGTGGATTCCAGTAGGTCCGGGCCACTATCAGCCATTCTTTTTAACCCACATGACATGAACTCCAGGTAACTCCAGAAGCTGCCACTCTCCCTGCTTATTAAGCATTTTATCCCCTATAGTACTTTGAGTCATTACAGGTAACAAAATACAAAACCCATGCTTTCATGAGTCTGGAGCCACTGTAATGAATCCCACTCCTGATGCCAACTGCTTAAACTAAGTGGAGACCATGTCTGACTTCCTTTGACTCCATAAGAGGAAAGAAGACCAAACTTAAAATCAGCCCAAGGCAATTCCTATGAAGTAGAGGTCAGACATGTCTCTACCCCTATATCAGTGCCTTTAAAAATTCATCAGACTTGAGAACCAATTTAGAAAAGTCATCTTTGTGATTTGTTTTTTCTAGACTCTCACTCCTGGTACCACATGTCTTAGGCTGGGTTTTCCAGAGAAACATAATATGTGTGTATGTATA
>NW_006408648.1:3432225-3440407 GCF_000296735.1 Chrysochloris asiatica | reverse complement strand
AGAGAGAGAGAGAGAGAGAGAGAGAGAGAAGTTTATTGTGAAGGAAATAGCTTACAATTGTAGAGTCCCAGTGGAAGAGAGAG
Source organism: Chrysochloris asiatica (assembly GCF_000296735.1). Classification (NCBI taxonomy): domain Eukaryota; kingdom Metazoa; phylum Chordata; class Mammalia; order Afrosoricida; family Chrysochloridae; genus Chrysochloris; species Chrysochloris asiatica. The sequence continues at coordinate 3,440,324 of NW_006408648.1, read as the reverse complement.
AGAGAAGCCTTCTCTGCATGTCCATTATATTGGAAGCAGGCCACACCCCCAAGGAAGCATTCCTTCAATTGATTGGCTACTCATAGCTATTTCTCATAGAGTTCACTATGCCTGTATTAGGTTTCATCACTATGGGACTAAGCACATCTTAGCTGCTAAACCTCTAGACATTCTGGCCTAGTCAAATTGACACAAGACCCTATTATAACCACTATCTTTTTTTTTTTTTTTTAAGTTTTTATTGTGAACTGAGTGATAGTTTACATGGGAGAACATCGGCTTTACACCATCATTTCATTGTAATGATTACAATCTCCTCCGTGCATCATCATTCAACAGTACTTGCTTCAATTAATTCCCTGTTTGTTTTTTATTGTTGTTGTTGTTTGTTTTTTGGGGGGTGGGGATGTACACAAAAACACTCAGGAATATATAATCATTTAAACCGCCAAAGGGCACATTCTGCACGTCTGTCTCCTGGCCACCAGCACCCAGTCCTTCTCTTTCCATGAGTCCAGGGTCCTCAGCAGCTTCCTCTCTCCATGTCCTCATCTCTGCCTCCATCTCTGGTGTTGCTGCTTCTCTAGATATGGTCCCACATTCTGCCTGTGCTCTTCTTCCCTGATGGTACTAGGGTCCTCTGTTTCTGGACTGTAAGATTAACTACTCCCCCATTTTTGTTAAAAAACCTCTAATTTTACAGTTGTGGCAGTCACAATTAGTTATGATAACAATTACTCACTATTGAATCACAAGAATCATATCCCCATCTCCTTTCACCAGACCCATCTAGACAAGATGAAAACTATTCAATGGGGACTCTACCCTCCCCCACACACTCTTAAACTAAACTCCCTCTTGAAAACTTGTAACCCAGTCACTTCATACCTCTATTGCCCCCTCATTTTAGGTTGTCAATGTTTAAGTTGCTTGCCCCTATATATGCTGTATACAGAAGGGATAGGATTGATACATGATGTGAAAATTCTTTTCCTTTCAGTTGGTACCTTGAGCTACTACATCTATAACTATAGATTAAGCTCATCAAATTGTAGCAATTTACACTTGTTTCCTTCATCAAAAAAAGTTTTTTTTTTTCTTCCTCTAGTGGAGTTCTGATTATCAAGCCATCAAGGCTAGGTGAAATGGGTACTATCTGCAAGTTTGGGAATTCTTGTGCATTCCCCTCACTTCATACCAGCTGGATACTTCACTCTCAGTTCTAGTCCTCTAAACCACTATCATTTTTATGGTATGAAACTTTATGTTAAATATGTTTCCTCCTGCTGCCAAGAAAATTGCAAGGCATTAGAATTTGAGGCAGCTGTGCTAAAACAAACCTTAAGTTTTGGTCTGTGAAATGGTGCAAATACACTGGACCCTCTCAGAGTAGAGACTGTAACATGATCTCTATAGTCTGGAGGAGAAGCTGTCACCTAGGACAAGGTGAAGAGATAAGCAGCACATATCTAGGAAGTGGCTGTGCTTCTTGACTGCCCCTTCCAAAGTACCCCAAGCATCTCAGAAGAAGAACATTAACTTGCTTTATTTATGATCCTATGATGCTCTTAACTTGAGCATCATTGAGAAAGAGCCAAGCTACCTTCTTTCCCAAGACTCACAGGGCCAACCTATTCATTAAGTACAAAGGCAGAGAGCCTTCTTGATGTTGTTAAGTGCCGCCGAGTTGGTTCCAACTCACAATGACCCTGTCTAGGATTTCCAAGGAGCAGTTGCTGGGTTTGAATGGTTGACCTTGTGGTTTAAACCAACTTTGCAGTCAAGTGTCAAAATACTTTTTTTTTGTTTCTCTTAAAATCAAACTAAAAATAAAATTCTAGGTTAAAGAAGATATTTTAATATATAATTTTAATGTATTTGTCTTCATACCAATGAAGTAACAGTTGTGAAATTTTTCATATTCTTAATTGCAGGAAGGGGTCCATGAGGGCAAAAGTAGCATGGATGCACAAAAGGCATAGCCTACATCAGCTTCATATTTTCCAAGTTCTTCCATGAAATCACTAAGGTGGATTGCAAATCCAAATATCTACCATTCCTCTCTACTCATCTTCTTCACCCTTCTGGTACAGAGGAAAGAGAATTTGGGTGTGGATTTGGGGCATGGGAACACCCAGCATACTGAGACCCTACTGCAGTTAGGCAGAAGGAGACATATCTAGCAGAGAGTAGAAGAAATAGTCTTTTTAATTACCCACACAAACAACCATTATAACGAAGGTTAAAAAGCAGTAACTCTAGAAAATGACATGACATTTCCCCCTTTTTTAAGGATGATTACCCCCTCATTCCTTAGGATAAGGTCTTCATGAAATGTAAACATCCCATTTCATAACTATGGCCCTTCTTTTCAAATTAGCATTATAAATAAATAAGTGCAATTTGCAAACCATTTGATTACATCCCTATACTTTCCCAAGATTCCCTATGGAGGCACTTACACCAATTTTTGCATCATGAAATATTTAAATAAAAACTCATTGAAGTGAGTTGTGGGACCAAAAGGCATTTATTAAGCGCAGGTTTGGGCACAAGTCAGTGCCAGACTAGACATAGGAAGCATCTAGAACATTTGCTCCCTGCAGACCAGCAATATAATAATGTAGCAAAGAGTTTTGAAGGGAGATAATATTGGTTTCAAGGGAGAAAGTTAGTGCAGAAACCCCAAATTTTACTTGGAGTCTCTTAATCAGCAGCCACAAACACACCCTCAAGAACCAGGAAGTAAGTAAAACAAAGCATCTAAGCAGTCAAATTGAAGTAAAAAAGCCCACATCTCCATCAATTTTATAACGTCATGAAAACCACTGAGCTCCCATCACCTCAAATAACTTTGGTACAGAAGAAAAATCAGTAATTAAAATTCAGAGTATTCTACAGAAAAACATTTTTCAATATATTTTATCATAACTTTCGTTAGCAAACATTTACTGAGCATGCCACTATGGCAAGAGGGTATAAAATGATGTATTAAAAAGCTACAATACACAAGGATTTTGCAATATCATCGACAAAGACAGCAAATACTAGATGTAAATGAAATAACATATATGCTTAATGACAAAGGAGCCCTGATAGTGTACTGGATTTATGAGCTGGGCTGTTAACTAGAGGGTCAGCAGTTTAAATCAACCAGTTGTTCTTCAGGAGAAAGATGAGGTTTTCTGCTCCAGTGTAACGATTTACAGTCACGGAAACCCTATACAGGATTGCTATGAGTCAGAACCAATTCAATGGCATACCACCACCACCACGATGCTGAATGACCTGGGTGTGATACCACTAAAAGTTTCGTATGAGGATATGTCTGAGAGGATCCAGCAGAAAGCAGAAGACACATTCAAAAGGAAAATGCCATGAAGACCCTGGGTGGTGCAAATGGTGAACTCATTCAGCTGCTAATCAAAGGTTGGAGGCTTGAGTCCACCCAGAGGCACCTCAGAAGAAAGGCCTAGTGATCTACTTCCAGAACATCAACCACTGAAAACCTTATGGGTCACAGTTCAACTCAGATACAAATGGGGTCTCCATGAGATGGAATCAACTCTACAGCACCTGGTTTTAACTGATAAGGAGAGTTTAACAAAGGAACTATTTACTGAGATATCAGTGATGAACTCGGGTACTAGCAACAGTGGCTACTACCTCTAGGCCTGAGGGTCAAGGAAGGAAACAGTGTTACTGAAGCCCCAGGAGAACTGGTGTAATGGAAGATGGGATGCTTCCCAAGAACTGAGAGTGAACTGGTAAGTCAGTGTTCACAGGTTGAGAACTGAGGAATAAATATCCACTCTCTGATCACCTGCAGATGCCTCCCGTGGGCTAAACCCAATGAAAAGCTTGAGGGCAAGGAAGTCTAGAAAAGGCAGTCCAGAGGTACTGAGCAAGGTAGAGATGAGTAGAGATGAAGCTAATAGGACAAATAGAGAGCAGTTCAACACAGAGACCGGAGCTCTTACTATAGACCTTTTAAATTTTATTTTAAAGGAGGATATTGTCCATAGCTTGTCATGATCCACACACAGTCAAAAGCCTTTTTATAGTCAATAATAATCAATAAAGAACAAGGAAAGATCTTTCTGGTCTTCTCTGCTTTGAGCCAAGATTCATCTGACATCAGTAGTGATATACCTCGTTCCACGTTCACAAGACAAGAAAGAAGGAAAAGGTAAAAAGGGATGTAAGAAGAGACACTGAAACTTGCTCTCCAGCATAGAGATGCTAAAGCAAATGGAAGAAATGAGGAAGTACAAGAGTTTAACAGAAATTTTCAAAGATCAGCTCGAGAAAATAAAGCCAAATATGTGCAGAGATCTGGAGTCAGTAAACCAAAAAGGAAGAACATGCTCAGCATTTCTCGAGCTAGGGGAACTGAAGAAATAATTCAAGCCTCGACTTTCGTTATTGAAAGATTCTCTGGGAAAACTATTGAATGATGCACAAAGCATCAAAAGAAGATAAAAGGAATACACAGAATCACTGTACCAAAAGGAAATGGTTGCTGTCCAGCCTTTGCTAGAAGTAGCATATGATCAAGAGCCAATGATACTGAAGGAGGAAGTCCAAGGTGCATTAAAGGAATTGATAAAAAAACAAGGCACCAAGAAGTGATGGAATAAAAATTGAAATCTTTCAAGACAGTGAGGCAGCACAGGAGGCACTCACTCATCTTTGTCAAGAAATTTGTAGGACAACTATCTGGCCGACTGATTGGAAGAGATCCATATTTGTACCCATTCCAAAGAGAGGTGACCCAATGGAATGTGGAAATCATTGGACAATCTCTTTGATATCCCATGCGAGTAAAGTTTTACTAAAGGTAATATAGAAATGGCTGCAAGCATACATTGACAGAGAACTTCCAGAGGTTCAAGCTGGATTCAGAAGAGGCTGTGGAACGAGGGATATCATTGATGATGTCCGATGGATCCTGACTGAAAGCAGAGAATATCAGAAAGATGTTTACCTGTGCTTTATTGACTATGGCTTTCGATTATATGGGTCATGACAAGCTACGGACAACATTATGAAGTATGAGTATTCCACAACACTTAATTGTGCTTATGAGGAATCTATACATGGACCAAGAGGCAGTTGTTCGAACAGAACATGGAAACACTGAATGGTTTATTTTTAAGAAGATGTGTGACAAGGTTGTGTTCTTTCTCCATACTTATTCAACCTGTGTGCTGAGCAAATAATCTGAGAAACTGGGTTCTATGAAGAAAAATGTGGCAGTGCTGAAAATGACATTAGGAAAGCAATACCATTTACAATAGCCACCCAAAGGATGAAATATCTAGGAATAAATGTAACCAGAGAAACAAAGGACCTATACAAAGAAAACTATAGAACACTACCACAAGAAACCAAAAGAGACTTACAAAAATGGATGAATATACCATGCTCCTGGATAGGAAGACTTAACGTTGTGAAAATGTCAATACTGCCCAAAGCCATTTACACATATTATGCAATCCCAATCCAGATCCCAATGACCTTCTTCAAAGAGATGGAAAAAACAATGACAAATTTTATATGGAAAGGAAAGAGACCCAAGATAAGCAAAGTACTGCTTAAGAAGAACAGGGTGGGAAGCCTCTCACTCCTTGATTTCAAATTTTACTACACGGCTACAGTGGTCAAAATAACCTGATACTGGTATGATGAAAGATACATTGATAAATGGAACAGAATTGAGAATCCAGAAATTAGTCCACGCACATGCAACCAACTGATTTTCGACAAAGTGCCTAAGTATACTGTATGGGAAGGAGACAGCCTCTTCAACAGATGGTACAGGCAGAATTGGAAAGATATGCAAAAGACTGAAACAAGACCTTTACCTCATGCCTTATACAAAAACCAACTCAGCATGGATTAAAGACCTAAACGTGAATCCCAGAATTATAAAGGTCATCAATGATAAAAATAGGGACAAATGTGAGAGCTCTAATACAGGGCATACACAGACTACCAAACATTTTGAAACTTGTTGTTGTCAAGTGCCGTTGAGTCAGTTGCGACCCATAGTGACCCTGTATAGGGTTTCCAAGGAGCAGCTGGTGAGCTTGAACCGCTGACCTTGCAGTTCAAACAGCATTGCAGTCTGGTGCATTAACCCACAGCGCCACACCAGGACCAAAAATAGACAAGGTAGATCAATGGGACATACTAAAAATTAAAAGCTTGTGTGCATCAAAAGACTTCATCAAAAGAGTAAAAAGGGAGCTTACAGAATGGGAAAAAATCTTTTGCAATGACACATCAGACAAGGGACTCATTTCCAAAATATGTAGGAACCTACAATACATCTACAAGAAAAGGACAAATAACCCAATTAAAAAATGGGCACAGGACATGAATAGACACTTCACCAAGGAGGAGATCCACGCAACCAACAAACATATGAAGAAATGTTCACGAACACTAGCCATTAGAGAGATGCAAATCAAAACAACAATGAGATATCATCACACACCAGCAATAATAGCAAAGATTTAAAAAGTAGAAGACAATAAATGCCGGCGAGGATGTGGAGAGACTGGGACCCTACTACATTGCTGGTGGGATTGCAAAATGGTCCAACCACTAAGGAAAACAATATAGCGCTTCCTCAGAAGGTTGGAAATGGAGATGCCATATGATCCAGCAATTCCTCTACTTGGTATTTATCCACAAGAAATACAAGCCATAACATGAGTAGATACATGCACACCAATGTTCATAGCAGCACTATTTACAATAGCAAAAAGATGGAAACAGCCTAAGTAAGAGCCCATCTATGGAAGAATGGATAAACAAACTTTGGTACATACACGCAATGGAATACTATGCTACCCTGAAGAATAACGAGGAAGCAGCAAGCTACCACATACCATGGATAAACCTTGAGGACATCATGCTGAGTGAAATCAGTCAATCACAAAAGGAGATATACAGCATAGAACCATTATTGCAAAAAATTAAGAAAAAGCACCCACACTGAAAGGGGGGAAATTATCTTTTATTTTATTATTATTATCATTTTTGTTGTTGTTGGCTACTGAGGTTTATGGGGTGGGGTGAGGGGTAGGTAGGGGAAGGTGGAGCACAGCGTAGGGGATAGGCACAGGATAGTTTGGTGCTGGTGGGGGCAATACACTAGAATGGGAAGGGGAAAGGAAAAATAAGGCAGATGGGAGAACAGCTAGGCAGGTTTACATGGGCTAAATGGGACAGAGGTAAATAACAATCTAAGCACAAATGTGGAACAACAGCGTTGTGGATACAAAGCTTGAGGCATGGTTAAATGGGTAAAAGTAGGGGAAATGATGTTAAGATGCTTGGCTGTTTGCTGAATCTTGGTTTCCCTTGCCTACTATTGTAAAATAGACACTTGAAGGGAAGAGAGAGGAATAGGCAGAAGCATCAACAGAGAAAGCTTGTAAGTCCATCTTCAGCCTATAACTGTCTGGAACAACTAAAATGGGGCTAGAACTTGCCCAGTGAAGGAGGCTCCCTGCAGAGCCTTTGCATTGATGATGATCCTGATCATCATCTAGAATCTTCTGAGGTGGGATATTCTAACGTGAAAGGACAAGCAAACCAGTCTGGAGTAGCTAGAAGAACAGAAGACATTTCTTGAAGGAAAAAAACAGGTGGGGGGTGGGGGGGAAACACCAACAGCAGTCCAATTGACTACTACAAGAACAAACAAGTTTTTCCCCAGGAAGCCATCAAGGCAAGTGGTCAGGTCCCCTCAAGGCAAACCCCCTTCCAAGACTGAAACTCAAATGGAATATATTAGCAGGCATATGGTATTGCTGCTGGCCACATTGGTCACTGATAAGAGGAAGAGGGGGAAAAACAGCAATGAAGTTGTGAAGTAAGTCCGACCACATTCAATAGACTCCTTTTAACCTGGATTGAGACCTGGTTAACCAGCAGTATGACAAGACCTGGGGACCCATGGGACCAGGGGCAGGGACATAGCCCCAGAGGACTAGAACGGAGTGTGAAGCATCCAGCTGATATAAAGTGAGGGGAGATCCACTTGCAGATAGTACCCATTTGACCTGGCAGCAATGGCTGGATGA